>NW_020955336.1:923136-1391467 GCF_003031625.1 Empidonax traillii | reverse complement strand
GCTCAGAGCCCCGTCCAACCTGGCCTTGAACACCTCCAGGGATGGGGCAGCCACAGCCCACAAACCTGTGCCAGGGCCTCACCACCCTCACAGGGAAGAGTTTTTCCCTAATATCCAATCTAAACCTGCTCTCTGTCAGTTTGAAGCCGGTCCCCTTGTCCTGTCACTCCAAGCCCTTGTAAATAGTCTATCCTTCCTTCCCATAGGCTCCCTTCAGGTACAGGAAGGGTCCAGTTAGGTCACCCCAAAGCCTTCTCTTCTCCAGGCTGAACAATCCAATCCTTTCAGCCTAGATATAGGTATAGACAGCTGCTTTGAGAGAGAAGAGCTAGATATCAGGCCACTTAGGGGTGGTATATAGAACACTGCACTTGGTTACTAAGGGTTTTTTGTGCTTCTCAAGAAGTACATTTAGACGCTCCAACAGGCAGTTTCAGATACCTCGGATCTGGTTGCTGTAGTGGTGTTAATATCACAAACTGGTATTAATTCCAAAATAAAGTAGGTTTCTCGTGGTTCTCAACACCTAGAACACAGGAGCAAAAGGAATTTTCAGCTATACTCTTTAAGAGTGGTGAAGGACCTAGCTCTCTGTTGGAACCAGCATATTCAGGAGTAGGTGTTTCCATAAAATTCTACCGTCATGGTATTATATTCCACTGGTATTTTAGGACTCTTCTAAATGAGGGTTAATCCTCAGTTTATTGCATGGCACATACATCACCTTCTGTAAACATAAAGGCTTGTATTCAGTGATGTTGTTAGTTTATGCTCAATATACAAAGAAGATACAAAGCTGAGTAGTTAGGAGCACTTCCCAAAGACGAAACGCAGCCAGCCACATTTCACTAGTCTGAAATGAGTTCTGAGAGAGAAATGTTATTAGCACCTTCAAAGCAATGAAATGGTTTTAAGGAAGGGACCTGAGCAGCAAATCCCACTTGAGAATGTCAGTCTGTAGCATTTAGGGGTGTGCCTGGATGCTGTGACCTAAAGGCAGGATCCTGCAGGAGTGTTTACATCCTAGACTTGCTGCATGCCTAAAGCTAATACTTGCTTTTTTCTGGACTCGGGGAATCCTGCTTGATCCACTCTGTGATGGCTACTTAATGCTGTTATAAAAGCCCCTTCTTCTAAGCTTAGTTTCATGAGTTTAATTGCAAAGTTTGTATTGTACAAGTGGGGCAGTTTCATTGTGCATGACAGAGAACATGTACATGGGTTTGCCTGCCTTTGCTTCCTCTTTCCACCCTGATTACATTTCCAGTAATTGATGGTGCAGTTACTCTCATTCACTTAATTCACCTTTATTTCTGTTTTTTTATCCAAATAATGAAGCACTCTACTTGAGTATGTGCATTTCTAAAAGTTGAAACGTTTGAGGGTAATTTTACTTTGTCTTGTTTTTCTGACTAGATTTTGAAGATCTCTTTGATGATGATGACATCCAGTGAACTTGGTTGTCCGGCTATGCAGTGCTGAGATGTGGATTTTTCTCTAGGATCACCTGTGGTGTCCATTATTTATTAAAGTAATTGAAATGGGAAAATCACAAAGCGGGGGGAAGCCTGTATAAACTGCTCGGGGAATATGAAAACCAGGTGGTTAAAGATAACTAAGGAGGGAATTGTGGTATGTTATTTCTAGGAAGCTGTGTGTAGATTTCTCTGGAAATTTTATTTGCTGATGTGCTTATTGAATAAAATACTAAAAAAACCTTCCCTCTCTCTGGGTTATACTTTGACAGTAGATATTGCTGCGTTCTGAGCTCCCTTAGAGAATGTTTTTTTTTAATAAATATTTCACTGTTACTTTTGGATATTATATAAAAATTACATGGCAGGGCGCATTGCTGGCTAGTAAAGTTTTGTTTGTCCACAGTAAAGGATTATCTTGGGATAAGATGGTTGCTTGTTCTGAATAGTCCTGTTCATTTGTTGGTCACACTAAGAGGAGTGTAGGTGGTCTTCTGTTTCAGGACATCACTACTTCATTTTTAATTTAAGAAGCACAGAAAACAAAAGTAATTTCACCTTGGTATTTTAAGCAGAGAAATGTTCTGACCCTGGACCGTGGGAATGCTTGGATTTAAAAATATAATTTAATTCCTGAAATTGTACTCTATAGAAAGAAAATAATTTAGGATTCGTTTCTCCTGCAGCAGGTAGTGCAATTGTTTGTACTCAGAGGAAAGTGTATATGAATCAGGCTGTTGAAATACTAGTTCACATTTTGACACAAGTTTTCAGAGCATTTTTAGAAATGTTTCATTTTCATCCTTCAGTGACCAAAGGGAATCTCAGAATGAAAGGAACAGGTGAGTTTTTAGCATATTATTTCAGAGTCAAGGGTGTAATCTCAGCTAATCTCAAATGCAATCTGTATTCCATAAATTGATCACAAAAATGATAGTGTGACTGATCTTTCTTTAACCACCTGGCACTAATTAAAATTCACCTGAACTGAAACTCTTTCCTCTCGTACTTCTTTCACTTTTTTTTCCTTTGGTTTGCCTTAAAAAATGAAATGTTAATTTTGTCAGTATCTATGCTGACCACTAAGCTTAAAAACATAAGCGCAACAAACCCAGTAGGATTTAGATGTCTTTTTATTGTGCTCCTGTGGATTTCTGAGCAGCCTGTCTTTCATCATGCAGTCAACATTAAATCAGCATTTCTGACACTCTGCTTGGCATCTGATGCTGCCACGTGTCCCTGAAGGAACAGCCTCACTCAGGTAACTTCCTTTCCTTTTTAGTGCTTGCTTTGCTTAGAGCTTGAGATTTCCAGCTTTTCTCATTGAAACGAAGGTAAAACAATTTGAGGGGAGGCAAGTGTGTTGGGCTGTCTCTGGCTTTGGTGCTGTGCTTTCTCCAAGCCAGGTTTTGAAAGTTGGTGCCTGTAAATAGAGACTGTGTCCTAGGCAGGAGCAAATTATGAAATAAGATTTAAGAAGCAACTCTGCTCTTTAGCTGGTTTTGCTGATTCCTTAAGATGGTCGTCTTGGTTTTGGAATATTTCCTTGTCCATGTTTTGTACATACTTTTTGGGTTTTTTTCATTTGCTTTCCCTAAGTTGTAAGAAACTCGAGCTCTGTGTTTGACCACAGCAGGAGGAGTATATTCTGTCCTACAAACTCATGTTGAACAGTTGCTCTTCAGTATGGGTGGTGGTCCCTTTTTGGACACATCCAAAACCTCGGTGAATATGGGTTTGAAGGTGCTCATGGTGAGTAGTTCTAGTTTTGAAATGTCATCTTGCTTGATCAAAAATGGAACCTTAAATGGATAGAGGCTCGTGGGACCAGCCAGAGTTCCCATCCTGGTAGGATACAGCTCTCCATTCAAGGTAGGTATAGATAACACGCCTTTTTGTGGAGCTTTCCAGAAACGATTCCGTGTTAAAAAGCAGCATAAATGGTACTTCTGGCAGTGCTCTGAAAGGAACATTCTGCAGGTTTGGGATGGTATTGAAGGTATGGATGTTGTAGCTGTCTGGAGTATGAACTCTTCTCTACAGTGAGACTGAGGGTGTGTATTGAGCCTCATCTCTCTAAAGAGAACTGTCAATATGCTAAACTGTCATCAGGAACTGTAATTTGTTGGGTCCCTTCTGGGATGGTATTCTATGAGAACAAAATGCCCTTCAGCTTCACATTGTTTCTGTGTTATCATTTGTCAGGACTTTTGGTCTAATTAGTCTGGGGGCAATCAGCCTGTTGTCAGGAAATAATCACAAGGTGTCAAAATCTCTAATAAAAATTGATGTAAAGGGCATTTGACTGCCTGGGCCAATTAATTTCTCGAGCTTTGATTCCTGTACCTTTTGTGGAGATTGACACCTCTCATAATGGATGTTTCTGAGAAAACAGCAGTCTGCACACATTTAGACTGAAGTGTATTACTTTATAAGCTGCTGGGTCCTGCTCAATATTTCAATAGCCAAAGTAAGGCTCCAGTGTGAATATATTTATGAATTGTCCCAGTTACTTCAGTGGGACAGCTGGCAATCTAAAAGCTGAGCATCTGTCTGAGACTTGGCAGAATGAGGGCCCAAGTGCTGAAAGGCCTTAGAAGGAGTGTAGCCAGTGATGCAGCACAGACGAAAAGGAATAGCTTCAAAACCCTTAAATATCAGCCTGTTCCCTTCAATGCTCCCACCAGGCCAAGGCTCTGTTTGCAGGGAACTGCAAACTGTCCCAGTATAGTCCTTGGAAATAAGAACGTGTGATCTGTTTTGAGCTGAAGATAATCCAGTCATTGTGAGGGAGAGGAAGTTGCCATGCTAAAGGAAACTGGCTGTTATTTGTGCATAGTATTTCTGCAGTGCCTCTTCTGAGCTGGCTTTCAGGTTATAGAGCCAACTGCTACTGCTCTTAATGTGAGCAGCAACAGGCAAACTCAGACCTAATGTGGCAGTAGTGGGTTTTCCTTGGTGGCTTTCTGCTTTGTTAACTTCCAGGGCATTAAAAGTTTTCCTTTTAATATTTTATTTGAATAATTGGAGTGGAAGGTATTTTTCTTGATAGAGAAGGAATTGATTTAGATGAATAAATGGAGCCCTTCCTGCTTCCCCAGGGTGTTGGGAAGCTGGCAGGCCTCTTCCTGCTCTCAATGTGCAGTTGTTCAGCACATGAGAACATGCTGGGCAGATGACAGGGCAGTCCTGTTCTCTCAAGTCCCTGTTAGTGATGGGGCTGGAATGCCAGTGTCACATCGGTGATATTTTGGAAAAGCACTGGCACAATGCAACTCAGTCCTTGACAGCAGGGGGGACTTTGAGCACAAGGATTGGCTTCTATGCTTTTACTTTCAGGTTTATTTATTTTTGTTTTTAGTTTACCTTTTATATTTTTCTTTGCCGAGAGCAGGATGACCATCCTGACCCAAATTACAGCTTTTTTTCTCGAGCAGAAGGAGAGAGAGGCAGTGTCTTTTAAAGCTTTTAAAATTCACAAACAGGACATTTTTGGTGAATGCTGCTTTCTTATTTATGAAAAAAGTCTTACATAATCTTCGTTCATACCCCCTGACCTTCCCTGCCTGACTCTGGAGGGGATTTAGAGAGGGGATTCAAGTAGAATCTCCTCCCTGCCTCTCTCCCTGATGCCTCTCCATAAACCTGTCCTGCTTTATGGGAGGGGTCCCATGGATTGGCTTGAGGGAGGGAATCCACGCGGGAAGAAATGGATGTTGATATTTAATGCTTCCATTTTATTGGGAATAAACCTTTCCTTCCCCTTGGACTGGCTGGAGAGTAACGAACTGCAGCTGCAGGAAAGGTCACTGTTCTCAAAGAGCAGTGGTGTTATGCTGGGCTGGTCTTCTGGGATGAGTCTAAGGATGAGCTGAGGGTGGGTTTGATGAAGAAACTCAGTGACATGAGACTGTAAATTATCAGGTACTTACAGCTAGTACACATAGCAGAGAAACGTGGCAGTCTGGGGATGCTCATGAATGCTTCCCTCCAGACTATTTCAAAGGGTAGGCTTTAAATCTGATGGAATTTCCTGCATGGAAGTTTAATGGCTGATTAGCTAAATGTAGGACTTTATCCTAATCCCTCTGCCTGCTTCCATGACAAAAAGCTTCTAGTGAGTTTATGCTTCACAAATACAAGTCTTGAAAGCAATTTATCTTTTTCTTGTAGCTCTTCATGGTTTAGTGCAGCTGCTATTTGTATTCCAATTAATTACTGGCACAAGTGATTACATGGAGTTGAGGCACAATTAGGACCGGCCTATAATTGTGTTTGAAAGGGCTATGGATGCTTTTACAGATGGTTTCCCTGCTGGATGAGATTGGCCAGTCTCTCCAGCTGCCTCCAGCTTTCCGTGTTATTTCTCCTTAAGTGTTAATGCAGTGACTTAAGTCATTCACTGGGGAGTATTCTTGCTTTCTGCCTGTAAGAGTACATTATCTTCTAAAGGGAAAAACATCCATTTAAACCTGCCACAGCTGAAGAGGCAGTAAATAGTAAGCCATAACTTTGTACTAGGCATCTACTGTCAGGATTGATTAAGAAAACACAAACCAAAACATTTAAATTTGTTGGAGGGCAGGTGATTCTGTGCCCTCTTAGCATGTCAGTGTCATTCTTGGCTCTTCTGTTACAAGATAATTGTGTGTTAAACAATTGTGTGATCCTTGGGAGCCGAGCCCAGGCCTTGGAGATGTGCCTGTGTTGGCCAGGTTTTCCCCTCCCACGGGTTTATGAAACACAGAGAGTAAAACCACACCAACTCTGTAATGGAAAAAGGCTGGATTCATTAGGAACTCCCCTAAGCTCATCCCCCAGGACCTCATTACCCTTCCAAGCCCTATTTGCAGCTCTCCCCTACAAGCAGCACAAAGCTGGTGTGGTGGCCTGCAGCTCCCTGCCCACAGTCAGCCTGGCCGTGTGCCCCTGACATAGCAGAGCTGGGGAGGTGGAGGTTGGATACCCATCCCACATGCAGGAATTTGGCGGCTCCTGGGCTAAAAGGACTGCTCGGGGTCTGGCAGCCTGGTGGGGTAATTGCTGGCCATGCTCAGCTGCTGCTCCTGAAGCTTGCCAGCACGTTTTGGCTGGATGAGACCCCCCCCTGCAGGGGTTGGGCAGCCTCTGGAGGCAGAAGAGTGGTGCTGAGGGCAGCTTCTGGCCTTGACCCTGCCTGCAGAGGGGCACTGATGTGTTTGCCGAGAACGGGGTCCTTCTCTGCGTGCCCTGCCCTGTGACTGGGCTTACTTTGCTGGTGGGCTGAGCCGATGCTGGGGGCATTTCCCTTAGAAGGGAGCTGGGAGGGGGCTGATTGCTGCTCCTGGGATGCAAATTGGTTTTCTAGGTGGGTGGAGACTTAAACTGGGATTTCGTGCTTGCTAGGAAGGTGTGTGTCTCATCTGAGCAAGAATCTTACAGAGATTTGAGGTGAAAGACTTCATAAACCAGTTCCAAACCCAAAAGGGAGGGCTTTGACCCCTGTTTCCATGCAGCTGGGGCTTGTCTTGTTCACAGCCTGCTGCCTGGGCTGCTCTGGCTGTGGGCTGGGTGTTGAGGAGCCTGGGTGGGATGTGCATGAGCGGTGAAGGAGCATCCCTGTTGGAGCTGTGAGGAAGGTGGCCTTGGCACTCCCACCCTGGAGTGAGTGTCTTGGTGAAGCTGCAGTTCAGCATTTGTGTTTGTGAGAAGGGGAACAGTCAGTACACGGAGCAGTGGTGCCTTAATGGCTTTCTTTAAAACTTCCCCCAAGGTCTCAGCCTCTGAGTTCTGCTGTACAGGATAAAGCTGTTACCATGTTTACTCCCACTGCGTGGCAGCAAAGAAAGGAGTAATTTGTTTTGGCTCCTCCTCGGGAAGTAGT
Organism: Empidonax traillii; assembly: GCF_003031625.1. NCBI lineage: Eukaryota > Metazoa > Chordata > Aves > Passeriformes > Tyrannidae > Empidonax > Empidonax traillii. The sequence continues at coordinate 1,384,129 of NW_020955336.1, read as the reverse complement.
TTTTAAATTAGTATTGCCTCCTAGTGTTTATCCCAAATGTCTCATAGCACTCTGGCTGTTTCAATTTTCCCTGCTTCTGCAGATCCACGTGAAAATGTTGGAAAAATAGTGTAAAAGCTCTGACGTGCTCCTTTCAATGGCTTCTTGTGCCATTTGACCCAGCAAATGCTGCATTTTTAAATCTCCTTTTGTTTATGGATTATTATTTTTGAGTTTATTTTTTTCCCTTTGCCCTGTTCCCTTCCCATTAATTCCCACAATAGGAGCAGTGTTTTTCCCAGCTCTCTGAATTCAGCATGACCAGATGGAGCAGCAGTTTCACCCTTGCTAAATCTAATGTGCTTGGAGCTTCTGGGGCCACCTGAGGCCCATGCTCTGGATGGCCACTCAGGGTGGATTCAGGCACGTTGGGTTTGGGAAAACAGTCTGAAAACCAGAGCTCATCTTATCCAAAAAGGAGACAACACAGTGTAAGGTGGTGAGATGCTGAAGCCTTGATGAAAGTTAGTGTGGAGTGTTTCTTGGGAAAGAAAAAGGGGGGTGTCCATGTGTGTGCCAGCCCAGGGTGCCCTCACCTTGCTGGAAAACAAATATATTTTTGTGGGCTGCCTGGTGAGGCCAGGAGTGTATCCCTTTCTTCAAGTCCTTCCCAATGACACACAAAAATGTGGGAACATTGTCATTTAGGAATTTTTTTTTATTTTTTATTTGCAGTGTGGTAATTCACTGGAGTGTGGAAAATGCCGCTATTGGAAATAATTTCAGTTGAAGCTTTTGATGCTGTTTTGTGCTTGTAATAATGCATTACCTCAGATCGGTGTTACTTGTTCTGAAGCTTCGCAGTAGGAGTCTGCTTTGAACGTATCTGAGAAAGGCAAGCTCCTGGGAGAGCAATTGGATGGGATTGCTACTAATTCCAGCCTCTGCTGGAACGTCCTCTGCTGTTAAGGTAAGCTTGCCCAGAGCTGGGGCAGGTCCTGGGGTTTCGTCCCAGGAGCCCACTCCCCATGGAGGCTTCACCACCACCTGAAGCTCTGTGCAAACCACTGGTTATGGCACACTTAGAGCATGGAAAAGCAGAAACACAGTTGATTGATCTCAACTTCTGAGTGCACTCAGGAGCTATTCAGAGGGTAGATGGGACAGGATCTGTGTGGCCAACATGTCTGTGATCGCCTTGGGACCCCAAAGCCATGTGGTCAATGGACCGCTCTTATGTGGCCTCATCATGCTCATAAGGCTTCTCAGATAAATCACAAGATTCCTGCCTTAAACCAGCCTGCTATCTGCATTAGATAATGATAGAGGTAAACATAAAAGGAAAATCAAAGGAGTAAAATAAATGGAAGATAATAATCTGAATATATTCAAAGATCTAGGCCTAAGAAGGGAGACAACAAACCATGGGTGGAAGTCAAAGGGCCTAAAAATACAGGGAGTTATGATGGAAAAAATGGAGCCATCTGTTCCAAAGGAAAACGAGCACTCTGATTTTGTGAGTAGTTTTCTCCCTCTTCTACTCAGATTTTAAAATGCTGGCTAAAATATCTGCCATTACTTTAGATGGATTTAGGTGGTTTAAAAAAAAGGGAAATTTAAAATGTCATATTTAATCAGTTTTTCTCTTCTCACTTTAAATTTAAAAAAAATAAAAAGATTAAGCCACATTGAGAGTTACTTTTTCATTATATGACAGGAGAGGCGTCTGACTTCGGGCTGAGCTTTCCAAAAGGAGACCAAGATCAGAGGTAGGAGCGAGCCCTTGGTCCCATGGAAGTACTCATACAATCTCCCTGATTTCACGGGAGATGGGGTCCACCCTTGGCAATCATTGCCCCTGCAAAAGGCAATTTCATGGTAAATACATTATAGCTATAGTGCCAGTGCCCCAGGACGCCGTCTGGGGTTTAAGCCACTTCACCCATTTTTGTGCAGCACCCCCTACATTAATAGTCACCTATGTCGGGGTACAGGAGGAAACCCATGAACGTGGAATCGTTGACGTTGTCAGCGTAGACCCCGTTGTTGTTCCCGTTCCCATACACCTCAAGCCAGACCTCATCCCCAGAATTGAGGTGCAGCAAGACAGAGCCACTCGCTTGGTCAACATTGTTGTTCTGGAACTGGTCATAGGTGATGATCACGGCCTTGCCCTTCTTGTAGAGGCTGACCTTGACATCTGCCAGGTAGACCGTGAGGTGGTAGGCGAAGTAGTAGGTGCCGGGGACATTGCAGAGGAACTTGCCGGTGCTGACATCGTAGTGGCCCTGCTCGTTGTAGAAGATCTTGCTGAAGCGGATGGGGACGTTGGGGGCAGGGGGGCGCTCCGTCAGCCCTACGCTGAAGGCAGAGCGGTGGACAAAAGCACCTTCACCCTTCTCTCCCTTCATCCCCGTGAATCCGGGAGCTCCAGGACGTCCCGTCAACCCTGGGGGTCCTATCGGACCTGGCACACCTGTGGGACCTGGTGCACCTGAGGGACAGAGTGGGGATTGGGAGTTGTGTTTGCACTGCTGGTGGCTGCATCCCACCGTCCCAAAACACAGAGGGGGCTGCGGCATGAGGATCTGCTCTGCAGCACAGAGCTGAGGAAAGGCTCAATGACCTCAACAGCCCCCAGGAGCTGAGTCAGTGAGTGAAAGCCTGCACACCACCCTCCTCCTCTCCACCCTCCCCCTGGCTATGTGCAGAGCTGCTGAGAGCAGCATGTCTGGAAAAACATCACTAATTGGGGAAACAGCCACCACACAAACTCCTTGACTTGGGTTATGAATCTCCATCCCAGGAGATACTCAAAAGGCATCTGGACAAAGGTCAGACATGGACCCACCAGACATAAAACCTGTTGGGACTGGGGCTGCCCATGGACTCCAGCACCGATGTACTACCAGTTTCTCACCAACCTGCATCTCCTTTTTCTCCCTTTAGTCCGTCTTTTCCGTCTTTCCCGTCCCGACCAGGGAGCCCGTTGTGGCCAGGGTAGCCAGGTGCTCCTCCCATCCACTTGGCACATGGCATTTTGGGGTCAGGCTCGTCATCCTGGGCAGCCACCTCTGTGCAGTGGGGGGCCACCAGCAGCAGCAAGCACAGCAGGACGCCTGCTGGGCCCCTCATCTTCAGTTCTTGATGCAGGCAGTCACTTCGTTAACTTTAAAGATTAATAGGGGGGAAAAAAGTGAACAAAACCTCCCTCCTGAATAAGGGAGAGTCACCAAAGACTAAAGCTGGAGTCAGCACATCTGAAGGAAAGCAGTTCTGTTTGCCCCAAGGGCCCCTCCGCGTCCAGTGTGGTGCTGGTGTGAGCTCCACGAGCCAAGCTGGGATGGGCCTCTGGGAGCACATGCAGTGTGGAGAGGAGCAAACACCAGTTACTCCTCCAACACTCATGGGCTCTTTGCACAGGCACAGATGTTTCAGGACCGAGCATGGCAGATGCCAGAGTATCTGTGGCTGATCTCTGCCCAATTAGCCAAGATATTTGCTGAGTCCTGCTATAAACTAGGAGTAAGGTTGGCCCGGGTGAGCGAGCAGCTGATGGAAGGTACAGGTCTGGCAGAGCCTGTCCCAAACCCTCTAAAGCCTTGTATCCAGGCAAGTGGTTTGTCACCGCATGTACAGCCTGCTGACCTGCGTCTACCTAATGTGAACAGAAACCACAGCCAGGCTTTCCAGCTCCTCTGAACCACCATATGAAATTGTGATTCTGGCTTGATTTCCATCCGAATTAGGTATTTTGATTAGTGCAAGACAATGTGTGCAGTATTTAGACACTGTAGTGTTTTATTTCTCTTTAATCTAGTTGCTTTGCTGGTCAGAGCAATTTAGTGTGGCTGCCCAAAACCAGGTCGATGGTGACACTCTATGCCCAGCCCAGCTCCTGGAAATCAGCAGGACCCTGGTGGACTTTGGGTCAGGCTTTTAGGACACAGATATTTTAAAATGACCACTGTTGCGTGAAACTGCTCCCCAGCTCCCTTTGGAACAGTAAAGGTATCCTGTTAGGAGCATTGTAAGTGGCATAATAGGCAATGAAAAGTGAGGAACACCATGGCTATTAGAGTCCCTTAGCTCTGTAATTTCCAATAAAAATAATATCTTGGAGCAATTCCTTTGCAGGGTTGATTTTTCCTAGGCAAGCTATTTAAATGTCACATTTTAAATAATGTCTTATTAGCTCTTGTATAATTGCTTCAAAGAAAGCTAAAGGAATGTGCTGGTTTCAGCTGGGGTAGAGTTAATTTTCTTTGTAGTAGCTAGTATAGGCTGTGTTTTGGATTTGTGCTGAACACAGGGTTGATAACACAGGGATGTTTTTGTTATTGCTGAGCAGAACTTGCACAGTGTCAAGGCTTTTTCTGCACCTCACCGAACCCCACCAGCAAGAAGTCTGGGGGTGCACAAAGAGTTGGCAGGGGACAAAGCTGGGACAGCTGACCCCAACTGACCTGAGGGATATTCCATACCATACCATACCATACCATACCTTATGGCATCTTCATATGCTCAGCTGTAAACCAGGGATAAGGTTGGCCTGGGGCTGCTGCTCAGGGACTGTCCAGGCATCGGCTGGTCGGTGGTGAGCAACTGGTTTCATTTGCAAAGCTTGTCTTTCTTGGGTTTTATTTCTCTCTCTTTCTTATTTTCTCTTTCATTACAATTTATTATTGTTATTGTTAGTATTTTATTTCAATTACTGTTCTTATCTCAACCCATGAGTGTTCTGACTTTTACCGCTGCAATTCTCTCTCCCCCACCCTACTGTGGACGGGGTGTGAACAGCTCTGTGGAGCTCAGTTGCCAGCTGGGGTTAAACTACAACAGTAACAAGGAGGTTGCTGTAATTTCAGTTTTTTGCAGGATTTTGAAGGGGCCTTGAAGAACACTTCAAAGGTATGCTAAATTACTTTGGTGGGCAATGCCTAAAACCAGGGAACTCCCAAACCCCAGCCAGGCTGCAGCAATCCAGCAGCCATACAACACCCTGTGATGGGGCCGGCGCCCTGGCTCAGGGGCAGCTTTGGGGCTGAGGGTGCTGTGGGGTCCAGCATCCACAGCCTGAGCCTTAGGCAGTGTTCCTGTGTCCCTGCACTTTGGGAACCAAAATGCCCCTTCACGGCAAAGGATGTACTGATTGCCCATGAACCAGGGCGGACCAGGGAAACAGATGTCTATAAATCCTGGAAGTGGCTTGGTTTGGCAAGCAAGGGTGTGTATATTGGGCACACTGTGACGTGTGCCAGTGCTTGGCACTAAGCTTAGGGACCCTTGTCCCCCCTTCCCAGGTCCTCGCTGGCTCACGTTCCCTTCCAAAATCAGCACAGGCTGTCTGGGGACATCCAACTGGCAGCGATCCAGAAAAATCTGCCTCAAAATTGTGTTTCTTGGGCAATGGGGTTAGTTCTGTTTTCTCGTAAGCTGCCTAGAACCCAAATACATTTACAGTTTTAGCAGCATGCCCGAGCCAGGTCTTCTGCTGCTGCCAAATAAACCCCTCCTGTAAAGTCACAAGCAGTGCAGATTTGAGGAGCCCAAAGCAGGGCTACAGGGAGCTCTTCTGGCAGCTGCCCAGCCACCTTGCTCCAGATAGAAGGACAGAACTTCTTCTAATGCTACAGTTTGACTCAAGCACAGGTGGTTTGCTTATTTGAGAAGCCAAATAATTCTTTGGCATAAGTATATCTTAAAACGGGAAAGTCAAGCTGTGTCTGTGAGCTCTTAGTTCAAACTCTGGTTTAGGTGTGAAATCCCTTTGCTTTGTCTTTCCCATTCCTTTTTTTTTTTCCCATCTGATGCTTACCAGTGTAACATGAAATAATCTGCTGTATTTGAATGTCAGTGGTACCTTCTGAACAAAGAATAGATGAACTCAGTACTCTTGGTGGCTTTCAGTTATTCCTTGGCAGCTGCTATATCAAAAGCTCATATACATTATATGAAGCTTATTCATTTATCAGCAGAAACCAGAGTATCATCCTTAAGAACAATGCCATTCCTAAGTGCTTATATAATGATTCAGATCATGATTCAGAATTTAAACTTTAGATAACACTATATAAATATTGTATATTCAAAAAATCCACACCTTTCTGTGCAAAATAGAACCAAAAATCCATCTGTTTTCCCACTACAGTATTTTCCTCAAAGGGTATTAACCAGGGCTTTGACTGTCAAGCTTTTTTCTTTTTCTGATTACTTATAGCATAGATTTTGCTGATTTTCCAGTGGTGATTTAAATCTGAGTAGTGCAGGTCTCTGGTGAGGAACTGATACAACTTGGAGAATTGGGGCAAACCCAATCTTCTCTGGAGTCTTTGAGGAAAGAGGTGAATTGAAAGGTGCCCAAGCAGTACTTGCTGTTATAGCCATCTGGTTTTTCACTGTTGTTCCTGACTACATTTTGATTTAGGAGTTTTGTTCTCTAAATAGTGCTTCCAAAAAGGGGAGTATGAATCGAATGGAGATCAGCTATTCTTGGTTTAAAATTCTCTCCGACTATTCTGAGAATAACCCTAAGAAAGGAAACTTCTTGCGAACAGAAAAGTCTGTCTGTCTTATTCAGCCCAAAAGAAGAGAAAATCCTGAACCTAGTAAGAGGAAAAAAAAAATAATCATTCTTACCAGCTGCCTGGAGTCCTAGTTGGCTTGCTGCAGTCTCTTTAGAGAATGAGGTCTGGCTATCGCATCGCTATCCCTAAGGGCACGGGGAGATGTCAGCTCAGACACTGCATTTTCCATTTGCCATTGCGCATGCTGATCTAAAACTTGGGTTTTCCCATTAATTTTTCTTGGACATCACTTAAGTTGTGGGCCACTTATGTAATCCACTGGGATAGCTTGTGAAGATAGCCTTAGAGGGAAAAGATGGGTTTGGGAATCGGATAGGAACTGCAAGAGCAGTGGTTTGCTGGAAAGCCCGTGTGCCCCAGGAATGCCTGCTTGACCAGGGCTGGGCTTGTCCAGCACAGGCTGCTGCTCTCTGCAGATTGGAGATGTTCTTAGCAGCTGATGGAGAAAGTGTCTCCAGCCTTGCAGTAATGCACTCACAGGGGTTTTTCAATGTGTTAGTAAGTGAATTATTGTTTGGCAAGCTTTGGCTTCTCTTTTTAACTGCAAGAACCATTCGTGCTTGGAGGCTGCTGCCACACCAAAGAAGGGCAAAGCCGCCTGAGGGGAAAGGCAGCACTGGGGGAGGGTTTCTTCTTAAGGCAGCCAGATATGTGCCAGAGCTATTGTAAATAACTGGAGTAATTTCAGCCCTATGGATGGCTTTCCACCTATCTTGCTTTTTGGCTTTAGGTGAAAACAAGGTCTCTTTTTCCCCGTGTCCGTCTCCTTCCAAAATGGAGGTTGAACCTCGGTGAGCAGAGGCTTTGCCCTGCAGCTGCTCTAGGGCAGTTCAAGGTTAGCCAGGTGGGACCTTAGCAAACTTGGGCTCCCAAAACCAGACCAGGAAAAAACAGTGTGATGTGTGTTGTTGCAACTGGGCATGGGGAGATGGTGTCCTTGTGGGAGGGGAAACTCATCCGAGTGATGTCAGCAGGGCAGTATTCTGAATTGCTGAGTTGTTTTAAAGACCTGGCTATCTGGAGGGACTAAAGTATACATGAGCATATAAATAATGTCTCATATATAGAGCTAGGAGGCAGCAGGGGTGAATTTTTAAGCCTGAGAAGAAAGTGCCAAAGGGAGGAGCCACAGGACAACTGCATACTGCCTGCCTTGTTTTGGTCAAGCCCTTAGTCCAGCATTTGAAGAATATTTTTATTTTTTGTCGGATGATGGTTCTTCCATGCAATGTTGAGAGTTAAAACAATGTCTCATGCAACCTCAGTAAAATGTGACAGTGATCTAGTTGGATCTGTTTTGTTATAAATGCGCTTTTCTAGACCTATGTGTGCATTTGTGTGTGTGGGATGCCAATGTTTCCGTCAAAGTCTCTTGAGCAATGAATGGAGGAGCAGGATCATGGAAATTAAATTGGAACTGTTTTTGCAGTAGAGCAAGAGCTTTTCAGCTGCCCCTGCCCTGGGTGTGAGCAAGACAAGGCTGGTTTCCCTGCCAACTCTCGGCTTGAACCCCAAAATGTATGACTGGGGTATTTGTTAGGCTGCCAGGACTTCAGAATTGGACCTGACGTGTTTAACAGGTACTGCTGAAATTACCTCATGGTCTTTCAATTCAGTTGCCAGGGAAATACCACAGTGATAAACCTTTCAGTGGTCCATCAAACAGCTTTCCAACTTTATCCCTGGCTCCCAGAAGAGGGGTGGAAGTTTATCTCTGGAGGTACAACCAGCTGATACAAGCCCTGGCACACTTGCTTGCGGTTTTTTGTGTTACACACTTGGTGTGCAGATTGGTGCTGGCTTCTGTTCCCACTGCAGAGGGAAATACTGTAAAATCCAGGGAGCTGCTTCTTCTGGCTGTGTGATAGGAAAACATTTAAAATGCCTTTGGCTCCGTCTGGTGACAAACAATGCCTGCCACCAAATGTGGGCTGTCCCAGCAGTGCCCACAGCTGTGGGCACTGCCCAGTGGCAGCAGCTCTGGTGGGGACCGGGGGTGTTTTGGCACAGAGAAAGCTGCTGCCCACAAGTCCTGCAATACCTCCTCTGCTTTGCCCTGTGGTCACCAGCTCTCTGGTGCGGGTGGGACTGCCCGAACCTCACTTGGCTACAGACCTTGTGCTGGGCCTGGATGTGCTTTCTCTCTTGGATCTGATGCAAGCCAGTCCATACAAAAAAACATAAAACTGACTTGATGGATTGTGGCTCACAGCTTTCACTAAGAATTAAAAATAAACACAAAGTTATATTTAGCCCTCTATAAACAGGAATAAAATAGAGCAGGAGGCTCATTATCAGCTGTGCTCCATCAGCACAGTCCAGACCCCTGCTGGTGTTGTTTAAGGGGTAGAAAGCTGCTTTGGTTGCAGGAGGTTGGGGTGGCTGCCCAGGCCAACCTGGCCCTGTTGGCAGGATCCATGCCATGGGGCTGCGGCAGGAGCCCTCAGCTGCCCACTGCTGTCCTCCCCCAGCAGGGTCAAACCAGCACCACTGTGGAGCAGAGTCCGTGGGAACCTTTGTCCCGCTGGTTGTCCCTTCCCGAAATGGCTGTTCCCCTCTCCAGCCCTGGAGCTGGGGCTCCTCCACTGGGATCTGTCCCTTGCTGTGCTGCGATTCACTGTCCCCCTGGGACAGCAGGCTGCTCCTTTGTCTTTCCTCTGGCCCTGGATACCGCATGTCCCAGAAACAACACACATTCCCCACTTTGCTAAAAATGGCAAGGGCTGTGTGTGCTGTCCAGCAGTCTGGCTGGCAGGCTGCTCTGGGCTATTCTGGTGCTGTCCAAGCCCCCTGTGCCCTGGAGGAGCTGTGGCCTCCATGCCAGGGTGTGCAGCCTCCATGCCAAGGGCACTGCTGTCTCCATCCCAGGGCACTGCAGTCAGCTCCAGCCAAGTCCACTCGTGTGCCCATCCCTGCCATTGCCACATGGGCACCTTGCACTTGGGTGCAAGACAGTGGCGAGTGCTGAGGGGGCAACTCCAAAAGAAAAGCAGTAAAATGGCCTTTGGTGCACGTGCTGCTGCCCGTGAGGCTCCAAACCACAAACTGCAGTTCCCAATGATCCCATGCATCGCATTGTTGTGTGCCCAAAATGTTCCCAGCACAGCCTTGTACTTCCCTCTAGTGGCTAATTATTAATGGAGTACAGGAGCATACTCCAGCTCCTGTGGCAGGCTGGAGTAAGTCAGCCTGGTCCTCCCTGCCCTCGGGGGGCTGCTCAGCCCCTTCTCCATCAGCCTGGCTCCTGTGGGATCTGCCTTGCTGGCGGGTGCACCTTTTGCAGCTTGGCTTTGGGCTGCTGTGGCCACTCACGTCCCCGTGGTGATGGCAGGGAGACATGAGAGTCATCAGCACAGCAAAGCAGTGCAGCCTTTCCTGCTACAAACTTGGGGACAGTGATGTTCCCATTGGATTTTCCTACAGGAGTGCAGGGAGGCAACTTAGGTGCAGGGAGAGGCAGACCTGGCAGCAGTGGCCAAGGCCAGCTGTGTGGGTTCAGTGCAGGCAGAATCAGCCCACAGGAGGTGACAGTGGCTTTTCGAGGCCGCGTAGAAGCCCAGCTGGGCTGTACATGGGGGGCTGCTCACCCAAGGTGATGGTACTGCGGGTCAGGGGGTGGCAGACAGGAGGCCTCTGGGTGCATGACGGGGTGGGGATACTGAGCCAGCATTTTGGGTCCACCAGAAGCCAGCAGGGAGAAGGGGACACACCTTGCTTCGTAGGCTGAGAGGGAACCCTGGCCCTGGCTGCAGGACCACGGGACCCACCGTCACACTCGCCTGTGCTGCTTGGATCCAGCTGGCTGCTCAGCACTGGGGTTACCGATTTCTCGGCCCATTTCACACGGACAAACAGGCTCTTTTCTTCCCTGTGATGGGCAGCCTGGACAGAACAGCTCCTTGCCAGGCTCGAGCAACAGCGTGTTTCTCTTCTTGGTGACTGCAAATAAACTCCCCTGGCCTCAGGGGATCCCCGCGTGGTTCCTGGCGAGGGATCTTGGCGCAGCAGGGTTTCTCATGCCGAAAGGGACATTGAGACGCGTTTCTCCAGGAAATAGAGCCCTGTAAATACTGCTCAGAGCTCTTTTTATTAATGTCATAGCTGTTCCCAGGGCACTCGTTTCTGCACTGCAAGTTCAGGATGCTGCTTTGGCCTCCTCAGGCTGGCCAGGGAAAGGCAGCCAAGGCCCTGGGGAAGGGGTTATGCACGACCGCATCCACCTCCCCTCTGCTTCCACGCCAGCCCACAGCTGAGCTGGGTACTGTCTGCTTTCAGCACAGTCTGGTCTTGTTTTGGGGCTCATTCTGGGCTGGGAAGAAACAGGGCAGGGAACAGAATAACAACCTCAGTGATCTGGTATGCAGAGCACTCCTTTGTGACACCCCCTGCCAAAACAGCCTCCCCAGATTTCACTCCCCAGCAGTGACCACATCTTTCCGATGAGGCACCTGAGAGTGCACCTCTGTCTTGCTCTCCCCTTCAGCTCAGCTCCACGGGCTGAGCTGTTAATGAGGTATTTAATGAGATTTCCACATGCCTATTAAAATGAGTAGCTCAGCGCAGGCAAGGGAGGAGAGCTTGCAGCTGATAACCACGCAGCCCCCCGCAGCCCATTTGCGTTCCTCGAGAACACATTTTTACGAAGCAGAGAAATTATTTATTAGGAGGGCGTTTCTGAGACATTCAGGCAAGGAAAAGCACGGTTTCCTTCGCACAGAGGAATTATCCCAGCCAGCCCCTCCGCCGCTTGGACAATAGATGGTGCTCACCACCCTGGCTCCGCACGCCCGGCCGAGCGCTGCCGAGCCGGGGATACCCCCGAAGAGCCCCCGCCCTCGGGGAGAGCAGCAGGATCCTCCGGGGGCAGCCAGGCCCTTTTCCCTGCCGGTGCGTGGGCAGTAAGGTGGGAACTGTGACCCCAGCCAGCTGGAAACAAAACGGAAGAGGAGAATTGTGGGGTTTGTCTGGGGCTTTGAGACATTTGTGCAACGTGATGGGGATAATCCCAGTGCAGCTACCGTGATCTTCCCAGTCTACATCAGTCTGTCCGCCTCAGTCCCCTGTTTTTCATCACTTTTGGTTGCCGAGGGATAGAAATGCCACCATTTTCCCTGGTCAACACTCCCCATCAATGGACATGTTTCTTCTTCCAGCCCCTGTACCCACTGCTCTTGATTTGGGGTAACAGTGCTGCTGAGTGTCTGAGGGAGCTGCACAAACCAGAAGAGTGTATTTGCTCTGGGTCTGATGGGAGGGGGCATGTGGAGCCCCCAAACCCCCAGTGGTTTGGCAGTGCCTGAGGTGGGGTTGGTGGCTCCATGCTGGGGCCCCGTGCAGGCAGTGAGGGGCCATGGGATGCTGAGGCTCCTGTTTCTGGGGTTTCAGGGTACCCCCAGCTCTCCCCACAGCAGCCAGTTGGGATCTAGGAAGGACCCCTAACAAGGGGATTTTCTTTCCCTCTCTCTGTCCCTCCACCCCTTTTATCCCCCTTTGCAAACAGGACAGTTGCTCTCACCACAGGCAGGCATGTGGGGTGCTGGTGCACACTTGGTCCCCTCCAGAATGGAGCCCCAGGCAGGGAGGGGACAGGCAGGTCTCCTCGTGGCTCCATAATCCACAGCCCTCATCTGCTGTGTTTGGAAGCACTGCCTGGTGACAGCCTGTGCCTTCCATGTTCGTGGTCACACCACCACTGGGGTGACAGTCAGGAGACCCTGGGGGAGCTAATGCCCTCCCATCACACTGTTCTTCGCATTATGCAAATTCACAAGAATAATTTTTGGCCATAATGGTTTTTCCATCCACTAAGGTATTGATCCAGAGCCACTGGCCCCGCTAACCTCTGTGGTGCATTAGCTGACTCCCTGCTTTTGCAGCGTGATGGATGTGACATTAGGGCAAGGGGTGGGCTTGGCACTGGCCTGCTGGAGTTTGGAGCTGTTTTCCCAGAGCAGGACTCTCCTAGACTGTCATTCAGCTGCCAATGAGACTGAGTCACCGTGTGCTCGGGTCAGGGACCGGTCCCTGCCTGCCTTCCAGAGGGTCTGTGTTCAAATTCAATGATCTGTGTTTGAAAACACCAGTGAGGTGCTAAGGGGCAACAGTTTTTGCTTGTTTCTCCCATCGTTTTCAAAAGCTAATCACTTAGAAGCAAGGATGTGATTAGTTAAAGGCATTAGGAATCTTACATTGTCTATAAAATGAAGTATCATTGCGCAATCTGAGTGATGCATATTTCACCAAGAAGCTATAAATCTGATAAAAAAATTATTACTCTGTGTTTTTATTTTGGGAATTTCACAGTATAAATCATCCCAAAGTGCCCTTTGGGATATCACAGGGGATTAACACATCTGTGACACTTTTGATAGGGCGTTTCTTAGTGCTGTGCAGAAGGCATTTAGTTTGCTGTAAGGCTAATAACAGCTTATGATGTCTTCAATTATTCATTTTTATAAGTGCTTGTTCTCCCGACTGGAGCAGCCAAACTGTGACTGGTTTTAGCAGTAAACTGGGGTGTGTTTCTTCTGGAATCAAATGACTTTGCCTCCACTGCAGACTTTGCCTCTCTTCCATAAGAAAAACAGTGCCAGTTCACTAAGCCATCACGACATTGAATATGTTTCTGGCTTTGGAAAGCACCTGTTTTTGGAAAGCACGCCTGGCAGCGTGGGCAGCGGCTGGCTGACCCGGCCACTCTCCTTCCCAGCCCAAGTGGCTGCAGCACCTTCCCTTGAGGCTGCCAGGAGGTGAGCACGAGAGCAGACAGGGAACAGACTGGGGGCCTCAACACCCTGTCACAGCAGATGTGCTGAGGACCTTTGCAGGAGTGGATGTGACGTGTTCCGAGCGCTGTGCTCACTGCGGTGGGCTGTGTCAGCAGCCCCACTGAGAACTTGCTCCTCTGTGCCTGCAGCTCGGGCCTGGGCAGAGGAAACATTCCTTTCTGCTATGGCCTGATGTTTTAAAAAACCTTTACAAATGCACGTGGAAAACACGTGCTGGTTTGTGTTGTTGCCCTTGGGCCGGTGCTCAGTCATGGCTGGATGCCAGGGACCCTTCACTCTGAGCACGCAGCAGCCATGAGACCCTTAGTGCTGCTCCTCTGGGCTTGAGACAGCATCCATGCCCACATGGCAATCCTGTGGCCCCGGATACCCCTGGATACCAAATCCACAGATAAACCAGGTGTCCTGAACTCTCTTGCACTTGCACACAGCCTCCTGCTCCTGCTGTGCCCACATGGCTGCCTCCCCTGGCAGGACAGGTACCCTGACCATGAGCCTCAGGGTGCCCTGGTGTGCTGGTCTCAGATCCTGCCTCCTTGGCACCACTTGAGGCTCCTCTAGCAACAGCTGTAGAGATAGACAGGCAGGTGGGAGTGAAAGCACTTCTATATAAAACGTGTTTTCTGGTGCTCCTTTATAGGATTGTAGGGTGATTCATATGTCCCTGCCTGGCCCGTTGCCCACAGCCAGGTGCTCCCCTTCCTCCTGCTCCTGGCTGCAGTGTTTTCTGTGGATTGGGTTCAACTGGATAATTTTATCTCCTTTTGTATTTATAATCCCTACGAGGGTGGTGTCTTTAACAGAGACTATTCCTTCTCATTGCTTTGGCAAAGCAAGAAAGAGCTCCCTGCTGTGTCTCTGCTCAGATGACACAGAGGTTGTCTGAATAGCAAGGAGAGAAAACAAAAAAGATCTAAGCTGTTTCTTTCTTTTTCCAGGCAGCTACACCTATTCACCTCACAGAAAAGTCCCCTCAGTACTTTAGGTTTTTACCTTTCATGTGCCTGCATCCATGAGGCTCTGCCTGGCTCACAGATGGAGTTGGGGACATCAGAGAGAGTCTCTTTGACAGGAGAGGAACAAGAAAGGGACTTTTTCTTCCCTGCAGGCAAAGAGGAAAGATTAAGGAAATTCAGAGAATCAAAATGAAGTATGATATAGGTATTCTTTCTGGGAAACATCCCAGGACCTGCCATCTGGGATTGCACTGGGCAAGTGATTCAGCTAAAAAGTGTAATTTAATTCCTGTCATGGCACAAGCAGCCACTCCTGTGCTGGATCAAGGCTGCAGACTGGAGGCAGGAATGAGTACCTGTGGCATTGCCTCATTCTCCCAGGGCAGGGCAGAGCACCGGTGCCTGCTGACCCCAGGCCCTTTTCATCCCACTGGCTCTTGGCAGGAAAACCCTTGAGCAAACTTCCCATCGGTGTCTTTGGAGGGGACCGCTGGTGGCATGTGGTCACTGAGATGTCACCTGCACCACACGGCTGTGCAGCACTGACCTGCCTTCCAAAAACAAAGGTGTCACTCACTCAAGTGGGCAGCAGCATGGGCAGACTATGCCAATGCCATCGCTGTCCCTGCTGGGTTTCTGGGGGCATGGAGAGACACGGGGCAGATCTGGCTGCTGAGCCCCATGGCTTGTCTGTTTGTTGTCTCTTGGCTTGCTCTTTGCAAATATTTGTATCCAGCTGAACCAGAAATAATTGCTCACAGCTCTGCTGTTGGGGTTTGTGATGAGCCTGCAAGTGCCAGCGTGTGTGCCGGAGATAATCCGGGGGCTTTTGTGCTCAATGGCTCTGTCATCTTTCACTGTATCGCTTTTGTTTCTGGGCTCTGTGCATCTCCCACTGTCCCCTTGGTGCGTGGTGCCTTTTCTGATACCTCTGAAAATAACTGACTTCATGTCTGGTCACTTTTGTATTTGTTTCTGAGAAGCAGGAAAGCAGCACCTCTGTGTGTGTCCCCCGGTGACTGCTGTTCACGCAGCGTGTGTCATGATGGTTTCATTAAAAATGTTATGACATTTCCCCAGCAGACCCTGCCACCATCCTGGCAAAGCATTTGCTACCTTGATAGCATTTTCCAGTTTGTGAATGAGAGGTATTATACCAGCCCTTCCCTCTGGGAGAGCATGCTCTGGCTGCACTGCAGTGACTCCAAAATGCAGAATGTTTCTGACACTCTGAAACGGAGATGAAATGTAGCCCCAAGGATGTTGCTGAAGCTTTTATCCGAGACTAAGATTACCTGCTTTTTGATGGAGAATAAGTACAATTAAAGTAACCACAGTGGCTCTCTTCTTCTTGCAACAGACCCCTCACACCTCACCTGGGGCACAGGGGTCTCCTTGGCTGTATGGGTCCAAACCTTGGCTCTCCTGCTTCCCAGAGCAGCTCTGTCATCTGCAGGGAGGTTTCCTACATGCTTATCTAAGAGGAGCATTGGCCATGTTGCATTGCCCTAAAGAAATATTATTCTTTCCCTTTCCTCATTACTTTATCCAGCTTCTCTTAAACAGTTTGCTACTCTTCTATTTCTGACACTGCTCAGCCAGCATCTGGTTTTCCCCCACCTTTTGCACATTCAGTTTGTTATTTGCAGTCAGTCCTGAGCAGGACATGAACCTGGCAGCACTGGAATCATATTTTCCACTGCTAGAGTTAGAGGGCAGCACAAATTAACCCTTATGGCTAATGACGGGCTTAGGCATGATGAGATTTACTACAGGTGGGTAAAGAGCTGGTGACAAGAGGAGGTAAAGGAGTGTCAGTGGGAACCTGGTTCAGCTGCAGCTCCTCTCTCCATCAGTACATCCTAAGACTGCTGTGTGGTGGCCCACAGTCAGGTACAGGAACCCTCCTGCTGTTTCCTTTACCGAGTGGGCTGTGAAACCTGGCAGTTCATCGGCCGCCCCAGCCAGCCGGTGAGTCACCTGCAGAGCACAGAACCCTTTGCTGTGCTTTGGTTTCAGTATTGCTCAGCTCCATCCTCTCTGGGCTGTCAGCTCCTCCACAGCCTCTCTTGCTCCTCTGCTGGGGGGACAGGCTTTCCTAAGAGAAGGCAGAGAGTGAACAGTTGCAGCAGAGACTGAGGATGTTGCATTTCTGTTCCCAGTGAGTCTGGTTTTGAAGGTGGAGGCCTGTGGCTGACCCCTTGCAATGGACGGGAATTCACCTGCAGTTCCTGATCAATTTCTCTGTTCTCTAAGAAGGTTGTTAAGATGCTCATGTTAGGTTTAAAACCAGAAGCAGTATTTCACCAGAAGCAGTCTTTCAGGAGCCTCAGGAAGTTTTGGTTGTGTTCTTCTGTTGCTCACCAGCACTTCAGTATATTATTCACATGAGCCCTGGGGCTCATCGCGTCCCTTGTCACCGTGTATGGATGGCCTGAGGAACAGGGTGCAGTCCAAATGGCTGTTTCCTAAAGCTGTGCCTTCCTAAGAGTGTGGAGAGATGAGCTGGGGTGAGGCTGGTTGTTTTTGCCCTGGGAGGAAGTCAGCTGAAGCCCCCAGCGTGGAAAAGGGTCTGGCACCTGCCCCACCACCAAATATAACCTCTTATTCAAAGCAAGGGGAAATATCTGTTCTGAATATCTGTTTAGCTCTGAACACAGGCAAGGGATGTCATCCTTTGATTTTCCATAGAAAAGGAACATATTCTGTTGTGTCTCTCACTTTTCTTTGAGATGACTGCTTTAACCATTCCCTCAGGTTATGTCTGGGCACCTTGCACTCGTGGCAGCTCTGCCCTGGCGTCTCTTTACTCCCACCATCTGTGTGCTCCTTATGACCATCTCCTGCCTTTTTGTTCACTGTGATTTTGCAAGAAGCATTTCCCCAGAACTCCTGTGTCTGCCCTCCTTGGCATGTACTGTGGTTTCCGTGCTGGTCTGTTGCAATATTGCTCTGCTTTCCAACCCAGCCTTGCAGCCCCACTCCCTTCACGACCTGTGGATGCTGCCCCATTCCAGCTCTGGGTTTCTATATTTGAGGAGGAATATTCTGGCAATCTCTTCTTCCATTTCAAATTTCTGAGCCCATTATACCCTGAGTGAGGGATTCTCCTGTCCTCCAGAAGAGAACATATAATTTGGCTGTATTTGTGCTGTGTATAAAAGATCCTTAACAAGATTCCTGCTCCTTTTGTTTCTCTTAAATCCAGTGTTTTTCAAAGTTTAATCTATGAATGCAGTATCTTTAAAATCTACGTAGCACACTATGATAACCTGCTTACTGTTCTCCACTAACCTTTGCACAGACCTCCTGCCTCTGATGTAGATATATTAAATTAAAAAATGTGGCTTTTATTCCTCTTCCCTTTCAGGGGCCATTTGCCTCCTTGAAAAGCTGAAATTTTGTTTGAATCTTTTTCAACTGTCCCAAGTATTTTGAGGAGGCTGGAGTAGAGTAGATTTTATAGCTACTCTCTACCACATTCCATACCTGCTTTCTCCACCTGTTTTCATCTCCTGTGTTTCCACCTGCTCCTTTTGTCCCCTGCAGCATCGAGGCCACTGGGAATGACTCTGCAGTGTGATTAGGGCGAGTCGCTAATACAGTGTAGGGAAAGATTTGCACATTTGTCTCAGGTTGCTGCTGCTGAAATAACAACAGCTGCTCTAAATCCAAACCACCTTTCAGTTGGAGCCTTCTGGAATTTGCAATCCAAACCCCCTGCAGATGGGACTGCAAACCACAGCCTCCTCCTGCGTACGTGTGGATCTCTGCTAACCCCAGCCCTGCCTCTGGGCTCCTGTGAGTGAAAACACTCACACATGAGGGAATGGGGGCAGTGGCTGCAGGTGACCCTTTGCCAACACATTCAGAGAAGACCTGGGAAAAGCTTGACTTCTCTTTCAAGCAAGGTTCTGTCCAGGCCAGCTCGCTCTTTCCAGGCAGACACATTGTGGGGGCTCTGGTGCTCATCCCTCTGCTGCATGGCAAGGACGGGGGAGCACACATCTTCCCCTTGGGGACATTGGGCTCCACCACTCCCTGCTGTAAACCAGGGGCTGAATCTGCTGCCAGAAGTCAGCGGGGGATGCACCCTGCCACCGTGGAAGCAGGAAATGGTAAGAGGCTAAACCCTTTTTTTAGAGCTCAGTTGGCTACAGAGAAAAGGTAAGAGTTATTTGCTGTTCTTATCTGACGGTGAGTCTTTGCTTCCTGTTTATTGTAGATAATGCAGAAATCATCTTCCCGTGTGAACCTCATTTCTGTGAGATCTTTTCTCGATACACAGCTTCCCCTTCACACACCCTTACATAAGAGCCTCCTGGTCACATCTGATTCTGAAATTGTGTCTTGGAAAAGACGGGATGTGGGCTGAGGGACACCAGGGGTAACTCCCATTTAGAGCTGTGGGTTTTGTGGATTTGCAGTTGGTTTCTTGACTGTACAGAAACAGATGGAAGGATAGAGCTCCAGAACAGGTGGAGAGGACAGTTACTGTGAGCAGAGTTTCATGTGCGTTGACAAAAGTGTTGAGGGGCAGAGCCTGGGCTGGGGCCAGCACACACCAGCGTGCCAGCACACACCAGCGTGCCAGCACCAGGGGAGTGGATGTGGTGCACCCAGAAGGTCAGGCCACTCCTGCAGAGGGACTGCTGGCCTTGCAGGTCAGGATACCCTTGGAGACTGGAGTAGCAAGGGTTGGTCTGAGCTTTTATCTCATTAAGTGTTGAGAAGCAACACTTCTTCTCTGGCATGGGGAAATTCTAAGCAAATAGAGTTGGTGACACTTAGAATTCTAAGCAAAAGATGATGAGCAATGCAGGACGGGGGAGTTCTGTGTTCTTAGCTGGGCAGGCTGCAAGGACACATCTTCTGCCCCTCTCCTTTAATTAGAAAGTTAATCACAGCACTACTTTTAGAAGGGAAACCTTGGCCATTATGCTTGTGCAGACATTATGGGACAGTTGATGAGGAGCATCTGTTTGCTGAGCATTGCATGGTCTGACACATCTTGCAGCATGTGGATCCCTACCACTGCTCTCTTCCCTCCTCCTTTTGGAGCCACAAGCCATCTCCTCAGCAGGAGATCATCCTTAAAATGGCAGTCCCCAGCTCTGGATGAACTGCTGTGCAGATCTTTAAAGGGACCACAGGCATGGGGGTGACAGCTGACACAGGATCTATGCCATCTCTTCCCTTGCCTTGGGGCTGTCTCCACACAAGTCCCGTGGAAAGGATGTGCTGCCTTTGCTGCCATCCTGCCCTCACAAGCAGGAGGAGAGGACTTGGCCTGAATCATGTGCAGCTCTGCATCAGCTGTACGACTGTGGGGAGGAGGGGCTTGGAGGACGCTGAGCTTCTGAACACGCCTGTGCCTGAGCCTGGAGAGTCACTGCTTCCCACCAGAGAGGGATTTGGCCTCTGTCACTGACAGAGATTTTGTGTCAGTGATTGTGCCCATGAGTAGATGGAAACTGGATGTTCTGAGGTTGAGATGGGCCAAGAGCAAGAAATGAAGCCAGGCTGGCAGGGAGAGTGTGGGCAAGAGGCTGCACGGTGAATGGGGCAGGGCAGGCATTGCCAAGGAGCCTGAAGGTCCAGAAATGCTGCAGAAAGCAACATTCACAGCTGATTGGGGTGTTGAGAAGGCAGGGCATGAAAACAACACGTGGAAAGGCTGTATGGCATGGAGATAGGATCAAGAAACAAGCAAATGAAGGAAGAGCTCAAGTTTTGGAAATATGAGAGAGGCACCTTGCAAGACAGTGCAAGGGGGCTGAAGGGTTCCTTGTTAGAAGAAGTGGGAAATATGGTAAAAGAGAGTGGAGAAGGCTGCTGTAATATCTATAGGGACAAGGTGTTAAATGCATGAAAGAGAAAATCGACGTGGTATTAAAAATAAAATATATCAAGAAAGCATGAGCCAAGCAGGCAGCACCAAAAACCTGTGAAAGAAAATAGGTATAGCAACTGTGAAGAAATATGATCCTACACATCCAAAGGATGGTAGAGCAGTAGGGTTATTGTTAGTACTGTGAAATATTAAGGTGACAGTAACTGGGGTCAGTCTTGCAGAAAGCAGTGCATGAGATGGAGACTGTTTTAAGAACAGGCTGAAGTTCCTCTGATAAACCATTCATGCTTCAGTGGCTGCAAAGGGAAGCAGGGTAGGAAATGAGCAGGGAATGGAAAATGTTTGCCATTTTTCTCAACTTTAGAAGGATCTCTCTTTAATTTGCAAGGAGGGATTACAGTGAAAGCAGCAGCAGCAATCACCAGGAAGTGTGCAGGGTGGGATGCCCCCGTGGTGCTCAGTGAGTTGGGAAGGACACAATAGTTTTAAGTCAGTGCCAAGACGAGACGGTATTTTTGTTTGATTTTCCACATTGTGTTTAAACCTTCTCAATCAGGTGGTCCCTCCTCTGTGTGAGGAGGTGCATCCACTGTGTGAGGAGCTGCTGTCCTCCCCCTGCCCTGCAGCAGGTCCAGCAGAGCTGAGCTGGCAGCTGCAAGGGAGGGGATGAAGGGCCAAGGGTTGGTGCTTCAAACCAATCAGCCCCAAGAAGTGCATCTTGCTGTTAAAAGATAGTGATGGATTGACAGGCTGTCCTGACAACCTCTATGCTATGCCTGTAGTAGAAGAAATTCCAGATATTTTATTAAATCACGAGGCTGTGGGGCTCAGGGTGAGCACGGGCTCAGTCTCAGTCCCCAGTTTGTCACATCAGGGCTCATTTGGAGTAAATTTGCTGTGATGCTACAAGTGCAGCCAAGTATCACAAGCATCAGTGTTCCTGGAAAGTGTCTTTCCAGGCACTGCTGAAGTAGATGCTGCATGAGCTCTTCTTAGTCCTATTTTGAACACAGATTAAAAATCCACCACACCAGACAGCTGCATCCTACTGGATACCTTGCCTTCCCTACTATACTTTCTCAAACAAGGATCCAAAGTTGTTGTTGTCTCATGTAGCATGGGTGCAGGACATGCTGTAATCAGCATTTCCAGCACCCTTATACAACAACCTCTTCTTGCACTTCTTCAGGAAACCAACATCAAGACTGAACATGAAAGAATTTTATTTGTTGACCTTAAAATCCTCTTAATAACAGGCTCAAGAATGAGAGGGGAATACATGTAGGTTTCCAATGAACCATCATAAAATGAGAGACCAAATACTGCTCACTGCCCCAACCAATTCTCTGGAAATCTTAAAAATGCAGAATCTGTGGCGTGTTGTTGTGTTGAGCAACACCGTGGTGGGACTGTGGTGGAGCGTCTCAGACACAGGATAGACAGTGTAAGGGCTGTAAAATCTGTTCTTGAACTTCCACAGTTGTGACTTAAAATGCAGTCACTTAGTTGGCAGATCAGCTCAGGATCTCAAGGTGTAAAGTGCGTTAAGGATGTAGGTACAGACACGATAATTAAACTAGACCCAGGGGGACTGAGGGGAAATTGCAGATTGTAATATGAATGACACATGGCAAAAATATCCTGCTGCCTCCCTGCTTGGGACAGTGGAAAGCCACGTCCTTTCCAGCACAGCATTGCCCAGCATCGCCCAGCATCAGGTAGCTAATTACTTCAGGAAGGAATTTTCCAATTTCATCCATTCAAAGCACCGTTGTGGATTTAAAGGAAGGAAGGGGTCGTAGGGTAACATGGGGTTTGTAGGAGCAGGCAGGAACAGTGTACAGTTGGACATCAGTTGGCTTATCATGAGTTCACTAAAAAGGAAGGTAAGCAATAGTTCCTTTTCTTAAACCTTGTCTAACACATCCTTTAATTTCAGATCTGCTTTAAGTTCAGTCAGACAACTCTTATCAATCAGATGAGAACACCCTGCAGAAGTGTGGAGCCTGTGCAAGGCCCCTCATCCCTGTGTCTCTTTGCCATGGACAGGGAACTGGGACAGGTGATGCCCTCTCATAAGCAGAACCAAAAATCTCTAGTTCAACCCAAAGCAGTGCTTGCACGCACTGGGATTGCGTGGTGGATACAAAAAACACTCTTGTGTTCCAGATGAAACTAAAAATGGTTTCTGCCAAGGCCACTTTTCTCTGTTCAGTGTGTTCTGAGTTTTGATGTATCTTTAAAGATTTCTTAGACTTACTGGGTTGAGTTCAACTCAGATAAGCTCCTAATTCTTCAACTCTGCACGTACATACACCAGATAGAGTAAGAAGAAGAGAGTCTGGACACGTTTCTTAATTCTGGACTGGGCTGGGACCTCTCTGTAGGAGATTTTGCATCTGTTCAGGACTCTGAGGAGTTTGTCCTGATGAGAACTACTTTGAAATGTTTTCTTGACTTTATTTTTCCATTAACTAAGTTTTTTGCTGTGTGTTTTGTATCTTTTTCCCTAACAAATTTAAGAAAAATATTTTCATTTAAATCCAGCAGCAAAAACACTTCAAAATGAGTGGGTTTCACGTTGGAGTTCTTGGTTTTCATTAAAACATTATGTTACCACCAATGGCAGGTGCTGACCAAAGTGTCAGATCTTTTTTTCGGGGTCTGACTCTGGAGTGCCTTGTAATGAAATGGTTTATTGCCCACAGTCTAATTACTATAGCCAGCCAGCCAGCCCCAGACCAAGCTCATTTGATTTTTGAGCCATGTGGTTTGTTTGCATTTCATGGGGGACAAGAGGACAAAATTATGATTATACTCCTGTATAAGCAACTTTTGGCTCAGAATATTCCTTTGGGCAAGAAAATAGAGACACTGCAAAACTTCAGGGCGCTGTGACCATGTCAGATGTGCTTTTATCTTTGACCTGTGGTGGTTTTATAGCACAGAGAGGAGAAGCAAGGGGTTTGGTGTGTTACGACTTCAGGGCTGTGCAATTCACCTCCATGGGGCAGGCTGCTGCCTCCTCCCCTCTCACAAAAAAAAACAGGGCCAAAACACAAACATTTAAGAGACCCCACACAGTGGTAGACCGGGGCCTGTGAAAGCTCTTCACTTGCTTCAGTCAGGCATATTTGGGCTGATTTTGCACAGAAGCAAACTGCTGTTCTTGGAGCTGGGCCAGGGAGGTAATCCAAAGATATCTAGAGTCTGGATTACCACAACAAAACCAAAGTTTTGGGGCTATGTTCAACCAAAGTCTGACTGGGGACTGCTGACAGTCATGTCTTGGGTATGATGGCTACACAATCCCATGTGTGCAGAGGGAAAGGCAGCTCTTCTGCAGGCAGGAAATCTTTAAAGGATGGCCACTGACCTCTGCTGACCCACAGGAATGAACACTCACCGTGTAGCAGCTGCTGGCAACTGCACTCTTCCTGCCAGCCTGGAAAAACAAGCATCTGTGAGAAATAAAGGAGATTTCTGCAAGGAGTCTCCTCTTGCCCACAAGTCTGGGCCAGGGAACTCTATTCTTTTCCAAGGAAATTTCTCTTGCTCGTCTCTTGATTTCCCAGACTGTCGGCTGTGCTCCAAGGAAGACATTCTCCTGCTGCAGAGCACTGATGATGCTGCAGTACACCTCACCTCCAGAAAACGAGTTTGTGAAAAATTACCACTACTCCCAGTCCCTTTCTACTCAAACAGCTTCCCATGGTAAATGCTGATTGCCTCCTGCTGCTGCCTCGGTAGGTTTATGGCTCGCAGGGTAAGTAGCACGGGACTTTATTCTACAATTATGATATTGCTTCACTGCTTTGTTCAAGAAGTAATTTAAAGATGTTTGGGTTTCACTTGAACGTAACCAGTCTAAAAATTGGTTTTCTTGGGTGACAGCAGGTTCTGTAGCAACAGCAAGGGCCTCAAGTTCCCCTGCTGAAGTTGTGTAACCTGTGTGATCCTTTTCTGCAGAAAAGGATTTCCTTGTTTTCTTTCATAGAAAGGATAACTTATTTTTTTAAAAACAAGATCAAGATAACTTGCAGAGGTGAGGGGAAGAATGTCACTTGTAATCTGATTTGCTAAGCTTAAAAGTATGTGAATTTTTCTCTTATCTAAATAACGCCCAATGCCATTTTCTTCCTCACTTTATACTCATGGATGAAGCTGAAGACACCAGCAATGCACATAATCATGTTAGGAGGCTGATTGCAGGAATCACTTTAGGTCTTAATTGTTCAGACTTGAATCTTCTCTACTGTGTGAAGAAAACAAAGAAAATGCTACCTGCAGTTTATTTTTAGCTTGGCTGGAACATAACACCAAAGGGAGTGGTGCAAGTTTTTCTCACTGGCACATTGCTGTGCATCATGATCTGGCTTTGGAGCAGCCTCTTCCTGTGCCAGCCTGGGAAGAGGTGGGAGGTGAGCAGGGCTGGGTTACCTGTGTCTGTGCCTATGCCGTTCTGCCCCACTGCTGTGCCTACAAGATTGCTGGGAAATTATAACCACAGCCCAACGAGGTTATAACACAGTGCATGGGGGGTTGTGCTGCACCCAGGGCATGGCACAGGGCCCTGGAGGCAGGGGACCAATGTGGTCAGTCACTGTGACCAAAACCACACGGGAGAAATCCCCAGTTCCGTGACTTGCTGTGATGGGCTCTGCTCAAACTGCTGGTTAGGGACTGGATTGTGCAGTGAATCCAACCAGCCTGCCAAGCCCTGGTACATGAGGTGCCTGGGCAGAGGGAAGAGTGACTGCTGCATTTAATACAAGCTGACATGTATTTAACCTTCCCCTCAAGCTTTGGCTCCTGCTGTTGTGCACAAAGGGAACCTGGGCCGCTCTGAGGGGGAGCTGAGCAGACAGAGGTGCATCCCTGGGGAACCACATCCAGCTCAGCCACTGGCCCCCTCTCCCTCCTCTGACAGATGAAGGGAGGATGCAAGTCCAGAGGCTGCTGTGCTATCCTAAACTTTGTGCTTGGAACTGGAGAAGAAAGTGTGGCCCACAGGCTACTGGGATTTGTGCTACCCATTCGCAGGCAGATAATTCCTGGATCAGAGTGAGATTTTGCTTTCTTCTATGGGAGGCAACTCAGTGACACAGAATTTTCCAGGGGAAAAAAATGGGATCTGCCTGTTTTAGCTTGGGCTGTGTGTGGACTTGCGTTTATAACATCTGAGACTGTGATCTGAGACAACTGAACCTGCCTAATTGTTGCTGTGTGTATACACTGCGTGTGTGCCAGTGGGGATTACACATCCTCCCTCCTGGTTGCTCTTGCTGCCTGGGGTCTGCTGCTTCTGCCACAGTCAAATGCGTCATATTTTTATTGAATAGCAACGTCCCAACAAAGAGGTAAGTGCAACACAGGCACAATGAATCACGGGCTCTGGTGGACTCACTCAGCCCCAGGAGACTGGAGCTGGCCAAGGGATGAAACACCGTGGTCTAACTCTTGTTTTTCTTCACTTTTGCCTGGAAAGTGCACCCACGGGAATTAAGAAAACAAGACTCATCCTGCCTGTGCAAGAATCCAAGGTTCCTAAATGGGCCAGGAGGAGAAATGTGTGCAGGAGGGCAAGGAGGCTGAGTGGCATCGTGCTCCTCTCTGAGGAAGGGTCTGGCTGCTGCTGCCTGGGGATCCTGGCCAGGGGCTGGCTGGGCAATGGTCATCCTGAAAAATCCTTGGTCAGTGCAGAGCACAGCAGGCTGAACACGAGCTGCCAACAACACCCCTGTGAGCAGAGCAAATGAAATGAAGAACACAGACAGAAGGGCAGTTTTACATCCCACCCAACCCTTTCCCTCTGCTCAGGCCAGGGCAGGCTTCAGGACAGGCGTCAAAAGACAAAGCCTGACTGGAGAGGAACCAGAGATAGGCAGCAAGGAAGACTGGAGAACTTGGAAACGTGACTTGTGAGGACAGGCAGAGTGAACTGGCATTGGTTAATCCAGCAGAAGGAGGACTAGGGAGATGAGTTAAGCCTTTAAGAGTATAAAAGACTACCACAGGGTAAGGCAGTAAATTGGTTTCCCACTGGGGATAGGGGAAAATTGCAATAATATTTTTGAAAAGACATGGAGAGGAACGTTCCAACTGCAGGATAAATAAGCACTGGAAAAGACATAGGTTGGCATATCTCCACCAATAGATGTTTTTAGGACCATGTTAGACAAACCTCTGTCAAGAATGCAGGTTTTGGCAGCAAGGACAGACAATGTGGGTTTTAGAGACTAATTTCAATACTTTTTGTTAGCTGGTTTCACTGTGCTGAAGCCAGAAGCTTCAGGAGAAAATTTCTGCCATTGCACATCCCAAGCGTGGTGGGACTTCCCTGCAACTGCTCTGCCCAAACGTGTGGTTTCCCTGCAGTTCAAGGTCAGTCACGTCAGGCAATTGATAAGGTGGAGACTTTTTATCATAAAGCTATTAGAGCTTTAAGCAAAGAATTAAGGCATTGAAGATGTGACAAAATATTTTTTCATGTAAAGGGCACTCACACCCACCTTTATAGACCTCTCAGTAAAGGAGTCTTTGAGGAAGATTGTTTTTTACAGCCCCATAAAAGCATTATCTACTGTTCCCGAACTTCTAATATTAGCAGCCATGAAGCATAAATATTAATCACTTCATTGAGCAGCTGAGTGCTTGTCGGGGGAGGTTTCTAGCAATGCACAGGTAATTGTGCTCCTTCCCTACCGATTCAGCCATGACTAGAAGTCACATGCATATGGCCCCGGGGGGCAAAGCTCTCAGCCAGCACCCAGACGTGCCTGCTGCTCTTCACCAAAGCCACTGAGGGCACTGGACACTGGAGAATCTGGAAAAACAGCAACACTGGGACACGCAGCAGGGGTACAAGAATCCCTGAACTGGCCTGGGATGTGGCTGGTACAGGACAAGAGCATGCTGGGACAACAGCACCTTTTTATGCTGTTCCTCTTCTGAGTCTGCCCATCCCTTTAGAGTGACAAATAGACAGCAATGACTATGACTCCCAGCACTTTTCCCTGAACTGCTAGTTCTTCTGCAGCACAGGAAAAAATGGCTTGGACGAAGATGCTGATGCCAGCCTTGTTCTCCATAAAGAAGCTCTGCTGGAAGGCAGGAGTCATGAGCCTGAAAAAGCCAGCATAGCTCAGCACATCTCTCCAGAATTTGGATGCTCTCCCTCACTCCCCCTGTGGTCTCCTCTGCTGTTTCCCCTGGGGCATGGCAAGGTGAGTGGATGAGGTTCACCCCCCTCCTCCTCCCCCCCAGAGGCTCCTGGACTCCAGCAGACTGTTTTTGGTTATCTGCAGATTTTATGAGCATTTCCAAAGGTAGGGGAAGGCTGCCTTCCACCATGGGTGGTCCTTCTTCAGGCACCATTATGGTCTGAAATCTTGGTATAGAAAGAAGGGAGAAATGAACAGGAGGGGAGGGGAGGTGCTTACAGTAGTTTGGGGATTTCTGTACTATCCAGGCAGGTGAAGTTGTTATGATCCATCCTGCAAGCAGTGCAGCCCAGGAGGAATCTGAGATGGAGCCAAAGACCAGCGAGAAGGGGACTTCTGCAAGAGAGGAGTGAGTGGAGGGAGAGGCAGAAAGGGGAGCACACCGGTGTTCCCAACCTGGAGCACCCAAAGGGAAGGGCAGGAGGCTATTGTGCAGCTCCTTGCACTCACAGCAGGTACCTACCTCCATACAATCTAACTGCAAAAGGACTGGAAAGATGCTCGGTGAAGGATCTTGGCCCAGGCTAAAACCTTTTTGAGCAAACATCCCCCAATTAGTGGTAAATGTGGGCTGGCCAGCTGCCTGTCTCCCTTAGGTCCATACTCCAAGGAGCCACAGGAACTCATCTGCCCTTGGGTTCAGCAGACATGTTAAGTTTAACCAGCTTATAAAGGCCAGGAAGTGCCCTAAACGACTTTGCCTGTGCAGGAAAGTGTCTGCCTGCTGTGCAACCCCAGCTCCCGTGCTCATGCTCCAACAGCAGTGCTCTCAGCCCAGGGGCCAGAAGGGCACAGGGTGCTGAGTGGAAACCCATCCAGCACCCAAGCCCTGTGCCCCAACCTGGGCCAGGCAAGCAGGCTCTGCCTCCCTGATTCTCCCAGGCAGTGCATCAATCTGCTTGCAGGGAGCTCCTTATCCAGCCCCTCTGCAGCTGGGAAGAGGCACCAGGAATTGGCTGCATCACACATGAAAGCCGTGTCTCCCCCTTCAGTTCCCCCCATCTGCAGCCTGGCTCAGACTGGTACCAGCCTTAACAGGAACTCCTGGGGAGAGCATAAGGTTACAGTGTGAACCTGCATTTTGCAATAGTGCTGTGGATAATGTCTTTTCTGAGGGTTTATCCTGAAATACTTTACTTGTCCTTGCAGATGTTTCATCTTCTCTGATGTTGGAAAGCCCTTGGGAAGACCTTGCTCTGTCCAGTGGGAGCAGAGGTACGTTGAGCAGGGGAATACCATCTCCGTGCAAAGTGGGAATAATGCACAGTGAGATGCTGATTGTGGATACAAACTTGAAGGATATAACCCCAGACTAGATGCTGACTCCTTTCAAGGTGGAAAAACATGGATACACCTCAGAAACAGTTTGCTTGCTCTTTCCAGTTGAGCAGTGGAAGTGCAGCAGCCAGGATAGGTACAATGTACTGTGTCCTGCAGCCCTTACTGCCCACAATGGGAACTGGTGCTGATTTAAGCAGGACCTTTGTTGTTGGCTTGCACAGCCAGGGCTCAGAGTTCAAGCTTTTACGATTGCAATAATGAGGTTACCTTGCCTGGACCCTGACTAATACACAGTTTGGCAAAAATGTATTGCACGCACAGATCCCTGCTCGTGCTTGTGCTTGTGCTTTTGACAGGGAAGACGCTGAAAGCAGTTAAAGGCTGAAGCCAGTTTAAGCCAGCCAGTAGCCATGTGCCCCGTTTTCCATGCCACGGGCATTCCTCGGTGGACCCGAGGGAGCCGTAGGCCAGAGGGCTCTCCCGGGGCCGCCCTAAAATAGGTGCTGGGGGAGGCTGACTGCGGCTCGCTAATGAAGTATTGACGTATCTGCAGTGTCTATTCAAAATGAGCCCGTAGTGATGGAGTTGGATGGCAGCTCTGCCCGTGCCAGTAACGGGGACGATCGCTTTTTGCGCCTTTCCAGAGCGACGTCCCCGAGGCCGGCGGGCAGGGCCCGCGGTGGGGCTCCTACCCCAGGGTGCTGCGGAGAGCGGGGACACGTTCTGCCAGGCACATGCGGTCCCGAGCGAGCCCCTCCCCAGCCCGGTGTCACGGCTGCCCGGGCTTTGAAGGGGTACCCGGGCTGGGCTGTGCTGGGGGGCGGCCGGTCAGAGGCACCGCTCCTCCTCTCCGCAGCTCTGCCACGGTGGGAGGACGGGCAGGGTGCGGAGGATGCCCCGTGCCCGCCTAGCTAGCCGGGCTGGCGGCGGCGCCTCCCCCGAGCGGCGGCCCCCGCCCCCCCGCCTCAGCGCCTTAAATGCCTCGGCCGCGGCGGCAACAAAGGCGGGCGGCGGCGGTGAGTGAGGGACCGGCCGAGGGCCGGCGGGGCCGGGCTGGCGGTGAGGGGCAGCGGCTCGGCGGGGAGTGAGGCACTGCCTGAGGGGCAGGCGTGGTCGCAGGTGCCGTGGGAGGGCGGGAAGGGCCGCGCCCAGCCCGGCCCCGTCGCCCTCAGGGGTTTCCACTTCGGCGTGAGGCGGACCCGCGGGTGTGGGTGGGCTCCGGGGAGCGGCGCGGCGCGGGGCGGGCGAGCGCCAGCTCGTAACTTTATTAATTCTTATTATCATTTATCACTATAACCCCATCAATATAAACTTGGAAGCGGCAGACGCGGGTGGCCGTGGCTGCCCTGGCTCCCCGTCCCCCCTGCCCCGGCTTCTCTCCCCGCTTGGCGGGGCTTTGCCAGCACAAAACTCGGTGGTGGGCGCGGAGCCCGCGCGGTTCCGCCACTGAGGGAGAGAGGATGGGCGGGGGATGAGGCAGATCGCGGCCCCTGCCTTTCCTTCGGCTTGTGCTTACCCTCGCCTAAATTTTGGCAGATCTTTGCTGGCCTGGGTCAGCCCGCACGGACCCGCGAGTTGTAGCAGGGGATACGCGCTCTGAGTAATTTTAGAAGTAGCTGCATTCGTTTGTAATAGCGCACAGCAGGTCAGGCTGCAGAGAGACTGAATAATATGTAGTGTGTCTTCTGTGCTACCGTGCTCTAGGCTTTTCTTTCAGGGCAAATCTTTGTTGCTGTGTTTATGAGCCCCCAGTAAATCAGGGCGGTGGAAGGGGAGCAGGGGCTGAAGGAGTGGGAACTGCTGCTGCTCTTTGCTGTTTCCACATCCGCTTGCTGCAACTGGTTCTAATCACCGACAGTGTCAAAACAAATATCTGAGAGGGGAAAGGTGCCGTCGTGGGGCAGCTGGATCTAGCAGGAGATTTTCCTGGCTGTGAGGGAGTGAGAAACCAGAGCTGCCTATTAATATGTGAGGAATGAATCTAACTTGCTATGTGCGACTCCTCCTTTAGTGACACGTTCACAAGACTCCACTTGCCCCAAGGCTGGTAGTTAACCTAACGGGATTTTATAACCCTCCTCACACAAAGGATTGTGGAATCATTTTTCTGAGCTAGGAGAACCTTAAATATATTGGAGAGCAGTGATTCAAGCCTACATCATCCTTCTGCTTTCAGAGAGGAGTCTGTAGATGGAGACCCCAGCAGAATGGGGCAGGTGTACCTGAGGTATGTTACTGAGGGGCAAAGGGACAGCTTTCTGGCCTTGGCTTTTGCTGCTAAACCTGGTTATTGTATTGACCTTTGCTGTTCATCTTGGAGAGTTGCCTTCATCTGCTGGGATCCAGGACAAGGTAACAAACACACATCCCTTGTGCTTTGTTACTGTGTCAGGGAAGATTTAGGTGAAGCTATAGAGAGGTGAGGAGTTCATATAGATAGGAGTGATGCTAAATGTTCCTCGGGAGGAAGAATATTACCAGGAAAAATCTTCCCCAGAAGGCCCCTGGGACAGAGGCCAAGAGTGTCTAATGAGGCAAACTTTTCTTATTAGCTGCACTTCTTGATGTTGGAGGGTGAGGGCATGAGGGGTTGCAGCCAGCAGACCTGGGCACCTCTGAGGACAGACAGCCCGTTTCCCGGGCTCCTTTGTTCCGGGCAGCTGCTCTCCTTGCTTTGCCTAAGCTGCTGCTCTGGAGGTGATCCAGGTGCTGAGTCCAGGTAAATCATCTGTTTCCTTCTGGTTTAGCAAATGAGTTGTTTTGGTGATGGTGCTGCAGAGACAAGCAGCTCTGCAGTGCTGAGGTATGTGCTGGGGAACCTTGGGCACAGCTGCTGTCAGTGCTGGGGACAGGACAGCTATGCAGGGCTGCAGCTTGGCTCCACATAAATGTCTACTGGCTTCCTTTCCTTCATTTAGTGCTTGCTTCCCTTAGGTAAGCAAAATACTGTGGAATGGGCTCTGCTTTGTGGGCTTTAAAGGAACATTGTGGATCCCCTGACAAAAATGTGTTCCTCTGGCAAAAGAGGTGGCTGGCCTGAAAATGGAGATAGACACTCGGTGCAGTGAGGTGGCACATAATCACTGGAGCTGCAGTGCTCAGCTGGGTGTGTACGTGTCTCCTGCTGGCAGCAAATGTGAGGTCAGGTTCAGAAAACAGGAGAAATATGTGATCATCTCTGCCTAATTCCTTGACACAAAGGTGTTGATGAGTCTTTCATGAGCAGGTTGCTTGCTTTGCTTGCTACTGTTTGTTTGCAAATACTCTAACTTGGTTAAAACCAAGCAGTGGAAATGAAGGTGTGTCATTGTTCACAGAGACCTAGTTTTCCAGGGACAAAATAGGCAAGTACTTAAACCTTGGTTTGCAGTGACTGCTGGCAGAGTCATCTCCTGCAGGAGCTGGAAATGCGTGGGAGGAATTAGAGGTGCCAGTATGAGGTGGACAGGGGTGGTCTAATGAAGGGCAAAGCAGATGCAGCTTGTAATGTATTGTATCTTAACTCTGTCCTTGAGACAGTGGTGCAGGAGAAACTGCTGCAGAAGCAGATTACTGTATATTCAGAGGCTTATGTCCCTGCTGGCCTCTGTTGGAAGACACAGGGACACTGAAGGGCAGCCCCTGTGCTGGAGGGAGTGTGTCCATGGCACTGCCCATACAGGCACCTTTAACCACAGGCCCTTGGCAGAACATATCTCACCCAGCTCCTGTCTTGCTCCAGGCTGTAAGAACTGCAGGATGATAATGGGTGCTGGCCCAAATCCGTGTTGGGTTGCCCTGCCCTTTGCTCACAGGCTGACTGACATGGAGGACGTATTCGAACTCAAGTTCTTTGATGTCCAGTGCTCCTCCTGATCCCCTTGATCTGTTGAATTGGCAGTTTCGGGAAGGGCAGGAATGATGCCACAGAGTTATGGTCCTCCTCCCTTTCCACAGGAGAGGCTCAGTGGTGCACACAGCTCTTGGTGAAAATGTCATTTTCCCGTTCTCTACTCAACACTCATAAATATCCCAGTAAAAGATCGGACAGAATTGTCTTGATGATCTTCTGAAAAGTGCATGGATCTTTTCCATAGCCCTCAGATTTTGGTAGAGTGATGTAAATCACAATTCTGCACAGGATTAGCAATCAAAGAGCATTATGAATCAATCTGATACTTTGTCGTAACCATAGCCCCTCTTAGATTGCTGACCTACATATTCCAGCTTTCACTTTAACTGCTTCACCAGGAATGGCCTTTGTTTCTGAGTTTAGGGTGGCCCAGTTGCTGGAGATCTTTATGTTTGAAGAACATTTTCATTGAGATTATGTAGGGATTTACTAAAACTCCTGGTGACTTCAGATGTGCTTGAAGTCTGTGCTGCTTGACTGTCAATGAAGTGTGAAATATAAGTGGTTCCTTTGAATGTTCTTTTAATTATAATTGTGCTGATGAAAAACGTAGAAGATGAAATAAAATGCTTTCAGTATAAAATGCTCTTAGATGTCTATCCAGCAGAGATCATTGTTATCAGATCCTCTAATCACTTGTGTGATTAAAAACCTTGGAAAAACTTATATATTTGAGCCAGTTTCTTATAAGTAAGAAAGAAGTTTTATTGTCTTTCTGAAGTATGTTCTGCAAGCTCAGTCTTTAGTGAGATGTAAACCCAAAGCTTCTTCTGTAAAAACCCTCTCTGTGGTCACTGATGATATTGATGTTAATGCACATCTGCTTGTTCCACTCACAGATGAGTTCTTCTACTGGTTCCAGAGTGAGGAGGTGAACGATGATAAAAAGGAGAGTCCAGAACTGGGTCTGCAAACAGTGACTCGGTTGTTTTAAGGCAGCAGTTAAACCCGTTCCTAGCTGTCATTATGATTTCAGCTCTGCGGAATAGATCCCTTGGTTTGAAGAATGCTGGGAAGCAACATTCTGGTGTGCTTGTGCTTCCCAGCATGTACCAGTAGACTGCACATGGGCCAGGAGCTTGTCTGTGAAACCAGAAGAGAGGAAATCTGTCCTCTGGCTTTGTCTCAGCAGGTTCCAAGTGCTGCCTCTACCTAGCTTGGGTTTGCTGGTCCCTCTGCAGTAGTTGGAGGCTGTCTGAGGTGCTTGGCTTGAGGTGTCTCTGAACTGACAGCTCTGCCAGCAAGTTATCAGATGTTCTTAAATACTTGCTCATGGTCTGTAGCTCACAAGTTACCACAGTGTCCGTTCTCAAGCAGAGGTTGTGCAGAAAGCTGCAACACAGCATTTGGCTGTTTCTTTTTCTGTAGTAGCTGAAGAAAGGTTTGTTTGCGAGACCTTTATTTAAAATGGAAACACTACACAGAACATCCCCCCTTTCACCAACAGGATGCTGAAGTGCAGGGAGGTCTTTGCTTTTGTGTGTTGTCTCCGGTGCCCCAGACTCCTTTGCCTGGGAATGGTGCATCGGTACAGGCAGAGGAGAGCTCTGAGCCAGACTGTGCTCCTGACTGTTCTTCCGTGCTCCTGATGTGTGTTCCCACCAGGAACTGGCAGCTGCTGCAAATGAACTGAGGGAAGCTGGTGCTGGTGCGTGCCTCGGTGCTGCCAGAGGAAGTGGAGAGCCCAAACCATCCAGCACAGGATGCCAATCTGGCTGGCTGTGTTTTGCACACTGAGCTGTTCAGCAGCTCCCGTGGCACTGGCAGGAGTGTTTGTCACACAGCCCAGGCTTATGCCTGGGACTCCTGGGGGTGAGGGAAACAAGCTAGTGCTCCCCTCATCAGTATTGCATCCATCCTCTTAGGGTGGCTGCAACAGTTTGGATTTTCAGCTGTAGAATTTTGCAGAAAAATAGAGGTTGTTGACAGGAGGGATTAACTTATTAATATGCATTATGACTTACCTTTGTCTTTGTGGTACAGCACTTGCTGATTAGGCAATCAAAGGTGTTCCAATCCAATGATTTCGTTCACTGGATTTTCTGCAAAGAACCTGCATGTGCCAGCAGAGTCCTGAGTCTGTGGGGAGAGTGTGGTGATGCCCACTGGGATGGGATGACAATAAAAATTGCCATGGCAGTCATGCAGCAGTGATAGCTGCTTTCTAAAGTGGATCTCCTGGGGACTAAAAGAAATCTGTAGTCCTGGTTTCCTTGTGCTCATCTCAAGGACCTGCTTTTTACCTTGGAATAACATTTAATGGGCAGCACCAGAGAAATTACTTTTTTTTTTTTTCCCTACCCCTACATTTGTTTGTAAAGCAGAATTCTCAGGAAAGTCTGCGAGCTCTGTGCCTTCTGAACACAATGGCTGAGGCACAGAGCACCTCGAAAGCAATTAGTTTGCATTTTAAATAAATAAATAAATAAGAATCTCTGATTGCTCAGAGAAGGTGCCTTCACGCTGAGTTGCATTGCCTAGCAAGACTGAAAATTTGAGGATAATCCCTTGTTACATAAGTTGGGTTGTTAATGTTTATTTGTTTGGTTTTAGGGATTTCTTGTCATTCCCCAAAGGTTTAGTTCTGCAGAACTACATACATACATACATACATAACATAACTTTAGTGCAGAGGTAGAGAATAACTGTGTAAATTCTTGGTTATCCCGCTGACCTGACTGTAATCCTGCATCCTTTGTGCTTGCAAGGGATCTTAAAGAAATTAGAATTTTAAATGTACAAGATTGTAATAGCTAATCTCACTGTTGCTTGTGTGAGACCCCACATGCAGTGCTGCTTCCAGCTCTGGGGTCTCCAGTGCGGGAAGGACATGGACCTGTTGAAGCAAATCTGGAGGAGGCCCCCCAGAATGATTAGAGGGATGGAGCAGCTCTGCTATGAGGAAAGGCTGAGAGAATTGGGATTGATCAGCCTGGAGAAGGGAAGCATTTGGGCTGACCTTTCTTGCAGCCTGCAAGAAAGGTGGAGAGGGGCTTTTTTTTTTTTTTTTTTTACAAGAGCCTTTGCACCTTTCTGAGCAAAAGGCATCATGCAAGGGATCTCCAACAAACGCTGCAGGGGCAGGTTTTAGTGGAACACAGGTGGGATTCAGGTTGAAGGAAGCGGGAGCATAGATGAAATAGACCCCTGGTGTGTTTTAATTGGAGGCAGAGGGATTACCAAAGGCAAAAATGGGATTGATAGAAATAAGTGTTGCTTTTGCCTGTGATATGAAAGGGTATTTTATGAGCTGTGGGAGTGCCCAGCTGGAGAGCAAAGAACAGCAGTGCTGGAAGGCCACTTTAATTCAGGAATGCCTTGTGTGATGGGTTAGTCAGGCTTTCTGCTCGTCCTACAAAGTGAGGGATCACTGGCATTTTCAGGCTCCTTGAATTTAATTTAACCTGTGATTAAAGAACAGCCGTCTTGAATCCTGCAGAGTGAGCAGCTCTCCTCTGGATGGAGGAGTCTGAAAAGGTGCTGTAGATTTGGCACTGAGCAGTGGCTCCATGTGATGTGGGCATGAACCATGGCCTACTTTAACAGAGGGGTCTGAAAAGTGCAGAGAGGAGGGAGAAAATTAGATCCTAATTTTCTTTGGATCTATGTGCTGGCTTTCAGAGCAGTCACTAATTCTGTCTTCTATTTTATTCTTTTATAATGGCGTGGGTGTTGACTGGGAATTATTTTAGGCCCTGTGGATGTGGCTCAGCAATTTCAAATGTGGTTAAACGTGTGTTTTTAAAAACCAGCGGAAAGTCCTTCAAATCTGCATCTGGGGTAAAAATCAATTTAATTTTTCAGTGTGTCGTAGCTCACCTTTGCTTTCTCACTTTCAGTTTTGGAAACTTCTTATCATTTTGTAAATCACTTTGCAAAATACCCATGTCTTTCAGTTGAACTAAGGTTGAGAAGTTTTCCTAGTTATTAGGGGAGTGCAGTTGGGTAACTATTTTATTAAATATTCATGGATGGATTGTTTAATTAGACAGAGGATCATATACTTGCAATCTAAGGAGAAAAATTCAGAAGGCTTAATTAAAGATTAGTTGTAAAATTTGATGTCGGAAATGATGTTAAGTTTCAGTGTGGACACTTAATTAAAATCAGTTTAGTTCATGCTGGAAGTGAATAGGAATGAAGGAAATTTAAGCTTACCATAGCTACAGATGTGGGGGTGTACCAAGGTCATTAATGCATGTTAACTCATACTTTTAAAATTAATTCCTGACATTAATTTGGCTTGATTCTTCCCATCTGTCTCCATGCAGACAACACTCTGGAAGCCTCACATTTTTGAGGTATTGCAGAAATGACTTCTCCCCACTATTCCTTTGCAGCATCTGAGCTGAGATTTTTCACTGGGTGAGGACAGCAAGTCAAGCCCTGCAGGTGATGTTTGAAACGCTTAATTTTCCCCCTAATCGTTGCCTGGCTGGTGCGTGCGTTTCACATCTGTGCAGTGCCCTCAGGCGTGACCGTCATGGCCTGCCTGCTGCAGCAGGGCTGAGCAGTGGGGTGGCTGCCTGGGAGCCTGCAGGGCAGGAAAGGGCTCTGCCCCAGCCCCTTCTGCTCACGGCTTAGCTCTGCTTCAGCAGGGTTTAGGCTGAGCCTCAGCCCTCCCCATCTGTCAGAACCCTCATCGGGCAGTGCTTGGCCTGCTCAGCACCTCGTCTGCGTCTGACTGGCGGCTGAGCTGATGAAACCAGTCACTGCTGTAAGGAGATCTCAGATCCTTCTTCCCAGCTCCTACCCATGTGGATATCCCCTGGATGCCATAACTCCCTGATCTGAAGGAAAACGAACCTGGGGTGTGACTGAACACGGCACAGGGTTTGCAGTAGGTGGAGGGAGCAGCTGTGACCATGTTGCCAGCCCCCGTGTCCCCCAGTCATGCAGCCCCAGCATGTGCTGTTCTGGGCCAGCTGGTGCTGGGGACTTTGGGGTGATGGTGGTAACGACTTTTGGAGAGCCTGAGCCACCATGGCTGTCCTAAGGCCACCTGCCAAGGCTTTGGTAAGCACAGGCTGTGCTGGTGGGCAGGTTTCTGTCGCTGGCTTTGCCCACTGCTGGCTGTTTTTCTGAAGTGAAAACACTCAGGCTGGGAGTGAAGGTTATCATGTCCTGCTTCTCCCCACCTGAGGTTGCCCCACAGGCTATTGCATGTTTTAATGCTGTGTGTCACAATCTTGAAGTTGTTTTAAAGCATTTTCTTCAGCTAAATTCCTGGCTAGACATATGCTCCAAGAAACCTGCTCTTCCCTCCAGTATTGCTCCTTCTAGCCCATTTCAGTTCTTGGCAGATTCCTAAACTGCCATCTCCTAGAGAACTTTGGGTCTCCCTGGTCGCTGAGCATCTCTTAGCCCTCCCACATCCTTGGCTTGCTTTCTTTTATGTTTCATGAAAACAAACTGCAGGAGAAAAAAAAAAAAAGGAAGCCACAAACCAACCAAAAAACCCAAACCCCTCTTCAAATGTCCAGATCCATTCTGCCTCTTCTCTGTAGTTGCACTTATTGTCTTTCTGAAAACTGAACTTTGCTGTTGGTGTTATCAGTAATTCTAACGAAATTTTTTTATAGCTGTTACCAGGAGCCTATGTGTAATGGTTCAGAGCAGATAAGTTGCAAAAACTACCCCCTTAAATAAAGCCTGTGGAGAAGCTACTTTGGTGTTACTCACTGGAAAAATGAGCAATTCTTCGACTCTGTTTTGGGGAGCAGGATCAGGGAAGTTGAATTCATCTCAAGCAAGATGGATTTGAAATGAAAATATTGGTCTTTGTAGGATCTTGTCTGAGGAAAGCAGTGAGAAACTTCTGCTTATTTGGTAGTTGTGGAAAAAGATCCTGGTGGGACAATACCTAGATAAGACTGCTACTGAGTGAGAGATTGGATTAGCCATAATTTGCACAGGTCATTTTCCTTCCTGCCACTGCTTTCCCTCCCCTGCCATGGTGTACTGCACTGCATTAGGGTCCTTGGATGGTTCATGCTGGCATTAATTTGAGTTATGGACATATTGGGACCTCTTCCTAAGCTGTGTGTGCTTGGGTTCCCTGCTGAGAGCAGAAACCTGAGCTGCTGGACTCGAGGTGAAACATATGCCAGGCCATGCACATACACTGGAAACTTGCCCAAGGCAGGATAATTATGGGAGGCAGCTTTTTTCGAGCGGACTGTGTGCTCTCACTTGCTAAACAGTCTTGTGATTAATGTCTTATTTAAGAGGATTTTAGGACACGTGCTGCAGTTGCACTGAGTTTCTTTTAGAAGTAGGGGAGAGGTTAGAAATATAAAGTCTGTAAAGGCTCTTTTGTGTTTCCAGCAAGGGTCATCAGTTAAATGCAGTGCATCACTGCTCTGCTGTGCTAGGGTAGGCAGTGGTTTTTGCTATGGATGGTCCAGTGGGAGAGGGATCCTCAAGAGGGTCTTTGCAGGTGTGTTTGTACAGGTTGCATTGCTCAGAACTCCTTAGGGACCCATAGACCCAGCACTAAAGGTGAGTTCTTCTGCCCTGATCTCAATAGTACCAGCTCTCCCTGACCCTGGCTCCTGGCTTTAGACTCTGGGAAGTTCTGCAGACAGCAGGTGTTCACCAGCAGATTTTGCCTTCAAAATAAGGCTCTGTGAGCTGTTTTACTCAAGCCCAAGTTATTTTAGAGGTGTTGGCAGCTCGCTTGTTGATCTTACCCGGGATACCCTTGCCTGTGGTGTGGGCACAGCAGTATCTGCATGCTCTAGTGTTTCTGTGTCACTGCTTATTTGCTGTGTGGTCCTGGCTGGTGGTTGTAGTCCCCTGTCCAGTGACTTCTGATCAGTCTGATGTAGCTGTCTAACATCTTGATTTCTTTCCTAGGCGAGAGAATTCGATTAAAAGGGACATGAGAGCATGAAGAATTGCACGGATGTGCTCCCCGTGGTGGTACCTCCTGCAGATCTTACCTGGCAACCTGCTGCTGCCTGGAAGGGAATGACAAGGAACTGCTGTGGGCGGCAAAGGAACCTGAAGATGAAGGTGAATGACCATGGCTCTTCTTTTTCTTTTCAGTGCCCCTTTTTCATTTCCACATGCCTGCAGCAGGAGCAGGAATGCTGTTGGCATGGCAAGGCTGTGCACATTCAGAGGCACCGCTGTTGGCACTGGGCCTGTCTCGTCTTGCTTGCAGAGTTTGGAGGGTGGTAAAGAAAACGAGAAGGGTTCTCTGCTATTCCCTTTGCAGCTATCCTATATTTCTCTTTTAAAGCAAAATAAAACATTTGTTCTGCTTCTTGTGGGAGCCCTTGTAGAAGCTGACACGTATTGGGAGTGTGCCAGAGATTCGTGTCTGAGATCCAGTATTTATTGTGCCTTGCGTAAAATGAATATAAGATGTGTGTTGGGGCTCATTTTGGTAAGGGCTTTCCATAGAAACCCTCTGGGGATATTGCCTGTGGTTCTGGGTTGGAGTAATTAGCTGCCTACTTTCAGACCTCCTCTGAACATGTCTGAAGTGCTTTTGGTGGTGGTGCCACTACTCTGCCTGTTTGTCACCCTTCCCCGCTGGCATCCTGCCCCTTATCGTAGCACTGCAAGGCTTGGGAGCTGCCCTCAGGAATAAGCTAGCCCAAAAGGCTGGGTCATGTGAGCCATTGCAGTGACTGAGGAAGGCGCTCATGCACCTTTCCTCTCATGCACGGGAAAGATCACTTGGTAGGGACCATTTTTAGAGGCAACTACAAATGTAAGTGTTGGGTTTATACCTGTTTTCATGTGTGAAGATGGTTTGGGAGGACCTTGTTGTCTAGCTGCTTCTCTGAATCCTTAAATTGCTGGCATGAGGAGTGCCAGCTGTTGCTCCCCACTTCCTCTTCTGCTGGAAATATGCTAATCTCCTCTCCTCTGCTTAAAACCTGAATTTTTAATATGGAAAATGCACCACCCTTTCTTCCTTTCTGGCTGAGGAACACTTGTCCCTCCCAGTGTTTTGTTACCTTTAGC
Organism: Empidonax traillii; assembly: GCF_003031625.1. Classification (NCBI taxonomy): domain Eukaryota; kingdom Metazoa; phylum Chordata; class Aves; order Passeriformes; family Tyrannidae; genus Empidonax; species Empidonax traillii. Next base: position 1,343,589 of record NW_020955336.1, on the reverse strand, counting down.
ATTGCAAACGGAAACGCTTGGGCAGGGCTGGTGGAGCTCCAGCAGCCTACCTGCCTGGAGGCTGCTGGATTTCCATCCCCATAGAGGGCAGAGAGCAGCCCAAATTTGCACAGAGATCAAGACAGAGTTGTGTGGAGCCTGGGGAGCACTGGCAGGAGTGGGAACACACTGCGGGAGGTGGGTGAGTGGAAAAGACAAAGTGTGGCACGTTGTCTTGGACATCTTGGGCAGTTGCTCTTTGCATGGGGAAAAGAAAACTAAGCTGGAGACAACTTGATTTCTAGTTAGGTAGAATTTGGTTGTAGAAGAGAGGTTTAAAGAAGCAGGTCAGCCATGGAGCTCAGCCCCTGCAAAACTTCTCGGTTTTTGTTGTTCTTGGGAGACAAGGGGAGGTTTTTTTAGTTCTGTTTTTCTTCCTTGTTCCTCTGAAATCCAAAACCAAGCTAACCTTTCAAGCTCAGATTCACTTTTAGTGCAGAGATATTCCTCCTCTTAATGTGTGTTGGTAACACTGAAGAGTCACCTTCCATTTGTGCCAGAATTAAATCTTTAGCCCCTTTCAAAACACTCACAAGTCTTCCTCTTGAACAGCAAACCCAGCTCCCTGTTACTAAGTGCAGTTTTGGACTAGGCAGCCTGGTTAGGCCTGGCTTGCTAAATATGCCAAGGCTGCTGGGGGAGTTGGATATTTGAAAACCAGCAAAGTGATGTATTTGGTCTGTAGTATCTGTACCTCTCTGTCTGCCTAACCCTCTTACCAGCAGTTACACTGTTACATGATAATAACTTAAATGGAAAAGGGACTTTTCTCTTTCCTCCGTTGGGTACATCTGAAATAGGGAAGTAAAACCAGAAATTGGCCCGGCCCTCCCTTCACGATCCAGTGCTCCCTGTGGCTGTGTGGGAGCCTCTGACCCTCTCCCCCTTTAGAAAGGAGCAGAGCCTGCCTGTAGGAAAAGAGGATATTATGTGTTGGGTGTAGGTGGTTGATGGTGGAGGAGATGAGCTTTGGTGTGTCGAGTCCAGGTTTAGCAGTGGTTTCCCAAGGTGGGTGTCCAGACCAGCGGAGTGTGATCAGCAAAGCCTTTGATCACGTACTAAAATACAGTTTTCTTTCACAATAACAGGACGGTGCAGATGTGATCGTGTTGTGTAAGAGCAGTTAATTCTGTGTGCTCGTGCTGAAGTGCAGTGCAAACTCACCTGCTTGTTTTTGCTGCAGCTTTGTGTGTGCTGTAGAGATGTCCCCACCACTGCCAGCAGTTTGGGGCAGCTGCTCTATCAGGAGCTGGCTGTGGGGCTGTGTGGCTCTGTGGTCACTCTGCCAGCCTGTTTCTATATGGCTTCTGCTATGTTTCATGGCTTCTACTCTTTGACATGCATGAGGTCCTTGCTGTGGCAGAGGACACCCTCCTCAGACATTGCTTTGCCCTTAAAGCATTTTGTGGGACTCCTGCATTAGCTTTGAAACACTACGGTGAGTAGAGGGCATGAGCCCAGGACAGGCACTGCACACAGTGCTCAGCTTTTCCCACCAAATCAGATCCAAAAATGCACTCAAGGAAAGGCCTTCCAAGAAGAAAAGCTTGTGGAGGGTGGGAGGAGGGCTGGAGGTGGCATCTCACCGAGGCAGGAAAGCAGCTTCCTGCTACTTCCTGCATACTTTCCTGGGGGGTAAGGCCACAGAAACCAGGGAGCCCCTTGTGCAGTCCAGATGCTGGAGAGGACGTGAAGGGCCTTGGGGGGGATTTCTTAGTAGGAAGAGGAGAGTCCTGGAGATGCAGACCCACCAGGAAGGCACCTGGTTCCTCGCAGGTAGCGTGTATTTCCACCTGCAGCCCTCCCCCCTGCTCCCCACAGCGCTGTGGGTCCTTGATCTCCTAAAATAGCTCTTTCAGGTACCACTGCCGGCAGTGGCGAGCGCTGAAACCGCTGTCACTGCCGTACCGCGTGTGATCAGCGGTGCAGAGCCCGGGCCTCCATCTGCCCCGGCAGCAGCTCCTGCCCACGTCAGAGGGTTCAGGGGAGCTGGTGCCCCGAGACGAGCGTGTGGGAAATTTCTGCTCTGCTTCCCTGCTCTCACGCAAACGGTTTTTCACCTCTTTGGGTCCTAATCTGCCGAGATCTCTGAAAGAGCTCTGTTCACTCAGCTTTTAAAGAGCTCCCAAAAGGGGCATGGGAGGTTTGCTGCAAGTTTGTGAAGCGTCAATGCGTCCCCTCGTTGAGATGGCTGCAGATAATGCCATACAGAGATCCAGCTTTATGCACAACCCAAAATGAGACGAACCTGTAAACTGGGTCAGGCTTGTAATTTTTTTTAGCCTTGTACTTTGGGGGGGGGGAAAATTGCTGTTCTAGCAGACTTCAGAAGATATTCATCAGGCTGATGCATTTTAACTAATCATTTCTATGTTTGTTTAGAATAAAGAAAGAAAATTCAGAGATAACACTTTATAAAAGTGATTCCCTTGACAACGTAGAACTCTGGCCTATATTCATGTTGGACAACCTGTGAAAAAGCTTTTATTTCGGCAATGTCTCTTTATTGTGAATGCATTATTTCCTAACTCAAAAATAGGTGAGGATATGTATGTAAGTATTTAAGTATGTGTATTACAAATCCAAGAGAGAGCGCAATACCTATCTCAGTGGAAGCAGAACCACCTTAGCTGAATTGGCCTGATTCTTGAAAATAAAAATAAAAATTAAAAAAAAAAAAGGGAAAAAAAACCACCACAAACAAAAAGACCAGTGCAATGCAAATTAATAATCCTAAAATACTGTAAGACAACTCTGCTAGGCTTCCCTGCTGTTTTTCTTTGCTTTCATATTGGAGTGCTGTGGTTCCTCCTACATGAGAGGAGATATTCTAACCAGCATACCTGGGGCTTGGGGGTCCTCTGCCAGTTTAGCCTCAGGGGGTACTGGTATGATGGCATGAGGAGGGAAGAAAAATTGTGCTTCTTCTGTCAAGAGATATCCAAGACTTTGTGCCTTCAGATGCCTGTGCAAGATTAAAACATGGTGTGGTAGCAGCCAAGCTCCCACTCTGAGAACCTGGAGGGGAGCTTGTGGAGAGGAGAGGGAGATGCATTGCTGTACCAAAGCATCCAAAAGGATCGTTTTGGTGGGAAGAGGAACGAAAAAGGAGATGAAGGATCATCTGGGATCAACTCCCATGAGACTGTGATGGCATTCCCAAATGAAATACTTAAAAACTTGTCCCTTTAAAGTGTGCTGGAGTAAAGGCAGGCAGATTTGTTTAAATAAAATGAATGAGTAACTTTTAATCTAAAGCTTAGTCTGAGCCTGATCAAAAGTCAGCCTTGTTTAAAGTTCAGTGAACTTCAAGCTCAGTGCTTTTCCACTTTGAGCTTGGATGGGATGTTGAGCAGCAAGAAAAGGTGGCCTTGTGCTAGAGGTGGAATGAGATCAGCCTTGAGCACTGTGTGGGAATTGTGGCATGGGAGGCCACTGCTGTAGGGAACACCCAGCTCCTCCTGTGGAGCAGGAAGGCATGGTGTCCTCCCAAGGGGTTCTGTGAGTCACCCCCGGGCAGCCACCACTGTGCGTGTGGAACATGTCAGCTGGATTTCTACAGGCTCCTTGTCTGCACAGGATGCTGCTGCTGCTGGGATGTGGATGGGTTTGGCCCTTGCACTTACCTTTGTGGTACATTGAGGTGTGTTGTTGTAAGAGATGACTGTAGGTAGTGTTTCCTGCACAGCCTCAGCTTACACCCAGGTTTTGCAGTATTCTGTAACTTCTTCCTGGCAAATATTTGTTTCAACTTACTGTCAAGTGTTTGATGCTGTGGTGCAGTTTCCTTCTTTTGGGGTGGGAGAAACCCCATTGGAACTCTTTGATGTGTGTCTGGGTTGTTGAGGTGTTAGTTGAAAGAATTGGCTGGACTTTGGGATGATCCCAAGGAAGAGCAGTGCAGCATAAATTTGATGAAGTTGAAGGCATCTACTTCAGTGCTGTACTTTGGGTCAGCTTTGTACCTTTGAAGCTGACCTGCTGGTCACCCCCATGTGTATCATGTTTCCATCCCTACTGGGAAGCAATGTATGATCAAAGGGTGCTGGAATCAGGTGAAAACCAACAAAAAGAAACTTTCCAAGAATGGTCTAACCAGCTGCTTGTGTTACTGCATTTCTCAGCAGCAGGACACCAGCAGAATTCATAAGGAACGCTCCCTCCCACCCCTTGTTTTTTTTTATATGTGCTTTTTTGAGCTTCCCTTCCCTTTCCAAGCCATCCATCCTAGGCATGACAGACGCCTGACTTCTGTGTTTGGGGGCAGTTCTCTTAATGAAAGAGGAAGTCTGGTGTCTTTGGGGCCAGGTGGCACTGAGTGGCCAGGAAGAGCTATATGTGTGCAAGAGTCCAGCTCTGGGCAAGAACGTCTTTCTCCCATCCCTCATATCTCATTCCTCCTCCCATAGCTCATCCCTTCATCCAGCCAAGTGCTGTCAGGTTGTGGGGGAAGACAAGGATCTTTCCTTGCTCTGGAAGGCTCAGAGAAAGACTGCAGAACTGTGCTAGGAGCAGTATGAGAGCCAATATCGAGTGGAGGAAATAAAAAAATGTCTGGGGCCTCCTGTACCGCTTTAGGGAGTAACTTGTGTTTTTGCTGGAATTAGCTGTCTAGATCTCTCCCTCCATGCTGCAAGTTGTTACCTGGCTCAGATGAAAACCACATTTGTGCTAAGATTCACTGGCAGTCTCCCTTCTTCCCTGCTTTCTCAGCCACCCTGCCCTGTGTTTGGTTCCCCCGGCTGGGCGCCACGTGGAGCTCTCTGCACTCTCCGCTTCTTGGGCCGTGTGCTGATGCCAGGCTCACGTGCCCAGCCTGTGCTGGCTGCACCTCTGGAGCCCTCCCCCAGGTGTGTCAGGCACAGGCAAACACAAGGTGACCGTAGCTGTGCTTCTCCCCTGGCACTATACAGACCCAGGAAAGATGGGCCACCCTTAGTGACATCCTGGGAAAGCGATATCCTGCGGATTCCAGGAGCTGTTGCTGCTGTGAGCAGTGCCCGAGTTCCTCCTGTCTGCTCATGCCTGTAAGGCAGTGCCACGGGGATGGCACAATGGCACCCTTCATAGGGGAAGCACAAATTCCCACGTGTGTGGAGTTTCTGTGGGCTTAAATACCAGAGGGCAGAAAGCTGCCTGCTTCAAGGGGTGGGTGGGGGTGTGGCTCAGATCCATGAGGGATCCATCCACTTGTCATCTGCAAGCTCTGCTGCCAGACTTGTTTCTGAAGTGCCAACTGTAGGAAGTGAGTGATGTGTTTGGGGACAGGAGATGGGTAGTGCTTTCCAGGCTTTATGCCTGGTTTTCTGATGAAGAAAGCAGACTAAAAACACTGGGAGCTGGAGGTATTACACAGGCAGACACTAAAATGGCCTTTATTGGTGTCTCTGAACCCCACAGTGTTTCAAGCTTGGTGTTTACCTCCCTCCAGCAACTGTGTAGATTTGTTTCACTTCTGATCAATTAATGCCATGCCCAAAGCCACACTGATCCAGCACTGGGATGCTGCCAGGGTGCATAAGGGGGGAAGAAAAAGGGAATTCTTTGGCTAGGTTGTACCTGGCACAATGGAGCTGCCTGATGCGTGGCATGCTGTTTTTGGGAGCTTACAGCTGGAGGAGGTAGCTAAGCTGTGCCAGTCCTCCATCTCACCAAAGAGTTGGTCATTGCAACTAGTTTGAGAGGCACCTGTTTGCTCCTGCCAAGTGTTCTCCATGCTGGATCCTTAAGCAGAGAACATCATCTTGCGTTTGGATAGGAGGTACTGCTGAACCTGCTTTCCTTTCCTAAGCATCTGGGGAGGTGCTGAGGGAAGAAAATAAGCAAGGAGGTTTCATATGAAGGCTTTATCGGGAAAGTTTCATTAATGTTTTCTGTTTTTATAAATACATGTGTGAAACTTTGAGGTGGGAGAAGTGTCTTAATCTCTTTAAATGTCTTTGAATAAATCTAGGTGTCCAGGTATGGCTATGCTATGCATTTTGCCTATGATTTATAAAACTGTGCTATACATATTGTCTGTGATTCATAAAATTGAGTTGCATTTAGACAAGGTCACTTCCCTACCAATGTACATGTGGGCTTATTGACAGCAGATACATTTGAAATGCTGCTACAAGGGGATAGTGTTACCAGAGGAATCAGTCAGACCTGGTTTGAAAAACAGAGCAGCCCTTGCTGTTATTCCTCTCTGAAGTCAAGCCACGCTGGGAGCTCCCTGCACGAGGATGTGACTCGCTGACGTGCCTTGGCAAAGCACATATTTGACATCTGCTACTGCAAATATTCTGACTTTTGGGAACCTGCCTCTGTTTCAACAGTTAACAATATCCAGGACCTTGGGGGTTATTGATTCCTGCATATCTGCTCCCTCAGCTGCTCTGCTGCAGCCTGACACTGAGCTGGGATCAGGGTTTTCTCGACAACTCATGCTGGGTTACACTTGGTTTTCCTCTGGTCCCTTCAGCCTTGGTTTAACCAGTGAAACTGGTGAGGTGTGGTAGAAGTGGTATCAATTTAGCTTTCCTAACACCTTGGCTAGGGAGACTGCAAGCAAGTGGGTTTTATTTATGGAAAAACATCTGATTATTGTAACACATTTTTTTTCTGCCTCCTTTTCTATCAGAGGCAAAATAGTTAACCCTCGTTTTGGTGTTTCCATTTGTCTTCCATGCCTCAAGTTCCTTTCATAGAAGGGAACTACTTTGATTTTTGCCAAATAACTTATTGAAGTTCTTGTTACATGATTGTTCTTGCAGTTTCTCTGGTGGTTATTTGCTTTGATGGGCTCTAGTGGGTGTCCTTTCTAGTATTCTCTTTATTGCCATCAGGATTTGCCTTTTTTTCCCAGCACCTGATATTTTCTGATGAACAGTCTTGACATCTGTGCGTCTCTTACATTATAAAATATGAATTAGTGAAAACCGATTTATTTTAAATGTAATGCAGGTAGTGTTTTGGTTAACATAGAGTAAATAGTTTGAACAGTGCTTTGTGAAGTCAACAACCAGAATTCCCACCTTACTTACAGTGAAATTGGTGTGGTGCAGTGCTGCTGTTGAGCTGATGAGCTCTGGATACGTGGAGAAAAGCAAATCTTGGTAGTGCTGTTGGACTGAAAACCAGGAATGACAGATGCACACTTCTGCAAGTTTATTTCACTCAGTGAAAGACTAGGTCTTAGGTTAAATTGAATTAGAGTCCTCTTCAAGTTATAAAGTTATTCCACTGTCCTTGAGACAGAAGGACATCGCGCCCACCTGCGAAGGGCTGGTGTCAGAGAAATATTATCCTGAGGGGTGGTGTGGCTGCTGCTGGCACACAGCGTATTTATTGTCCTGGGGCCAGGGAAAACCAATTACATGTCTTGGCGCGCCAGGATATTTGCAGAGGCGTTAAGTGTTGACCTGCCACATGCTGTTAATTTAAAATAAAGAAGCGCTTCCCTTTCATTTCGAAAGACAAACCTCGTGGGGGGGGGGGGAGCAGAAGTGATTCGTTTGATTTGAAGATGTAATGTTCCATGTAAAGAAAATAGTCATAGATGAGAGATCACATCCTGGTTTTTAAAGTTGGGGTAGGGTAGGGGGATTTTTACTGTTGGCTTCAGTCTGGGAATAGTTGTGGTGAAGTTGAGTGATAACGAAAATCTCACTTGTGAAGTCCTGACACACGGGGGTCTGGATATGGGAGGAAAAGCAGTGGTTTTGGGAATTGGTGCTGTTTGTGCATGCTAAGATATACTTTCTTTCTGTTTCTTCAATTGAATGTGAAACTGGTGATTTTAGAAATGGAAAAGGTTTGTTACCAGCAGTAGTCTCCAAGTGTCTTGCTGAGCAAGGCTCATGTTGCCTGGTTCAGCTGCCCTGCATGTGTCATACTTGTTACTGTCAGGTGGTTTTATTAAAGCTGATTTAAGACTGTGCCCTGGTGTGTCTGGTGCCTGTGCAGGCATCTGGGATGGTGGGAGCTGGAGGAGGGAAGCCACAGTAGTGTGGGTCACCTCTTGCTCTGGTTCTTGATGGCTCATGGTGACTGTGGTTCTGCAGGTACCTGGTAAAACCTCTGCAGGGAGTGAAAGCAAAGCAGCTGCCTTGTAATTAGGGCAGAAGGGGAGGCAGTGTGCTGCTAGGCAGAGCCACCCTCCAACACAGGACCTAAAAACCAGGGGGACTAAAGCGCTGACACAGCCAGAAATGAAAGCTTCTGCCTTATATTAAATACCTGGGGAATATAAAAACATTCAAAAATACACCAGCAAAAGCTGGGGGCAAAACTTCCTTACTTCTTGTTCAGGCACAGCACAGCTGTGGGTACAGATGGAAATGCATAAATGAAGGAAATCTGGAAAGAGACGTAAGTGTTCAAAGTTTAAATATGAAATCGTTATCACAATATCTAAAAAAAGGTTGAGGAACAACTTGCTGAAGTAAAAAGCTTTTGTGCGTAGATCAGATACATGGAAACTGCATGTGAATGATGCTGATGTAGGAATAGCAGGATCCAGGACAGGATCAGTAGACCAGGTAGATGTGCCTGCTGCATATGCCCGTCCTCAGGAGTATCTCTCAAATCATCACTTAAATGAAAGGTTTTACTTGACATAATTGCATTTCAGAGAGATTCTGGTGGGATCCATTACTTCAGACCAGTAATCATAACAACTAACACCTGTAGAACATTTAAGAATTCGTTAAGAAGTCTCATCTGTTTGCAGAAGTTGCATTTCAAACCTATCTGCCTGTTTCCTCTTCTCTCGTTTTCAGAAGTTGGTGAAAATGAAGAGAGAGAAGCCTTGAATTTTCAAGGTTTTGGTGCGATTGCTCACCAAGAGCCTCAGTAAAAAAACACCATAAGCTGTTGAAACACCATAAGAGAAAGTTCCTGTCCTGGATTACTGACTGCGTAGAAGGTAGGAAAGCAAGCAGTCAGGTTTCACAACATCACAGAAGTCCCCAACAGATCTTCTCCGAGATCCCCGCTGTTGAGCAGTGGTCATGGATCTGCAGAGGAGAGGAGGGAAGGGCAGGGGTATGGGCTTGGCTGGCTTTGTGTCCTTGGGGCTGCTGGGACCGGGGGAAACATGGAGCAGCTGCAGAGGGGTCTTGGGATCCTGGGTTGCTGGGCAGCACAGCAGCCAAGGAAGCCTGTGCCAGCAGGGATAAGATAATGCTCTTTAGTTGTATTTATTCCTGCCCTCCATGCTGCACCAGGGACAACTCTGTGAGTCACTGCTGCTTGCAAAACATCCTGAAGTCATTGCTGACAGCGTAGAGGCCAGGGCTCAGGAGTGGTCAGGAAGGGAAATGGAAGGGGAGGAAGTTTCCAAAGGAGAACAAAGCAGCCCTGTTGTTGTGCTGTGGCTGGACCATGTGGCAAGAGTGTGTCCAGCAGGGGTGTCCCGGTGTCCCTGCCTCGAGGAGGGATGGTCACACCCTGCTAGTGGTGCTGTGGAACCTGACCAAGAGAGTCCAAGGTATGGAAAAACTGCTGTTCAAGGAGGGATTGGAACAAGTGGGATTCAGTCTGAGAAAGCCACGAGTGGGGAATGGAGGGTGTTAGCAGAGGTGGTGCAACCACGAAGGATGTGTGGAAAATGAAGGCAGGAGCTTTCTGTCGGTTGGATTGGGTTTTCTGGTGTGAGGTGGAGAGAGGAGGGGTTGTGTCTGCACTGTATGCCATTGCAGAGGTCATTGCCTCGGGCTGTTTGGGAAATATGAGTGCTTTCAAGAACTAATTAAACAAATGGGCATTGGTACAGCTGATGACACAACTTTTGGGAAGCTGTGTGCGTTTACTGGAAGAGAAGTATATTCATACCGTTGTTCCATAGCCATGGTTTCTCTGTGTATCTGCTGTTGGACACTATAGGAGACAGGTAAGGCTTGATAAACCTTTTGTCTATGAGATAAAGACAGTTCTGTTAGCATTTTTAGGGTAAATCTGTGAAATGGGGATTGTATGTTCTCTGCTGTGGCGTTGCTGCATCAGGCTCTGGGTTTCAAGAAGGCATCAATTTGTTTAAGTTTTTTTTATAGGTTTGGGGGAATTTTTGTCCTTTCTTTGTTTGTACTCGTAGCTGACACCTTGTGCTTTGTGTGGGTGATAAGCTTCCATCACCTCCACCTTTGTACTGACTGCTGCCCTACACAAGTGGCTTAGCTAAAGGTGTGGAAAGAGAGCACCATTTGCTGGCTATCCTGCTTTGCCTGGAAGAGCAGGTGCCTTCCCTCTCCACAGAGAAGGTTTGGTGGCAGAATGCTTGAGAGGGACCTGATGTTAGAGCACTGTTCGTGCCAATAAAATAAAATCAGATCACATGAAGTAGTAGTAATAACTAAACTGAATCCATGGGGAACAGAAGGAAATGTTGTGGCTCTGCTATGTACTTGCTTGCAGAGCCTACTTTGCCAGCTTACAAATCAAAGCAAACTAAACATCAGAGTTCCTGTTGCAGCAGCATGCAGTGATCAGAGATGGGGATCATCCTGAACAGAGCGCTGAGGGTGAGCTTTTCAGGTTCCTCTGTGTGGCCCAGGAAGGAGAGGAGGTGTTGGGCCTGGGGCATCCTGTCCTGTGCAGCCCTGGGAGGAGTGTCCCAGCATGAACTTTCACTGAACTGTGAAGTTGTTTCCCTGTGATGAACCTGCCACCTCTCTAGATGATCTTAATGTAGGAAGCAAATGGTTGCTATGTGCCTGCTGTCACCTCCACCTGGAAACCCCGTGGGAGAGGTTTGTGAAGTCCAAAGCAGGGCAGAGCCCTCCAGGGTGTGGAGAGCTCCACCCTGCAGGGTGATGGGCACCTGGGCACCTCTTACAGTGTTGATGCTCTGTCCTGCCTTAACAGGTCTTGGCTGAGTTTCCTGGATGCCTAACCCTTGTGTTGTGTAAAGAAATGCAGGCTGGGGGCTGCATGAGGGAGGTATCTCAGGGTCTTGAGCTAAGCTGACACTGGCAGCTCTATTTCTGTGTGTGTCTCATTGGGAAACGTTGCTGTCTGCTTGTGGTTTGCCTGCAGAGCCTCTGGCAGCGTGAGGGTGACTCAGTGGTGCTTTCCCCAGTAGCAAATGGCTTTTGCAGCCTCCTGCCTTCACATGCCTTCTGTTCCCGATGGCACTGAGCAGACCCCAAGTGAGCTGGCCCTCCAGGGTCCCCAGCTGTGGGGGGCATGGCAGGAGGCAGAGTGAGAGTGTCTTGCAGAGCCCACAGCAGGAGAGGAACCACAAACAGTGTGGGAAACCTCACACTAACTCCTCCCAGGAGAGAGCACAGGGATGTCCTGCATCCCCTCCTGATTCCCCCCTGCCCCAGACTGCTGGACCTCTGCATCTGAAACCTACTGGCCAAAAGGGCTTCAGCGTGCCTTTCTGGCACATTTGTACTCAAACAAATGAGAAGTTATACAGTGTGTCAAGGCAGGGCAAATAACTTCAACAAAAGCTAGAATTACTTGTGTTTCTTGGATCTTTTTGTTGTTGTTTAAGAACTGGAGGTAGAACAGTGTTTGCTTTTTCATTGTGAAGTGCTCCAAAAAAAAAAATTTGAGTTCCTTAATGAGGTTAAAATATAAGTAGTGAGCATTAGGATGCTTTAATAATTTAGTATTTAGTCTGTGAAGGGTAGTGTTTGTAATTTAGCTTATGTGGCATTGTACTGACTCAGAGTTCCTGCAAAATCTAGCTACTTCTGGTTTTCTATAGTACTGTGAAATCTCCCTTTCTGTTGCTGCATTTCTTTGGTAGTAAAGTCTAAAATACATTGGTCTATTTTGTGAAGACTTAAGGATTCAGATGTATGTTATAAAGCAACTTTTCATCCAACTTGCCCCAGAAAAGCAGGGAATCTTCTCTGCAAGAGTGCATGAATTGCTCAAAACCAGGCAGTAGAATGTTCCCCTGGGAAGAGTTAGCTTTATCTTTTTTTTCCCCCCTGTTCACTGCATTAATTGGGATATTTCCTTCACTGTATTATGGGCGTATCCACTGCTCAGAGCCTTCTCCATGGGAGAGTGCTGTTGGTCTGGTTGGGACCATAGAGCAGGCAGCCCGTGAACTCAGCTTTAGCTGAGAGCAGGATGCCCATTTGAATGGACAGAAGGCTTATGTGATGCTAATGTGTTTGCTGCTGGCCCTTCCAGGTAAGAGCTTGTTTGGGACCACAGGGCTTATCTGAGGAAACACTTGCTTATCCCTAGAAATTCAAGGTTCTTCCTTAACATTTTTTCTTTTTTCCTCTTTTTTTTGCAGGTGTTTCTTGAACTCTTCAGTGCACCACAGACCTGTTGTGTTTTGGGATATTCTGCTTAAGCCCTCGGAGGAAAATCTACCAACAGCCAAAAATGACTTGAGTTGGAGAGCTGATGCTTTTTCCACAGGTAGTGTGTTGGTAGCTCAGTAACCTCTCAACAACACAGCGCAGCCCTGTTTGCTTTCAGCAGGTTGCTCAGTGAGGAAGTGGCCGCTCTTGCCTCTCTGGGGTGGTGGTGGTGACCTGCATGTGTTTGTCTCCCGAGGACCTCGAGCCTCTGTGCTGCTCCCCTGTTTTTGGACCTGTGCTGGAGGCAGCCACACAGGGAAATGAGCACCTGCTCTCCTGCCCTCTGAGGTCCTGTGTGCTGCTCATGAGCTGTTTATGCCCCAGCATGTTTCATACACCGACCCTTTGGGCTGCCTGGGTTGAGCTACCCTTTGGGCCGTCCCCATGTTGGATTCCCCCTTTCATGGTGGGAGCTGGAGATGTCTGCAAGAGTGAGGCAACACAAAAGAGGGAAGGCAGTGCACTACTAAAAAGCCTGGTTTTGCTTTCTCCAGAAGTAACTTTCCTGGACTAACGTCTATCAGAGTGCATTTATGAGCCCAAGCAAACCTCAAACCTTACTGGGGCTTAATTGGCTTCCAGCAGCTGTTCAGTAAGGTTTGATGGTTGGAAGTGCACTCAGCCCACCAGAGGCTTGCAGCAGTTCCCTGGAAAGTCACTAAGTGTGTCAGTACCAGGCTGGTGAAGCTCCTGGGGCTCACGAACTCACAGCCTCTTTTTTTTTTTTTCCCCAGCTATATGCTTTATTATGTGCTTTATTGGTGTTAAAGCTTATTGAGTAAAAACTCATTTCTGGAAATTCATTTGGTGGGATTTGGATATTGACTGGCAGGGATGGAAGAGGAAGGAAGGCAAAGTGCAGGCTTACCCCGTTGCTGGTATAAGACTGGTGGTGTTAAAGTTGGCTGTCACTTGCGGAAGGGAATAGAAAAAAGGTTTGAGTGGCAGTGGCCTCAGATCACCGTTACATAGCATGTGATGGCTGACAGCCAGCTCAGGTCCTTCTGTTTGGTGTCTGAGGGTGTTGGACTTTGAAATGAGATCTTTAAACAGCCTGAAAGTTTAGAATTACACGTATGTTGTCTCTGTCCCCTCCCGTTACCTGCACACTGGTGTTTATGACTGTATATATATGCATGCCTGTGCCTGCAGCCCTGACTGAGCTGTGCTCCTTTCCCCAGGAGCAGCTTCCAGTGGCCCATTTGGATGCACCGTACACTATGGTTCACATCAATGTGTTGAAAAAGTTCATGTGTGTTCTGGTGGTGATACTGGTAGCACTGACGGTTTGCCTGTGGAGAGAGACAAGAAGAAGCTACTACAATCCTTTCAAGATCGAGAACGATGACTTGAAGGGTCCCAGGAGTTCAGAGAAATGGAACACTGTTAAATCACAAGGACTTTTCCGTGAAGCAGCCAGTGAGTTGGGGCAGATATCCAAAACATGGCTCAGTACCCAAAACAAACCGAAAGGCGGCATCTCTGGAACAGCCGAAAACTCCAAGAAAACGGCAACCTCTGTGAAGGTATGGGATAAGGACAGTTCATCCAAAAATCTCATACCCAGGCTGCAGAAGGTCAGAAAAAACTACCTGGCCATGAACAAGTACAATGTGAGTTACAGTGGGAAGAGGAACGCTGCTAAGCTCAGCCCGGAGAAGCTGCTGTGCCAGCTGCGGGACAGGGTCAACGTGACCATGATACAGGGGTCAGATGGCCCTTTTGGGACCTCTGAATGGCAGCAATACCTACCAGGGAAGAGCCTCAGTGAAACAGTGGGCCACCTGGGTCGCTGTGCTGTCGTGTCTTCAGCTGGATCTCTGAAATCATCTCATCTGGGACAAGAGATAGGTTGGTATCTTTCTGTTAGCGTGAAGTCAAATATCGTTGTTTTGTAACTTATGCTGAGTAGAAGTACGCTACTGTCATGCTCTTAGCCATAAATCTGTGTTGTGGTCAAAATATGTTTTAAATAGGTTGAAATATTTTCCTTTAACTTCTTCTAAAGTCAGTAAACATTTCAGCTTAGGAGATGGGAACAATAGGTAGTTCTATTCTAGCTAGTCCTTTCAATTTTCATGATCACACTAATACTGGATACCAGAGAGAGGTGTTGGTTCCTCAAGTGTTTGTTTTTTGAGAGGGTTTGGAGCAGGTTGAGTAATGCTCATTGAACGGTCAATGGTCAGAAAAATTTTCATCAGGAAAAATTTTGTCAGAGAAGAAATAAAACACTAAAGGGGAAAAAACCCCAGTGGACACAGCCCCGGGCAGTGTGTGTTGAGCAGAGGGGCTGGGTACAGACAATCTTCAGAGGTCAGTTCCAGCCTCAATGATGCTATAATTCTGCTCAGTACTTTACAAAGGTGGCACTACTGCATTCTAAGCCATAAAACAGTGGCTGGATTTGAGTGGCCCAGAAGACTTTACAGGGCTTTGTTTTATCTCTTTAGACAAAGTTTGGTGATGCTTTGCAGTCTTATCTGATTGTATTTATGCAGTTAATGCGTTAATAAATGCTGAATCACTGATCTTGTACTGTGGATTATAAAGAAGCATGTTTTGATACCAGAGCATTTTGTGCCTTTACAAAAGCAGCATGAGGGGGAAACCAGCTCCTCAGCCTTCACCTTGGGGTACTGTGCCTGCAGTTCCCTAAGCTTGCTTCATTATTTGCTGTTTGAAGCTCAGTTAAGATTCTCACTTTGTAGAACTGTAGCTTCCCTGAAGGAGAACTTTTAAAGCCTGGGAGTTTTCTCTCAAGTGGAAATTGTTTGCAGGCTTTGGTGTGTTCATAAGTTTTCTGTTGAATCTGAATTCTGTTGAATTCTGTTGAATCAGATCCCTTTGGCCTGCACTAAGCTTCAAGTAAACTTCAAGTAAACTTCAAGTAAAAAGCCTTCATCTTCTGAAACAAGTAGGTGGTTAGATTTTAATGCATCTTTCATGGACAACTTGGCAAAGCTCGAGAATTATAGTCCTTGGATGCTCATGTGGGAGACAGTGTTTTGTTCTGGTACTTGCTCAGAAATTCTCCCCCAAACCTGTGTGTGCTCCACAGAGCAGGTGGGCAGGAGCTAGAGTCAGGCTGGACAGCTGGAAGGAGGTGTGTTAAAATACTGTGAAAGATGCAATGAAAAATAGCATTGCCTCCTGGTTCACATTGCACGGGGGAGTTGGTTGATGTAATTGGTTCTATCCGTGTTTGAGGCTAGGCAGGTCAAGACGTGGGAAGCCAATTCTGACTTTTCCTTTGGGTACCTGTCTTGGCTTGTTTTGGGTGCCTCTTGGAGCTAAAAGTTTGCTCAGAAGTGACTTTCTGTTGAACACCCTCCCCAGCACAGCTGGCCTGTGTCCGAGGGTGTCTCTGTTGGGCTCCAGGATACTGATAGAGCTGCTTGCTGCTCCCTGTGGGGAGACCCTCTGAGGATGTGAGTGTGATGTTTATGGAGTGTTGAGGCGCAGTCAGTACAGGGCTGGATTCAGTGCCGGAGCTGCCAAGTGCTCTGGCTGTGGCACAGCTGAGCGGAGTGCAAAGCCATTTCATTGTTCCTACAGCCTGTCCCTGAGCCTGTCCCGGAGCTGAAGCACTGGTTTATTCCAGAACACAAGGAGTGGATGCTGGGGAGGTCACTGAGTAGTGCCTGAAGCAAATCCATTAACCCCTGCTGGTGTCCCTGCCTTGCATTCCTCACGCCTGGGTCGCACACTTTCACCTTTGTGCTCAGTCATCTCTGCGAGGGCTTCTGCAGAGTTTGGGGTGCTTGAGCTGGGCAGGGTGAATGTTAAGGATTCAGGAGCATTCAGAGTATTTACATAAAGTTTTTTTCACAGTTTTGTCTGGATTTATTTCCACGTAGGAGGATTTTGTTGGAGGAAATTGTCTAAAAGGTACTAAATCTTAGAGGCTTAAAATTAAGCATTTGCGTAGATGAGCACAGTGGATTGCTGAGTTATTATTCCAGGAAATATTTGTTCTGTGTAAGCACATTAAGATATCAAATGAGCAATTAGTCAATGTAAGGAAGGCTGGCAGAGCAGAACAGGGAGAAGCTTGTAAACAACCAGCTTGTGTCTTACTGGGCTCTTGGTGTTACTGGAGGTTATAAGATGCCACTGAAAAATCTGATGTGAGAGATACCAAGTGCAGCACAACCATCTGGAGACAGACAGCTACTCTGTCACTAAACACCCTTTTAAAATGCAAACTTGGGACATAATAATGCTTAGTGTCTGGCTGAAGTTACAGGGGGAAATTATAAGCTGTATTGCATTGATGCAAGGTAGGATGTGCAGCTATGGATCTGTCCTGGTAACTACACAGGCACTTCTCAGCTTGGACACGATTTTTTTCCTGAAACAGCACCTTTCACAGTTTTGGGTGTTGCTTTGGAAGGGCTCTTAAAGATCCACTTCTGGAGAATAAAGTAGCTGAGAAACTAGTCTTTGCTGGCAGTAGTTGCTGATGAGCATTTCATAAGCATTGCTTACGAAAACACCCCTATTTTTAAGAAAATTATCTCAAAAAGACCTAGTTCTGGCCCAGGTGAGCCCTTCTGCCCTGATTGGGAGCTTTGCCATTCCCCGGGGACCCTGACTGTGGGTGCTGTGAGCTGTGGTCGTGTGTTCTCAGTGTGAAAGCAGGGGAGTTGGTCCTGCTTCTCTAATGTGAAAGGTTTCCTATCCAATTCCAGCCTCAGGGCATGGAGAAGCCAGGCTGTCAGGGTGATGGGCACAAACACCGTCCACGCCACGGCAGCAGCCTGGCTCTGTCTGTGGTGTTACAGCAGCTGTGCCAAGGCAGAGGTGGGTGCTGAGGGAATGCTGTGCTATCTTAAGAGATGATGCCAGCAGAGGAAAATGCAGTGGATCCCAAGGCATGTGACAAGCTGTGCCTGTTGAATGCACAGCAGTGGATTTATTTCTGTAATGTGGGAGGTGTGCTGGCAGGCTGAGGTCAGCTTTGCTTTCTGTGGTTATTATACATATTTCTCGGGCTGGTCAGCCTCCAGTCTGCAAGAGAGGATGCTGGCTTGCCATTACTTTCCAGTTCCTTAGCATGGAGCCAGCCACGTGGTAAAACAATTGTGTAGTGGTTTATCTCCTGGTAAAGTGGAAGGAAGGAGAGGGAGGGAGATGCTCCACTCCTCCATGCAGAGCAAATGCTAGGATTGTGCTCTCAGCCTGTCAGTGGGTTGTAGTTTTACAAAGTGGGGTTGTTTAAGTGTATTGATCCTGAAGTTTGAGCCACAACTTCCTCCAAAGAACCTGGCTTGCTACTTCTCGTTGTTACATGGAAAGCCAGGGACTAGTCAGATTGTATTGGAAGTGCAGATGTGTGACATGTTACATTGTCTCTGTCACTCAAAAACCAGTTGATAGCTCACAGGGTTTCACTGTTTTGCTTTCAGACAGCCACGATGCCGTCCTGCGGTTCAATGGGGCTCCTGTCAAGGGCTTTCAAGATGACGTGGGGCAGAAGACAACAATCCGTCTTGTGAATTCCCAGGTGAGTCTGAACAACACGGGCCCAATGGGCCAAGCATGGCAGAGCTGCATTGTCTGGGAGCCAGGCAGCGGGCTGAACTGGCAGCATCTATGGGGCTTCTGGGCTCATCTGCTGCTGGGAGGTCTTTAAAAAGAAGTTGGGGGAACAGGGCTGTGTCCCTCTGATTTCTCCTGGCCCTAGCAGATAGCTGTAAGATGGGAATGTTTCCCCTTGGAACGGGGGGACAGTTGGTAAATCTGAGTTGTGCCTGGAGTAACCCTGGCTCGTGCTAGGGTGCCTGTAGTATCCTGCTTGCAATTTGCAGCAGGCACAAGGTAATTTGGGTTTTGTCTTGGCTTGAAGCGTCTGTGTTAGCACAGGAAGACCAGATGGGTGCTGCTCCTCTGCCTTCAGAAGAAGAGGGAGAGATGAGGGGCTTAAGCACAGCTTTTGCAATCCAGAACCAAAAGGGCAGGGTTTTTTCCCTTATCTCAAAGGTAAGGTTTTTAGGCCTGAAGTTTTGTCATCTGCCCCTGTGTGAGGAGTCCATCGGTGCTGCTGTGTAATGAGGTTTAAGTTTCTCAAAACAGCAGCAGGAGCTTGGCCATCAGTTCCAGAGGCAAGACATGCCTGGTGTTTTCCTAGTTCATCTTGTGTGTCTTTTTTGTTCTTGCTTCTCTTGTGAATGCTGCTGCCACCTCTTTCTGCTCTTGGGTCTTGCCTTCTCCACTTCCTGCCATGCTCTGTGCTGCTGCTTGCTGCATCTTGATGACCTTGTGTTAACCTCGCCCCAGTCAGATGTGGGACAGTTGGTCCTTTCTGAACCAGTCTGGTTTTAGAAGGCGTATCTGGCTGCTGACATGCTCCTTCTGCCCTGTTTGACATCTCTTTTTTTTTTTTCTTTTCTTTTTTTTTTTTTTTTTTTTTTTTTTTTTTTTTTTTTTTTTTTTTTTTTTTTTTTTTTTTTTTTTTTTTTTTTTTTTTTTTTTTTTAATCTTTCTTTTCTGTGTGTATTTTTATGATTTCAGATAGGTGTTATCACTTAAGCAAACTTTCTCTGGAGGCTGTGGTCATTGCCAAGCTTACAGTGATAAGAAGAGAAAACATGTACGTGGCCTGTGGGATGTCAGAATTATCAGCACAGGGAGGAGGGGATCTGTGTGGTTGTACAGCTTAATATGACTCTTAATGTGCAGTCTCTTACTTTGAACCAAGTGTAATTATGCCATGTCATTATAGTGTTTCTGTTCTCCATGGGGATCAGCCTGCAGTCTGAGTGGAGACCCCAGCTGAGAAAAATTCATTTACAGGGAGAACAATATATTGTTGCAGTTTCTAGAGGCTAAAGTTAACTCAAAATGCAGCATTGATCTGGCTGCTGACCAGGGCAAAAGCTGTGAGTAGTGCAGGAGCCTCTCATCTGGCTTTATGAACTGAGCATCTCTAATTGCAGTCCCTGTTATCTTCAGGGATCACTGGATTGAAAGCCTGGCTTGCTGATGTGTTTATTTGCACTTTTTAGTAGTTCAGTGCTGTTCAAGTTTTGGTGACATCATTTAAACCTTCTTGTTAGTGGGGTTGCCTGATCACATTCTGTTTTCAGCTTACTGTGCCTTTCCCAGAGCTCCTGCAGGCATCAGGTACTGGCTGGAGAAGCTGTAGTTCGTTCTTGTTCTGGGATTGGCTTTTCTTATGTTATTTCTTGGCTTTTCTGGGAAAAGGGATGGGATTGTGGCTTTGCTGCTTTTATTTTGGCTCTTGCTATTGATCAATCCTCAATCCACTTCCAAGATGAAGGAAATAGGATTTCCTGAATCTTACCTGTCAGAACGAGTCTGTATTGAGTAGCATCCCTTTGGCGCGTGTGGCCAGGGACCCTAAGTTGCTTAGTAATTATTTTAAGGTATTTTTCTGTAATTTGCATTACATATCTGAGGGTGGATAGTTTTAACAGTAGAGTGGGGTATCTTGTACATCTGTGTGGATAGGGAAAGGTTAATAGATTGATACTCTCAGGAGGGGGAGACAGTTGGAATCCCCAGATCTGAGGATAAGCTTGTAGGTCCACAAGTTTGGTAGTTGTTTTAAATAAAGAATTTATTCAACATTGCCTTGCTTTTTTTCTTAGACCTTGACTGGTTCATCAGCAATGCAGCCTTTCATGGCACGTTTCCCTGCTGTCTTTCACAAGGCATCGATTTGCCCTGGGAAAGCAGCACATCTTGCAAAAACAAGGGCTGAAGTGTGTGAGGGGAGTGCCAGTGTCACTGTGGAGGACACAGCTCCTTCCTGCAGAGCTGACCGAGGGCCAGAGTACCTCATTCATCCCAGCCCTTGTTTACAGTTCTCCTGGGCTGACTTCTCACTCTCTGCTGTGCTGCCTGTGCTGTTACTGGCACTAATGAGTCTGCAGGGAGGAAGAGAAAGGATGTAACACATCGGTGGAATGGGGGAAGATTGTGATGGGAAAGGGGGTTGTGTTTAGGTCACAGGACATTGATTGTGGTAGCCGGAAAGGAGGAAATCGTTGTGATATCGTCAATACTAAGAGAGTAGGGGCTGTATTAACAATCACTTGTTAAACTGTGAACTGGCTGAAGAACAAATTAACTAGGAAATCAATAGGACAGTTAACTAATTAGGATCAAAAGTCTGGGCAAGATAAGTAAACAATGCAGCAATTTAAATGAATTTAACTACTTAGAAAGAATCAGTCACTATCACTATTAAACACAACAAATAGGCACTAAAGTATCTGGGGAACCACATTCCTCCATCAAAGGGGTTAAGTGACCGAGAGTTAAGAGGTATTGCCAAGACCCAGCCATGGGGCAAGGGGAAGGACACAGCAAACAGCTTGTTGCTATGGAGGTGCTCCCCACCTGATTTCTTATCCCTTTGCTGTTGGGCCTGTCGCAGCTCTCTCTGTGTCTCTGCCAACTCACGTGGCTTTGCTTGGCTGACTTTTGCTTTCTCTGATGCTCAGTCTCTCAAGTCCTTCTTTTGTGGGTGCTGCATCAGAGAAGTTCCTGAAAAATGTCTAGCCTTTAAATAGAAACAGTGAAATGAAAACGAAATGTCCATGTTCCTGGCCCTGCCACTGTCCCGTTGCAGTGCTCCATCCCACTCGTACCCAGCTGAGGGGGGTGGCTGGTGCCAACCTCTGTGTCCCTCCTTGCCTCTGGTGTCCACAGGCTGCAGGCAGATGTTCACACCTGCAGCGTTGCACACTCCAGCTAACAAGTGGCCCAGATATTTTAGCTGCTGTAAGGAAATGAAGCCGGGCAGTACACGTGGTCGAGGCCAAGCTCTAATCCTGCAGAGTTAAGAACAGATGTGAGGAAACCCTTTTTGCTTTTGAAATAAATCACATCTGGGCTAGCTGGAGTGTCCTTGTGCTCTGGTTACAGGGACAGCCAGGCAGGCTGCTGAGGCAGCCAGGATGCTCAAGGACTAATTGGCTGACTCATAATTAGATCCGTGGAGAAAATCAGGACAAATGGAAGCTGATTTCTATGATTATGATTTATGATTACAGTGTTTACAAGCTGTGCCTATACAGATGATGGCCTTGGGTGGGGAGGACAGGAGATGAATTGTTTGGTTCTGATTGTTTGCTCTCTACTGCAGACTGGGGTTCCCCTCAGGTGTACTAAACAGTGTTGTGTCTCTGTTTGAAGATTGCCCTCTCACTGCTGCTCTCAGAAGATTCAACTTTGCCTAAGTTGGACCCCCCTGCTCTGGAGAAGCATGAAGGGCATGGTGTGAGGCAGGGTTGGGCAGGGGTGCCGTGGTCTCTCATCTCCTCCACTGGTGGTCTCACAGTAGGCCGGCCCAGCTGAGCCCTGGCTGCTGGAGTTCCTGCTGCTCAGGAGAAACCACCCACCTGCAGACCTTTTCTCTTTTTTCTTTTTTTTTTTTTTTTTTTTTTTTTGAGTTGAATGAAGGGCCTTAATAAATCCAACAACGTGTTTGCATTAGGCTCTTCCTAGACTGTCCTGTGATGGGTGCCAGCAACTGATGATCCCTCTTGCTCCTGTAGTTGTAGTGATTGGGACCCCTTGAACAAGCTGGGTCACTCTCTAGGTCCTGTCCTTAGTGTGCGACTGAAGATGGATAGAGAAGAACTGCCATTAAGCTTTACAAGGTTTTCTTGTGGCTCTCCACTAAATCCTGTGCTGCCAGATAGGACTGGTGTGGGTGTTGGAGGCACTGCTGGGGGCTGTGTCCTTGCTGCACACGGTGGGGAATGCTCAGTAACCAACAGTGGCGTGGCTGGGACTGTTTTCAGGTGTCTTTTACTGCTTGGCTGCCCACTCGTTCTGACAATATGCTGTATATCATTGTGTTTGTTGTTATTCAAGCTTGTGACTGTTGAAGAGAAGCAGTTCCTGAGGGAAACGCTGTATAACACTGGAATCTTAATTGTCTGGGATCCAGCACCTTATCATGCAGAAATTCATGAGGTAAGGCTGAGTTTTCTGTAAATAAAATCAGATTCATATGCTTTGAAGTGCCTCTCTTAACCCACTTCCTCCTAACATGAGTAATCACTCCTTTCAAGGCCATTCTTTTTTACCTCTTTGTTATTATGGATGTATCTGTGTGTATTTCTGAGAACACCCCATGCATGAGTGCTCCTAGGAAAACACTCGCCTGTTCCCGATCCCTGTGAAGGGCGTCAGGCCAAGTGTAACAGGTCACCTCCTTTGCTTTCCCATGGACTGATGCCACAGGGAGGAGGTCACTGCTGGCTGCAGCACTTAAGAGGATGAGCTCTTCTTTCTGACAGTTACTCTAAGATTTGCTGCTGGTTGATGCCTGGGTATTTTGAGCATCAGTGAGGTGTGGGATATACTTGATGCATTATGAAGGGATCAGGAAACCCTCTGAAGATCTTAGCAAATGTCTCCTCTCTGTCTCAACAAGGCTGTCACGAGTGCACGTTGCAATCCCTCTAGCACTCACTTCTGATTTTGAGTACAAAAGAGCGTTGTTTGATAAGTGATGAGCTTTGGAGGCTCATGGTAAAAGCAGGTAGAAGTGAATAGTCCATTCTTTACTCTTATTTAGAGCTCTGTAACTGAAAAGTCTTTGCCTTTCTTTCTCTGGACTACATTTCTTATTTTCTCTCTGATGTTTATTCCTATGTCTAGTCCAATGGCTCCAAGAGGTATAGGGGATATGTACAGCATGTTTAAGAGTCAGTAAAACCAGGATGGGATATTTGTAGCCTAGGGAAAAAAAAATCTCAAAATTATAATAAAAAATCCCCATAAACCATTCCTAAGTGTTTTTACTAAAAGGGAAATTTTAGGATGCAAATCAGCTCAACCTGGTTTAGGAGGCCATGCTGAGAACACTTGCCTGCAGAATAGGATTCTTTGCACTGCAACATAGAGAAGGACTGGGGTCTGTAACATTTAAGGCAGAGTTCTCAGTATCATCTGCTGCTGGGAGGTACAGCATGAAATTATACTCAACGGTCCTTCAGTGAGATTTGCGTTTTCCCTCCTCTGTTCCCTGAGTCAAGTCACTGCAGTGGCCCGAGGGTTGCAGCTGAGGGTGTGCAGGTGTAGCAGGGCTTTTTACCCAGCATCAGCAGGTTCACTCATCCTTGTTTCCTGTTGGTTACAGGAGAATGGGCCAGAAATAGTCTGACTTCTTGTTTCTGTTTTGCAGTGGTACAGAAAACCAGACTACAACTTTTTTGAAAGCTATAAGGCGTATCGTAGAACACACCCAGAGCAGCCCTTCTATATCCTGAATCCAAAAATGCAGTGGCAGCTCTGGGATATTCTACAGGAGAATTCCCTGGAGCATATTCAGCCTAATCCACCGTCATCGGGAATGCTTGGTAAGATAACCGCCCTCTAAACTTCTGGTTCAGTTTGCAGGCAGGAACTCTCCAGGATGCCTTTTTTCAAAGGCAGCTACAAATCTGTGGTGCTTATCAGAGTTGTTTTTACAGTGTTTGTCTTATGCCAAAATTTAAGCTTCCTGTCTTCAAAGGAGCAGCTCGGTTGCATTGCAGTAAGTGGTTTGCAGCACTCCTCTGGAACAGCAGCCCAGTTCCACGTGGAAACAGGAGGGCAGATTGCAGCATTGGGATGGCCTCTAGGATTTCTAGCTTCTGGTGCCAGAGCAGTTCCCACGGGGTGTGAGAGGAAGGATATGGTTCCTGCAGGCTCAGATCTTGTCAGGCAAATAACTCTGGTTACTGCAGATGAATTCTGAGTGCAAGCCTCTTCATCCTTCTCATATATAACATATATATATATATATATATATATATATAAAAGACTTACTGAGGGGCTGGGGATGGTCAGACTAAGCAGTTGCCCTAAAAAGTTCAGTGATATTCCCCCTTATTCAGCATGCTAACTTCTTGCTTGTCAGCATGCTAAATCCTGCCTCTCAGCAAAGGAGCTCATTTTACATTCTGCTGTTGCAAAGGTTTTCCTACTTACTGGAGAGCAGATCTCATGACCAGATGGATAAAAAGG
Organism: Empidonax traillii; assembly: GCF_003031625.1. NCBI lineage: Eukaryota > Metazoa > Chordata > Aves > Passeriformes > Tyrannidae > Empidonax > Empidonax traillii. The sequence continues at coordinate 1,319,239 of NW_020955336.1, read as the reverse complement.
AGGGAACCTCTGGGAAAGCTCATATGTATTTGAAATCACACAAGACCTATAGTCTTGTTTGTCGTGGAATGTCCAACTGCTGTGCTTCCACCTTTTGTCTGCTGCTGCCTCTGCTCCCATCACTGCTGGGGCAGAGGCACCTTTCTGTCTCCACGTAAACAGAGTCACTTCATATTTTTGCCAAGTCCATCAGCTATTCAGTGATTGCTGGGATATGTGCAGGATAACTGTGTAACAGCATAATCGATGACTTCAGCAACAAAATTGTTAAAGGCCACGTCAGACAGCAATTCCTCCGTGGCTTAACTTGGGAGCCAAGTTACCTGCTTTGTAAAGCAAATCACCTCGCCAAATTCAGGGGCACAGATGGGTTCTAGTTTCCAACTCTGGCTTCTCTGGAAGGTCTAAGTGTGATTGACAGTTGTCATTTGAAAAAGTGGTTGAAAATACGTTTAAAATGTACCTTAGGTAAATGAGTGGTTTCACATATGGGTTCTTCTAATATCTTGCAATCCATGTTCCTCTGATTGTGCAGGGTCCTTGCTATCTCAGATACTGCTTGAATTTCTGGGATGTTATACGCTGGTTCTGATTCCCTGGTATATTCTTGCACTTAGGAGAAAAGCAGCCAGTAACTATGGCTTACATCTGATCTGGCCAAAAAGTCTTCAGGCTGTGCCCGGTGTGATGTCCTCGAGTAGTTCCTGTGCCTGTCAGAAGACACAGGAGGGCAGCACCGCTCTGCTGCGGGGAGTCTGAGGAGCAGAGGCTGCTGAGGTCTCCCTGAGCATCTCCCAGTATCAGTCCCTTTTGTATTCCCCGCATTCACTGGAGGCAGGTGGGGAAAAGGCAAAGGCCTCATCCCTGCTTACCCAAGCAGCTCAGTGTAGTGCATGCTTGGCAGACACCCAGGTTTCCATGAAGGTCATGGAGGATGGCGGCACTCTTAAAAATTGGGCCTTTTGGCAGGGCTGTCACTGTAAACAATCTGCTGTGATCTCCCTTGGCAAGGGAGAGCTTCAGAAAACATCCCTGGGCTGGCCAGACTTGTCTTCTCCCCCTTCTACTGTGATTGTCCCAAAAGGAAACCCTTCCCCCCTGGAGCTGGATGCTCCTTGCTGCCTGCCTGTCTTGCTGGAGTGCATAGCTGGTTCTCTGGGCTGACGTGGGGTGTGTGCTTTCCGTCCCTCCCCAGGCATCGTGATCATGATGACGCTCTGTGATGAGGTGGACGTGTACGAGTTCCTCCCTTCCAAGCGCCAAACGGACATTTGCCACTATTACCAGAAGTTTCACGACCACGCCTGCACCATGGGAGCTTACCACCCTCTGCTCTTCGAGAAGAACCTGGTGAAGCACATGAACCAGGGCACAGATGAGGACATCTACACTCACGGCAAAGCCACTCTGCCCGGCTTCCGAAGAGTGCGTTGCTAACGGATTGGGGTTTAGTTTTCCTTGACCGTCAAAGCACTTTTTAAATCAGGGTTCTCAGATTTGTTAGGTCTAAGCACTGGTGTGTTTTGGCAGCTCTTCCATGTAGAAGCGCTTGCTCTTAGGACCGGGTTGACCAGCCCTGTGAGGTGGTGTTGACTCACTCTGGTACATCCCCACTGCATCTGCACCAGCCACTGCAATAAACTCAGTCCCCGTGGAGCCAGGCTCAGGCAGGGGGTGGGTACCTCTGTCTGCCTCTCGGCCCATGATGGTGTGTGGGACCTGCAGCAGGGGCTTGCTGAGCAGAGATGGTACAAGTTGGGATCAAATGGTGAATACAGTTTGGTTTGCTTACAAGGGGTAATGACAGCCAAAAACCTGCTCCCTTGGGAAACAAGAGAAATCATTTAAAATTTGTTCCCGTAGTCCTAGGAGCCCTTAAGAGCAGGACTGATCTGTGGAAATGCTGTCAAGTGGTGTACTGATAAGCTAAGTTCCTAGTCCAAAATATTTCATTTTATAAATAGTTTGTAAAGTTACCTTGACAACTTCCTTCTGAATTGTAAGACTTCTAAAACCACTCAGGTGACTTTTTTGGCCACGGAAGAGGGAGGCAATTCACAATTCAGTGATTCTTGCAAGACTTTTAAACCTTTTTACTTTTTTTAAAAAATAATTTAAAATAAATTTTAGTGAACATTTACTTCTCCAGTACAGTGTTGGGCTCGGTACAGAAGAACCCTTATTTCAGAAATGTTTTGGGGAAGATGCTCCAAGGCACAAATGGCAGAACTCACTGGAAGCCAATACCTCTTCCCAGCTCTCTGCTGCTCTACTTTTGCGATTGTTGGCAAATCACTTGCTGTCCCCAGTAACACAAATACCACAGAGCTGCTTCTAGATGAGTTCCAGTCTTCTGCAAGCTACCAGAGGGAATCTCTCAGCTGCTGTGTGCTTTTCTGAGTAGGTGGGGAGCAGATTTATTGCTTCCATGCTTCTTGAGCTGTGGGGAGGGAGAGTGGGCTCTGCTTCTCGTGCTGAAACACAGGCAGAACTGAGAGGGGCAGCTTTTTCCTGCTCCAGCGGGCTCCTGTGGCAGCATGATGGAAGCAGTAGCTCTGCAATCTCTGTATGTTGGTGAGAACACCTTCACTGTCTACTGTACTGGTGTGTTTCATCAGGTCTGTAGAGAAAGCTTTTTCTTCTCCTGTTTTGAATAAATCCTGTGAAGTCACTGGCCTGTTTTTGCGGTGGTGACACCAGTGTGAATGTCTTTGCTCTGTGACCCTGGGGATTTGCAGCAGCCTCGCAGCGTTGCAGGCAGAGCTGTTCCTTCAGCTCCGAGCCTGGCTCTCTGCACACCCATCTGCTGGGATGCACTGGGTCTGTCAGTGCTTACAAAATCTGTGGCATATATGTGGGTAAAAAAGTTCAGGTCCTTGCACTGCTCCTCAGGAGCACCAGGGCAGGAATGCTGTGAGGGCAGTTGTGTCTTGTTAAGCATTCCTTTTCCCTGTGAGAGGAGAGGGCTTATGGAGGAAAAGCCATAAGGGTTTTTTGGGAGAGCTGCAGCAACCTCTCCCCACCACCACTCTTAGTTTCTAACAGTCCTACCTGTCGCCTTCGGATCAAGGGAGTGTCTGCCGCAGCAATTTGCCTTCTTAGTACATGTTTAGTAGAGACTTGAATACATTTTAACTCTTTTCCTATCCTGCCTCACTGGCATTTCCCACAATGTTTTTTCCCCTGCACCCACTCCCGGGAGATCAGCCCAGCCACCCTCTGCGGCTCGGGCTGTGGAACTGATGGATGGCACGTGGCTTCTGGGAAGCAAGCACAGCCCTGGGAAGCCACAACAAGCTGCCTGCTGGTCACCTGGGGGTCCCCAAAACACCTGCTCCTCTACAGGGCTCCTGCAAGAAGACAAAATGTCAGACAGGCTCTCAGAACCCTCTGTTATTTATGGCAATAGTCTTGCACTGGGCATGGAATTTCAAATGTGATGATAACAGTTTTAGCTACATCCAGTCTGTGATTCACTTACAGTCTAAAAAGAGTCTTAAGGAATTATGACAGAGCTTAAAATAGGCCAGTTTTAATCATCTTTTTTTTCCTCTTTTTGGCTGCCTAGATCCCAATCTAATATAAATTGCAAGTGATGTTGATTCTGGTATTTAAAAAAGCCCGGTTTAAGTTAGTGGGCAGTAACAGCCAGACTGTAACAAAAGCCTCATCCCTCTTTCAGCCTAACTACATCCAGAGTGAACAGCTTCTGTCCATGTACAAAACAGAAAGAGGCAACACTGCCCTTTCCATTTACCTGCTGAAGGGCTAAGAACTACAAAAAAATCTCCATAATTATGTGAGAGGGGTGGAAAATATTTCCAGCTGGAAACTGTTTTTACCACTTTGCCTTTGCCTTTTTAGGGAGCCAGGGACACGGGGGAGGAGAGGTTCTCTGGTCAGAGCAGAGACCAGAAGAGGCGAATGCTGCTGCCGGGGGCTCATGGTTGGATGAGGAAACACTTGGGTGATTTAAAGCAATGACAGTATGTTACTGGCAATCTGGACTTCATTGTCTTTAAAGGAGATTTTTCATTGTCTGGGCTAACAAAGGTGCCCGTGGGTTTTTATGGTTTGCTTTCACCAGACAAGGGGAGAAAAGTCCCAGAAATTCAAGCTGTTCCCACCTGAGTCAACACACCCGTCCTCACCTCCCTGAGAAGAATGGAGTGGGTGTGTGGGAAGGAGATCTGATAAGACACCAGTGTATCAACAGTGATGGTTAAAGAAATACGTGCTGGCACTTCCCAGAGAGAAACACGAGCTGCCCCAGCCACACATTCCTTTGTTTTTGTGCAGGCACCCGGCTGAAGGTGTGGGTACGGTAAGATGGCTCATTCTCTGCTCTGTAGTGTGAAGTCTGATACTCTTGCTCAGCACTGTGAGCTTGTCTTCACTTGTGAATTGTACCAGCCTGGCAGGGAAATTGCATCACTTGCTTGAGGTGATGAGACAAAGCACGATGTGGAAGCATCAGGTTTCTTTCTGGAGCAGATAATTTGTGTGCATGGCCATCTACATCTTAGTTCATATCCCTGTGCATTTACAGAAGAGATGAAAGTGAGGAAGAGCTGGTGGGGATGTGGATATGTTGTTCCCTTGCATCCTGGGAAGGAGCTGCCTGCAGTCACTGCAATCAGCAAGGCATCACCTGGAGCTCATGAGCTCCCTGGAGAATGCTGGGAGCAAGCTGGGCCCCAGCTGTCTGTGTACCTCCCTCCAGGTGAGCAGGAGCTACAGATCAGGACTCCTGTTTGAAGACAGAACTTTCCAGGAGGAGGATGTTCTTGTTTCTAGCTTGTCTCTAAAGTGCAGGTGAAGGTAAAGTTGTAAATGTCTCTGTCTGCAAATGGCTGCTTCTCTTTTTGACCTAAACTCAGTGGGCTGCTCAGCAGCCTTGTCTTGTGAAAGGTGTGGAAAAAGGCTTCAACACACAGAACCGTGACTGGTCATCCTGGTGACACAGTGGAGGGAGATCTGCCGTCTCTTGGCATTGGTAATACACAGCTCATGCCATGCACAGCTTGTCTGCAGTTCTGGAGGTGGGTATGGAGGGCTTCTGTCAGGGGGTTGTGCCAGAGGGTTTGCCAACACAGCACCCTCACAGCATCTCCACTGAGGAAGGAAGGAGCCCTCGTGGGGGCCAGCTTTGGAACCCCTCATCTTCCATCCAAGTCCTGTGGAATACTTCCCTCTGGAGGTAAGTGGTTCCTGCTGCTACTTATCCTCCAGGATGTCACCCCTGCTGAGGTGACACCTGAGGATGTTTGTGTCTCCAAGTTTTGCGTGTGTTTGTATGTGGTTGCTGGCCCAAACTCAGCTTGCAACCTTCATGTGTGATACAGGGGGAATTTAATCTTAATTGCATCTTTTGACAGCCGGGTCAGACTTGAAGCTTAGCACTCTGCCCTTAACTTGTGTTCAGTGCACAATGAAGAGAACTGGTTTGGGGATTTAAGCATTGAGCATGTGAAAAAAAAAAAAATTCCTCTGTTCAAGGTGTGTTTTGGGAAAAATACAGGGATGTTTGCAAAGCAGAATGGAAGATAAACAAGGAAAATCTGACCTTGGAGGTGGTTTGAAAAAGTGTATGTCTAGTGCACTTTGTTCCAAATAACCCTCTGAAAGCCAGAGAAGGGCAGGAGTGGAGGGAGTGGGCTGAAAGCTGTTTGGTTTGGAGGAACTTCTGGCAGGAGGGAGATCTCTTTGAGCAGCAACAGACACTTCCTAAAGCCCGGTGAGCTTGGCTTGCTGTCTCCCTGCCAGCTCTGGGTGTGCTGCTGGTTTTGGAGGTCAGTGTGCACGGAAAGCTGTCCTTATTGGAACAAAACCAACTGGGAAGGCTTTCTTTCCATTCATGCAGTATCTTGCAGTGTTCTTCCTCCCTGGCCCCGGTATCCTTTACAAAAACAATGGTGAGGTGCTTCCATGAGCCAACACCAGTTCAAACCTGTGACAAACCTGTCTTCAGCACGTACTGATGGCCGTTCTAGGTGTCAGAAGAAGTTACAATTTTAGCATGGGGATGTGTAGTTTACAGTTTCAAGGAATTCTAAAACCTCCATGCAGGAGAAGCTCAGAAGGAGGGGGCCTTGTAACAAAGTGATTAAATCAGCCAAGCTTTTGCTAATCCAGCTCCAGAACAGCTCTGCTGTGTGTTATCACCTGTCCCAATTCACACAGAGCCCTCCACGGGTGCTTACCTTGTACCACTGCAGGGATGTTGAAATGCCTTGGGCCATTTCAGCTCTAAAAACCCAACCTGTCAAAAGGTGGAATACCTGAGTCCTTCTCTGATCATTAAAGACTAAAATGAAATGCAGGGCCCTGGATGGTGAAAGTGGTACCAGCATTTGTAGCACTCGTTTCCTTCCTCAGAATAAAATCAAATATGCGTGAAAGTAGACTGTATTTTGTTAAAAGCCAGTTTTGGATACATCCAGCAGCATATAAATAGGAAAATTCAGCTGCATGCTCAGTGTGTGCTTTATATCTTACAAAATGATTGTAATTTATGGTGCCTGAAGTGTTACATAAACACTAATTTTAACAAGTATGTGGAGGGGGGACTTCCTTGGCTTTCTCCTGCTTGGCTGAGTGTTCCACACTCATTCAGAAATTCTGAATAGCTGCATTACACTTAAAATACTTCTGAAAAACGGAACCTGATCTTTAACTGAGATGAATCAGTGAAGTATCCTGCCTTCAAGGAAGCTGTAAATCATTTTGATGAACTGAGAAGCTGTTTCCCCTCTCAGTTGCCTGTAGTTTCCTCAGGTATCTTCACAGACATTATCTTATTTAATTCTCTCTTGGTTACATTAAAGGCCCACATTTCTTAAGAAAATGTGTGTGAGGGGGCATTTGCACTTGAATTTAGGAAGAAGGCTGAGAAAACAGCTCCTGTGGCTGGGACAGAGTGCAAAGCAGTTTGTTGCTGGGGGAACAGAGTTTTCAAGAGAATTTAGAAGATGCTGTCTTGTGCCAGCTGCTGGTTCAAGGTTATTTGTATGGGCTGTGGGAACCGGGACTCAAGCTGAAGAACTTAAAGGAAATTACAAAGAAAACTTGTTTATTTGTTAGGACTGAGATGCTCAAAGCAGTTTTGATGAGAAGCAACTCAATCTTGTTGAAGTAGGACTGTCGTGGAAGATAATTTGAACCTGGCAAGGCAACCAGTTGTGACCAATAGTTTAGAGAAACTGTTCTTATTTTTAATGAGTGAAAGTTCTAATTTGCATAAATATGACATGGTCTTTTTTTTTAGTTTTTTTTCCCCACTTCTAGTTTTAGGCATTGTTTGTGTAGGAAGATCAGTGAGTGACTGGGTCAACATGATAGTGATTTGGCATTCTTGCCTTTGAATGGCCTGAGGTAATTGTGTGGGTAAGTTGTGTATCCTGGCAGCAGGTCTGAGCTCTCTGTGTGCTGCTTGTCTCCAGCTGTGCAGGTCTTTGAACACTCTGGAGGTGCCAGGATAGTGGAGTGCTGTTTCTGCCCCAGGATTTCCACACTGTTGTAGTCTTGCTCAATCAGCTACAAGGTTGAGCTCTGAGAGAGCTTGAGCTGTCTCTGAGCTCACCCTATAGGTGAGCTGTTTCCTCTGAGCTTCCCTGCTGAGCTCATGTGGAGGTCTGAAGTGTCCCTGTGCCCTGGGGATAGACACAGTTACCTCCTGGTCTGGACTGTTCTGGTCCTGCCACCAAGTGGAGGTGACACTCCCAGCTGCATCTGGGAGCGGCTGCTTCGCTTGCCATGATCTGACTGCAGATACTGGTGAGGGGTGCCAGCAAAGAGCCATAAAATGGGCATGTGTTCATAAACTGAGCCCACACCGTCACTGTTGGATTGACTTCTCATTGATCCTACCCAGGTCCTGCTGGGACACTGGGTGGAGGTGACTCTGTGGCTGCTCCAGACACTCTGTGTTACAGCAGTGCCTCCCTCGGGGGTTCTCTCCTCATGAACATGGAACTCAAAAAGATTCCCTCGGTGACAGAGCGGTAAAACCATCTCCTCCCTGGCTGTGTCCTACAAGGCAGCAAGGAGGTCTCTCCAGATCTCAGTTCTTGTTAGGCATAAAGCAAACAAGGGCAGAATAGAGTGGGGGTGGACCTGGGGCATGCAAGGACACCTGCAGCTGGGAGCTGGCCTTTGGGGAAGCTGTGCTGCTCCAGGTCTCACACTGGAAGTTTCATCCAGCTGTGCACACCAGTCCCTGGGCTCCTGATGCCCTCCTGCCTGTAGACGACAAAACCTGGAGGAGTTCTGATTTACTCTGTTTTTTTTTTCCCTTTTAGTTAATAATTAAATATAGTGATGGTGCTATAATGCAGCATTGTCCTGTGTGGCAGAGAATGAAAACAAAAATATCAATGAGTAGCCCTGGTGGTATGTGCAAACAAGGAAGTGGTATGTCAAGAAATCAGCTATTTTTGTCACTGCCATAAAGTGGACAGTACAGGAAATAGTTTTAAGCTCAATTAATTTTCAGTTCTCCTAAATAGCTACTAATATTGAAACAAAGCTTGTGTTGCCCCCCTGGTACTCTCCTTTCTGTCTGACCCCTGTCCCTTTGAGGGTGTCAATGGCCACACAGGAACTGGGGGATTCCTGCACCAGGGAGGGGCTGTTTCAACCCACTGCACCTTCCCCTGCCTTCGAAGGTCTCTGGGGAGTTGGAAGGGGACAGTGAGGGTCGTGAGGGTTGTGTCTTTCTCCGTTAGGAAACCTGTGTGTATGCAGTGCTAATCCCATCACCCATCCATCCAATCTTGGGAGCAGATGGTTTCTGTAAAGCTGTGCTCCGGAGCTTCAGCATTACATGGATGCTTTATTCACTAATCTTCCTGCATAAGCGTCTTTGGAAAAGCTGATACACAGATTAATAGTAGCTGAGACAATCCCATCACCTGAAGTCACTGTTTTTCCAAAGTGTAATTTGCCAGCACACCCCTCTGTGAGCTGAGGCCTTAAATTCCCCCCTGTGCCCAGCTGTGACTGTGAGGGGGAGTCACAGGGGAGTTCCTCAAAGAAAAATGAAGAAATAAATACAGAAAAGTTCAGCCTTGTGGTTTGCTGAAGCAGATGCAGCTGAGGTGGTAATGCAGCTAGAAGGTCATTAAAGGGTGAGGGGAGGGATGCGACTGTAAATTGATTTTTATTAAGGAAGAGGTAGCAGTGATGTACAGCGAGGATATGTGGGAGCTGTGCACCACGCTGCTTTCAGCATAAGGAAACTAGAAAGGCAGATTTTTGGCATCTCAGTTACAAACCATCCAGGGGTGGATACAGCTGTTAATATTTGTTACAAAAGCTCTGTACTGCAAAGCCAGCCCTCCCCATGAGCTTAATCCCTCCAAACTCCCCAAAGCCCTTGGGTACACTCGAGTATTCCACTTTGAGGTTTTCTGTTGTGATGAAGTTGCACTTCAAGGCCCTTCTATGGATCAGCAAATACCAGAAACACTTTATATTTTTCTTCCCAGGAGGGCTGAGCCTGCAGTGACTGCTCAGTACAAGGCTGAGAATTGCAGTGCTTGTGAAAGCAGGAAGAGTCGGTGATACCGCTCCGACCCAGTGCCCAGGACTCTCAGGAGCTGTTTGGAGTTTTCGTGTTCAAAATGCCCTTTGGAGAGTCCCTCATCGCTTGGCTTAACTGCCTTCCACTTAAAAATGTGTGATGTATTAATTTTCTAATGTTCCTATTGCTTTGATTCATGAAGACGGTGATCTGGCAGAACTGAGGATGGTTTTTCTACAGCTCTTAAAAACAGCTCTTCCTTTGAAGTCAGAAGGTGATTGCTCCACCAAGGGCAACACTTGGCACTTGTTCATTGGTCAAACAGTAACAAAAGTTTAGTGATCATCTGGAATAGAAACCAGAAAACGGCATGTTCGGTGAGAGTGGGAAGAGCTGTGAAATCAGTTTCGGTAAATTCTTTATAACAAGCCAAACAAAAGCCCCAAACCTGTCTTATCAGCCGCATATCAAACAGGCAAAGTACTTGACATGCACCTTCATAGCTTGGCACTGAGTCCCACTTGGCAGTCAGGAGTGTCCTGAGTCAAGGTGATTTTGCTGCAGTATTAATATTTTAAGGTCTTTTACTCAAGCAGATTCTCAGGCACCCATAAGAAATCCTGTAGTGCTACGGAAACTTTCCATTTGTAAACCTGAACAAGTCCTTGCCTGGAGCAGAAACTGGAGAATCTCCCCTTGTGTGACTAGTTTGAGGAGCAGTACTCTGAGGAGACTGCAGGAAGGGGTTTTGTGCTGGTATGCTGTGTTGCTTCTCACTTCAGTGAGAATTATGAAGAGGTTGTTTTTGTACTCTTGGGAATTCCTGGCTTTTCCTGCCATATGAGAAAAGTGTGTGTGTATGTACAGGTATAAGGGGAAGAAGCAAAAAGCTGCAGAGCAAAGCAGTGGTATTTTAAGCAAGAATAGCAGTGAGGGGCATTCCTGGCTTGGGAAAATTGGAAATGGGAAAAATGGAGTGTGTCCCTGCCAGTGGCAAGGGGGTTGAAAGTAGATCATCTTTATTGTCCCTTCCAACCCAAACCATTCTGCAATTCTGTGATAACTTTTGGGGTCTGAAGGGTTTTGCTGTTGTCAGTGCTTCCTGCAGTGCAGGTTTTCCCACAGTAGTACAACGTGTGGCCAGATTGCACTTCTGTTTTACACCTGTTGGCACTTGCTGCTCTGATGCATGTTGATAGTTCAGTTTTGAAGCCTGGGGAAGGCCATTAATCTGCCTCGGTAACAGATCACTGTCATTGTGCCACATGCAGACCCACGAGCTGCCATGGGCTGAGATTCTATTTTATGCAGTGTGTTGTCAATGCGTAAGACATTCTATTTTTGATGTGTATCCCTTCTTTTTCCCGTGTTTTGGGAGAGAAGAGAAGTCCTCAAGTACTTTTCTACAATATTTCCAACAGTGCAGCAAAATCCGTCATGGGGAGGGAGCACAGGCTGGAGTTTGAGTAGTGGAAACACTTGCACGTCCTTCAGAATGTGAGCAGGTGTAATCAGTGGGGATCTTCACACTTAAGCTAAAGGCTGTCTGTAAATGAAAACTTGTAGTTTCTTTCGTTCAACTGCTGTTTAATGGATACTGCCTGCCTTGATTGAGTTCCCAAGGTCTGTGCTTCTGATCCATTCAGATTGTTGTAGGTTGGCCAGTGCCTTCCCTGCCACTCTTTGGCTGCTGAGTTTTGTAGTCCTTGAAGTAATTACAGCCACTGGTGTAGTCTAAAACCAGCTGTTTAATGCCTGTTACCACGGCTGTTGCTCAGTTTCTCTCTCAAGGTTGGTAATCTGATACTTTCAGATGTCTGGGTGGAAGAAAAGAACTCAAAAAAAATTAATGCCTAAACGTATCAAATGGGATAAAACCACAGCCTCTTGCCCAAGTGCAAATAGATACTTCCTGCAGATAAAGGTAGTATTTAAAAATACAGATTTAAATTAAAACTTGCACAATTTCAACTTTGCTGGATACATGGGAGATAGATACTCTGTTGTACGGGGTCGGGAGTCTCATGTTCCTGTTTATTTTTAATAAATTAGGAAAAAAATATGCCATTTTATCTCGACCCTTTCAGTATGTGCATGTCACTTTTCCCTTCTTGCACGTTTTTTTCCCTAATTATAATTTTGTGATGTACTTCCTGGAAGCCAAAGTTATTACCATTTATCCTCCCAGGACCGAATGCTTCTGTTCAGCTCTGAGTCACTCTTCCAATTACAAACTAATTTACAACTTATTAATTTATCCAGAGCAGCGTGGAGAAATGCACCAGTCTCAGACTGAAATTTGCTGAAGGAAAGAAGTAACGTGTCTTTGGTGTGTCTTTGGTGTGTCTTTGGTGTGTCTTTGGTGTGTCTTTGGTGTGTCTTTGGGGTTCATCTTCGTGAGAGATGTACTGAAACACTCCGAATGTTTGGGGGGGCAATCCAGGGAAGTGTGATGACCGATTTACTCCAGGGAGCTTTGCAGTGTGCAAATGGGACAAACACCCAGGGGCAGGGGAGCTCCCCAGGGCTGTGGTGCCCACGTGTGTTCTCCCCCTCACCTGCCTTCCCAGCTCCTGGGGCTCCAGGTTTTCCACTGGCCTCAGCTTTCTCCCTCTAACCTGTTCAGAGAGGATGTGTGTTGCCAAAGGCATCTAGTGCTCCAGTTTGCAGACCAACCACAAACTTGCAAAAGAAGTGTCTGGTTATCTGCGTACCTTGAGATCACTTTGCCCTGGTTTTGGAAAAAAAAAAAAAAATAAAAAAAGGCAGATGCTTGGCTGTTTATGTTATTCAAAACAGAGAAAGCTGTTAAAAGGATTCTTAGAAGATATAGGTGGGGAAAATGGCTAAAAAGCTTTTATCTGTTTTGACCACAATGAAATCTGCAGTGTCTGTATCTCAAACCTTGGGCTGCCTGGTATGAGTCCCTGCTGGGCTAACAGAACCAGCTGTCTTGAAGAAGCCTGTGGGAAAATCATATGCCTGAAACATGGGAAATGGCATTTGCTTGGGGATTGCCTGCCAAGGCAGAGAACTCTCATGAGTCAGTAAGTTGATATCTGAAGGGCACCAGCGCATGGAACTGCTGTGCATTTGGGTTATCTGTGCAAAGACATAAGTTAAAATCCCTCTGGGGTCCCCTGAGCTGCAGTGAGGGTGTCCCACAGTGTGGCTGCACATTGCCCAGAGACAGAACTGATGCCTGGCCCGGGGAGCTGCTCCTTTAAAGTTGTTTGGGAAGCTGTACTGTCATTTGCCTGGATCTCACAGTTACTCTGTAAATAAATCTCTATCTTGACAGATGGGTCGGACCTGAACTCCTAATGTGGGCGTTTTGGGTCCCTGCCTCAGGTTGCAGCCACTCAAGGGAAAGTGGCCTTGCTGAGCATGATTGTTTCTGTAACCTCCTCACTCGCCTGGTCGGTTCCAGCAGGTCTGGAGGGACTTCCTCTGCCCCCCTTGTCTTAATTACTTTATTCTTATCTGAAAGTGAATTCAGAGAAGTACAGCTAAAATAAACATCCCCTCTCTTTTCTTGGAAACAGAGTTAGACAAGTCTATGAACTTCCAGGTTAATGAACAACTTTCTGATGCAGCGTGGGGATAAATGTCTCCTCCAGTTTTGTGTCAGATGGAAAGTTTAGGAGATGGAGGCATTTCCTGCTGGGAGGGGCTCGGCAATGTGTGCAGTGAGGAGCAGCCCTGATGCTGCTCTCTCCATCAGGCAGTTGTGTGCAGCCCAGGGCCGTGGTGTGGGCTCTGAGGCAGCGATGGAGTGAGGGGCAGGTGCTGCTCTCCAAGAGCAGGGGGGGTCACTGATGTCTCTGAGCTGGGTCCTGACACCAAATCAGAAGGCAGGGCTTCTGGTTTCATTAGCAGTTACAGACTCAGCTGTAGATACTTTGGCACTGAAAACCCATCTTATTAATGTTATTCTCATTGATTTACTAGTGAGTCATTGTTTTTTAATGGAAAGTGGTGGGGGGTTTTAGGCAAATGATATTAAAAAATGTAGAAATAAGATTGAGTGAAGCTCTTACTGTTGCTAATCAATCTTCCTCTGTTCCATAAACATATTTTTGTTTTATCATCGGCATTTTGGATTGAAGGGAACCTTTTTGTTATTTATTTATAAGTCAGTTATCTTGGCTTTTTTTTTTCTTTTCTGTCTTCCTCTCCCTGATTTGTATTTCAGTTGTAAGATAGCCCTTTGGAGATGAGAACCATGACTGATGTTGGGGGTTTTGCAATGGACTCTGATGTGACCAGAGAGTACCTTCTGTTCCCTGTATCCAAGGGCTCACCTGGACCTTGGTCATCGTGTCTGCACATGAGTTGGGCACCTTTTTGAGCCCAAGCGCAGTGCTGCTGCTGGTGGTGGTGCTATGGCAGGGTCTGCTGGGAATGCAGAGCCCCAGGGGATGGAGGGGCTGTGTGGGAAGTGAAAGTGGAGGGGTTGCTGTTGGTCTTCCACAAAAAAAGCTGGTGAGACTTTCTGCCAAGATATTTGGGATCTCAGTGTCGTTCATGCTAATTTTAAACTTGAGGATGTTTCTGTTGGGCTGTTTATAGACTGGTTGGCTCTACAAAGGCCCAGAGGGACTTTTTCTGTAGAGCAAGCCTGAGAACTTCACTCGGGTAGGCTGGCCAGGAACCCAAATCTTTTATTCTTCATACTCAGATGTACAGCTCTCCAAACAGGGTGAATCCTGCAGACTTTAAGCAGCCTCTCAACGCAGACTGACCACACTGATGTTGAGGGAACTACTCAAAAGCCTTCAAGTGAAGGCTTGTACATGCATGTATGTGTGTGGGGCTGGGGTGAAAGGTACGGAGAATCCCCAGGACCCCAAAATTTGTACCTTTTGAAAACTAGGCTAGAGGGTTATTTCCTCTTCTGCAGGTGGCATGCTCCTAAAAAGTTGGGAGAAGGCCACATACATCCTCACAGACCAAGGACAACTTATTTTGGGAAAGTCAGTTTTCACACCTGACTGACTCAGTATGCAGTTTTTTCCTCCCTGGTTCCTGCTGTGCTGCAAACCTTGCAGCCTGACTGGATTCATGGTTTTGGAACTAAAGGGTGAGAGTTAAATCCCTCTTTTGCTTGGTAGTGCACAAGAAAAGGTTTCATACTGGAAGCAAACCCCTCTGCAGCTGTGAGGATAAGCAGCACTGAGCAGAAATAAGGCCAAAGAAACAAACAGTCTTCTCCATAGAAGACCTTGGGCAGGAATAGCTCAAATTACCAACTATATTTGTGTTATGTAGGATAAGATCTTTTCCCTTGTTGTTTCCTCAAACTCCAGTCTGATGTGAATGAATTGCCAAGCCCAGGCAGCTCACGAAAGCAAAGGCAGGTAATTGGTCATATAATGCTTGTTTAAATCTGTTTACAGTTCTTGTGATGAAATAGGGTTGTGTGCACTTTGACTTTATCCTCTTATTTGCCATCTTTCTTTTAATAGATACCGAAATTCTTGCTCCATTGTTCACCCAGTTTGAGCTGTGTAACAGTGTCAGCTGATAATTTAGAGCAAGTGGAGTAAGATGCTCTGTATTCATTCCTCCTGTGTCTCCTTCGAAAGGGTGTTTTTTTTCATGGATCACAGCAACTTCTGCTAGAAGTATTTGTGGCTGGCACTTAGTGCATTTTTGCTGCATTTAGATGATAAGGGTGACACTTGCATGAACCCTCATCAGTGGAGCTTTTTTCAACATCTTTGCCTTCAAAAGCACTCCAGGCTTTTAAATCTCATCCGTGGGAGGTACTTTGCGAGGGTTCATTAGGCATGAGCAGTAGGCTTTGATTTATTTGATGAAAACATGTCTGGGGTGTGTGATGCTGGCTGCCTTGGGACTGAGAGCAGTGAAGAATCTTGCCTTTTAGCAGCATCGAATGTGACATGGCAAATGTGCTGCTATTAGGAGCAGCTCTGTGCATCCTGGGAGCTCATTAAGATCTTGGGCTTTGTTTTCATCCTTGGCTGTCCCTGTGGCTCAGGGCGCTGCAGGACCATGTGCTGTCTTGTACTGAGGCCATTAACAAATCTGTGGTGGTGCCTCATAAAAACTCTTGTGGTCTGGAGTATCTCCAGTGGCTGAGAGGCTCCTTCCCAGCCCGTGGCAGTGTCAGTCAGTCTGATGCAGCTGGGGATGGGTGGTGTATGGTACCCAAGCCAGGGCAGAGCCACGAGGGCAAAAGCTTCCCCTGCTCAGCCCAGCCCTCTCTACTCACAGCAGTCCTGCTTCCAGGCACCTTGTTGGCACAGCCCTGCCTCTGTTGAGTTACAGAACCAAATAAATACAGTGGAAAACACGGGAAAGGGCTGGCAAGAGCAGCCATCCGTGATGGATATGTGCCCTTTGACATGTGCTGCTTCTTGCAGATTAAAGAGCAGATGCTCAGGCCAGGCCTGGCATTAGCAGGGCAGGGACTGGCTCTGCTGACAGCCCAGTGTTTGCCCACTGGAGGACTTTTGGCTGTGTGAGGATATGGGAAGCTGATCTGAATTAACTATTCTAAAGCAAGTGGTTTAAATTGGTTAAACTCTCCTGTGGACTTGGATTTCAAATAGTCTTGCTTGACTGTAATTTATTTCAGATTAATTGTATCTGAAAGTGGAGTAAAGACCCTAACTCAGAATCAAAGCAACTTAATGCAGATCAACTGGTTCACTTTAAATCCATACCCCTGAGTTAACTCCAGTTGATTTCCCTGTGTCCCTGTGTGGGCAGGTCCAAAGGCCCCAGTGCCCTCTAACGTGGCACTTGTCTCCCAAGCAGCTTTTAGGTAAAGGACCTTCATGGCCTAAAACTGCATTGGCATTACTTTTTCCCCTGCTGGAAACAGCCCTCCTCCCTTCTGAGGAATATACATGGTATGTTACAGTTAATGCCATCACTGTAATTACAACCTGCCTACAAGACACCCTCTGCTCCACTTGTAATTGGAAAAGCTCTCAGTGTCTGTCATCTCAGTGACAAATTTCACCAGCAGTCCCAACACTGCTGCTGAAATGTTTCTTTTGTGTTTAAATCACAGCTGATAACTTACACTTTACACAAGAAGTGGGGTTCACACTTATCTGAGCGTGTCCTCCCAGCCTTCTGGCAGAGTGCTTAAAACTGGTAATGTATTTTAAAGGCAAATCACGTGCAAGCAGTGTGGACAGAGCAAGAGCATGTGATGCTGCCTCTGCCTCCTCTCTCCTGCTAAGAAGAGCTATTAAAATGCTTTCTGCAAGGAAACTTAGGGGGGGAAAAAAGAAAGATGCTGTGCAAAAGTTGGCCTTGGGCTGCAAGTCCAGGTGGACCTAAAAGCAGGACTTGCTGCTGTTCAGTGGTCTTGGAAACCAGAAAATCAAGGAACGAGGAAAAGAAAAGGGGCTGCCTCAGATATTCTCTCTGCTCTGGTTGCCAAACAGGATGAAAATGCTGCAGAACCCTTTATGAGCTGGTTAAGGTGCTGGTGTCATTCTGCTCTAATTTGTCCATCTGCTGTCAAACTTACTTACAGTTTGATAGAAAAACCCAATAAATTTTTAAAAATTTTCTGGGGGCTGTGTGACCTAAGAGTGGTGTTTTTTGGGGGGCAATATTCTCTAGGGCCTGGAGGAGAAAATAGCCATCCAGCCCATGTAGAAGACAAAATCTGTTACTATAGCAACTGCAGTGAATGTTAATCATGATAAATTTAGTTCTCCCCTGGCACTGTGCTATATAAAAACAATGTGTATGTGAGCTTCCTACCTTTCTGGGTGCTGTCCTGTCCACAAACCTGGCTTGCTTTCTTGCCAGAAGCTCTGCAGGATAACTCAAGAATGAGTGCTGGCTCTCCCCTCTCTCATGTGGCCACTACAACCAAATTTCCTTGGGAGTTACCTCCCTGCATCTCCTGCAGGTCATCCTCCTTCTCCTACAGGACTTGTGCTTGTTCTGCTTCTAATCTGGGGTTTAGGTGATTAGACAATAGTCTGAGCTCAAGTCCCCAGCTACAGTCCAAACTCCAGTTGGGAGGCACTGGGAGATGGGGGTGCTTTGGTGACCACAGACTGTTGTTCCTTGCAGTTTGGCAAAAAGCCTTTCTGTGATTTTGACAATGTTTAAGACATTGCCAACACTTCAGTCCATCACAACCTCCTTTTCAAGAGAAAGAATCTTCCCCCTTGCTTTAGAGGTGTCAATTGGAATCTGGGTTTGGTTCCTGTGTTGATTTTGTGTCTGTTTGCTTGTGGTGATTTGGGGGAGGAAGGGTTGGCTGTAGTTTTCATTGGATCTTTTTGGTGTTTTTATAAAATTGGTATCACCTAGGTCATGGTTTCCAGTAAATTGTCCAAGTATCCCAAATGCAACTGTTGGGCAGCATAAGCAAAGCGCAGTCGCTGTCCCTCTGGTGCCATGTGTCAGAAATCGTGTGAGGGCTGTGGTTGAGGTGTGTGTGAACACTGACATATCCAGAGTGCTGGGCAGCCCTTCAGGAGGACCTCGACAGGCTGGAGAGAGGGGCAGAGAGCAACTATCAGAAATTCAACAAAGTGCAGGGTCCTGCCCCCGGGGGGAATAACCCCACGCAGCAGCACAGGCTGGGGGTGAGCTGCTGGAGAGCAGCTTTGTGAGGAGGGGGGTCCTGGTGGACAACAAGCTGTCCATGAGCCAGCGGTGCCCAGGGGGACAAGAAGGGCAAAGGGATCCTGGGGTCCATTTGGAAGAGGTTGCCAGCAGGTCAGGGAGGTGATCCTGCCCCTCTGCTCAGCCCTGTGAGGCACGGGTGGAGCGCCGTGTCCTGTTCTGGGCTCCTCAGGACAAGAGATGTGGAGCTCCTGGAGAGGAGGGTGACAAAGATGGTGAAGAGACTGGAGCATCCCTGCGACAAGAAAAGGCTGAGGGAGCTGGGCCTGTTGAGCCTTGAGAAGAGACACTGGGAGAGAAGCACATCCATGTCTGTCGGTGTTTACAGGAAGGGGTCGGGGGATGGACCAGGCTCTGCTTGGGGGTGCCCAGCAATGGGACAAGAGGCAACAGGCAAAAATTGATGCATGGCAAGTTCCCCCTGAAAATGAGTAAGACAGAGAAAGCTGAATCCTTTCTGAAAGTGGATTTTTGTTGCTGTTGTTTCTGCACCAAGCAATGGGAATTTATTTTGCCTAAGGCTTGCTGAAGTCTCTGCCTGGGAAAAAAACTGAAGCCTCTCAAATGTTTAGGAAGGATTAGAAACCTATTGGGGCTATAATATTTTCGAAGTTATCTTTCTGGAGTATGCTGAGTGGTGGCAATCTGGTTTCATAAGTTACTATTTCTGCTGCTACTGTGAAATCCAGCCTCAAGTCCTCTGTCAAAACAGCTGTGAGAGCCTGGAGAGGCCAGACTGGTTGGCTTGCACATAGGAAATGAGGCTGGCAAGGTACTGAATGAAAATATTTTTATTTATAGCTACAACATTCTACATGGTTCCAAATAGCACCAGAGCAGTTACAAGCTGCTTTCTGGAGCAGATTTGCAGGTGGTGTTTGCCACAGGTCACAGGGTTAGTGAAACAAACTAGAAATTTGTGTTGAAAACATCAGTATGTGTCACAAGCCACAAACTATTTACCACCTCAAAGACATGTACCAAAGTCAGATTTGTATGCTCTAAGACAGAGCAGATTCTTGCATATATATGAAAATCAGCAATCAGAGGGCTGCAAAGTCATTATTCACGTAAAAATTAACCAGTCCACCTGGAGACAAAATCAAGCGAAAAGACAAACTGAAAAATTCCTTCTGTGCTCTCTAATCTGAAAATAACAAACCACCCTTTAGAAATGTGTACTTGGGAATAAATAATTGATTTGTATTCCTTAGCAGTAAGTGCATCCATTGCTTTGATTTCATTCACTACCAAACCCTCAGTGAAACCTCAATTCATGGGTTCAGCTTCTGTATTTTAAAACATTTACTGTTATTTAGGTAATTACTACAATTGTGGCTTAGGGATTGAAAAAAAAAAAAACCCAACCCAAAAAGAAATAGGTTGTGCAGTAATGTGTGAGTATGAGGAGGCTTTTGTTAAATAATTGCAAAATAAAAATAAACCTACGTCCCTGGAATGAAAAGACAGCTTGTGACCAAAAAATCAGAAATATCCATTTGGAACAGGGGCTCTGTCAGTGATGTGCACAGAGTGCTCCATGGTGGTGAGGAGATGGAGGTGGAAAACAGGCTGAAGGACACAGTTGTGTCATGGTGTGCCAGCCCTGCTGCTGGTGATCATCTCCCTCCCCTGCAAGGCCACCCACAGGGCTTCAGTGATGGGTGGTAAAACCAAAGGTTTAGATCTCTGAACATGAATGACTTTTGATTGATTGGAGTGCACTGGGGTTGCTCGGTGAAGGAAGGGGAGGTGCATCACCCTCAGGGGCTGTTTGGAGACATCCAGCATGGGCTGCTCAGGGAACCTGCTGAGGCTGGGGAGTCATTTCTCAGTACTGCTCTCTCTTAAATACAATACTTGGGTTTAAGGTTGTCAGTGGTCTGATCTGGGGCTAGATGTTTCTGCTTCCAGGAATTGCAGGCAGATTCCTGCATCATCACTCCTGGGCAGCTGCAGCTGGTGACTGTGCTGAAGTGAACGTGACTCAGAATCAACCTTATGTTGCATGTGTATAGGGAAGGGTCTAACATGGGCAGTTTGAAATGGATCCAACCCATGCAGTGATCAAAAAGTCCAGTTTTTCTCCCACATTACTCATTCACCCAGACCCGTGTTGGCTTATGCAGGGGACTTAGAGCACTGTGATACCAGTTTTTGACAGCTGTGTTGGCAGAGGTGTGGATATGCTTCAGTGTGGAACTCCTATAAAAAGTGGCATTTCCATGTATTTTGAAGTTTGGAAAGTAATTCTCCACAGAATGGTGCTATTTCATGTTTTCCTTCCAATTCTGGATGAAAACATTGTCCAATTATTGCAACTGTGCTCAGAGTTAATGAGGGACAAGGTTGTTCCATGCTTTAATTTTTCTTCCAGCTATACTTCTGAGACTCTCAGTGCTGTCCTGTTTGTAGGAGACAACACCTGTCACTTTGCTTCCCAAAGATGGTCCAGGAGGAAGATCCTGTAGAAGGTCCCCAACCAGCCTTCCTAGTGGGGTCAGCTGTGACTGTTGTGGGTAAAACCACACTGTTGTGGCTGCTGCTCAGTGCAGGAGGGTCTCACCAGGGGTACTTGTGTGCAGCTGCGCTGCTCACAGCCGGTGCTCACTGGCCTGGTCCTTTTGTCTCCACAAACACCCAGATAGCCACACTTTTAGGAAGGGCTGGGATCACTCTTGCTTTTTCCTAATGCTTCCAAACTGGCAGATTTCCAGAGACAAGGGCTTTACCGAGCTGAGTGCTGTGTATTCAGAGAGCTGATTCTTCACTGGGTGTGGAAAGTTATTCTTTGGTGCAATAACTTTGAAAGCTAATAAATAAATAAATAAATAAATAAAGGTCCCTAAAAGATTTGTTTTCTTAAGGTTCAGCTGCAGTTTCTATCCTTTGAAACTTATCCAATATATGCACTTTAAACTTAAGTAGAACTTTATTTTGTAACTGCAATTCTTCATAATCTGGTCAGGGTTGTACTGAAAAGTGATATGAGACTTCAAGGAACAGCATAATCCAAACCAGAGAGAGACCGTCTGCAAGTCTCCCTACTGGAGAACCTGCTTGCCTCCCCTCTTCTCCTGCAGATTGTTTCTTGGAGCTGTTCTACAGCACAGCGCTCTGGATCTCAGGCTTTTTTTGTGGGTGGGTTTGCTTTTTTTGTTTGGTTGGGTTTTTGCAGAAAATCTTTAGAATGTGGGTTTTGTTGTTTCTTTTTTTGGTCAAGTTCATGTGGATGGGTAAGGCTCTTCTCCGCCACCTTTCTGTAGTTGCTTAATCCCCAGTAAATTTCTGTTACAGTTTGAGAGTCTCTTTATCTGTTTAACCTTCACCTAGTCCTTGCCTGAAGGCATTTGCTCCGTGTGAATGTTATTTTATCTGGTCTGTTCTCAGATTTAATCCATCCTGATTAGAGGTTTCTGAACATTTACCAAAGTGGGGCAGGCAGGGGGAGCGTGGGCATAGAATTGTTTTAGAAATACCACAGAGTTAGAGGGAAATTACCACTGCATTAGTTATCAAGGCATCTCCTATGGATTTCCATAGCATCAGGAATGCTGTCAGTGTTGAACATGGTTATCTGGATGACCAGCATCTGCTGCTTGTGCCCTAGGTCTGCCTGGCACTTCTGGGTGGCTGCAGAAGTGGTAGAATGGGTGAAGTGTCTCCTGCTTTTAGGTGCTTCTACTGTTTCCTCTCTTGAGTGCAGAGTATTGACTTCTTATTCTGCACTGAATATAGCAACCTGAGCACTGATTGCTGCTAAAACACTGAGCAAGTGAAACCAAGTGGAATTTAGGAAAAGAAAAAAAATCGTAAAAAACCTCCCCCAAACAAACTGAAGTGTGTGTGTAACAATAGTAGTAAAAGCTTACGGTAAACTTGAGGAGTTTGATATGGATAAACCCAGTTTAATTTGTGTCTCCCTGCTGCTTCTCAGCAATGTTTTTTAGTAAAGATTACTTAAGAATTATCTGTAGAAAATTCCTCCACACAGTCTGTGTTCTTTTGGAGTGGTCTCTCTAGCCCATGCACACGTTAAGATTCAGCTGTAACTTTTAAGCTGCCTTCCTTGACTGAATCAGGATTGCACATATTTGAAGTGAGGCTGAGTTACCCTTTGTGTGTTGGTGTGTTTGGGGGCTTTTGGTGTGGGGTGGCAGCAGCTCTTCAATGTTTCAGGCAGTTTCACAAGAGAATTTATTTAAAAGCTAAGTAATAAAGGAGAAGGAAAAGAAGTGCTCATATTGCAGGGAAGATGTTCAGGGAGTTCTGCAGGATTCTGGGCACGAGCAGAGAAGGCTCTGTTAGTGACAGTGAGTGGAGCTGATGGATGGTGTGGAGCTGATTCATGGTGTCATGGAAACTTTTACTCCCTGGGAATTTCCCATGTCCCAGTGAAAACATCTGTAGTTTCTGCCAGACTAAAATCAATCTTTTACCACCATGAGTTGTTTTCCAGAGGGAGTGAGCAATTTACTATCTGTGCTTCCTAACAGCTTCCAAAAATCATTTCAAGTGGACTCAGAGAAAAAAAAAATTATCTACCTGCTATAATAGCAGCAATGCAGAGATCACTGAGAAATGCCTGAGCAAGTGGGCTGATGGGACAGGTGGCTGAGGGACTGGACTAGCTCTGGTGTTCTGTGCTTGTTCTCAGTAGATCTCTGTTCATCCTCGTTTTTATTCTCCGTCCCTGTGTAAGGGGCTATCTCAGCTCCTGCCTGTTATGTCCTGTCCCTGCTCCAGGGTCAGCTCCTCTAGTAGAGCTTTCAGACAGATCCTTGCTGATTGTGGCTCCCACCAGCTCTTAGGAGGGCAGAGCAGGACAGAAGAGTGACTGAAGGATTTGAGTGGGGTTAAAGGAGTAAATCAGGGAGGAGAAAGTTGCTGTTGCAAAGAGATTACTGTGGGCAGTGGTTTGTGCTGGGGCACAGCTTAGGGCAGCAGGGGCTCATGTCCTTAAAAGATTTCATGTATCTGAGTGACCTTCAGAGAGTTTCTGATGCCTTCACTGTTTCTGGTACCAGAACACAGATTTCTTCTCTTCCACCTTTAACTTGCTGTTTGCAAATTGAGAAATTGAAGGGACGGACCATTCAACTTCCAAAAGTGCAGATTTGTTAAATAAATGTGCTCCTTGAGCCCTTTCTCAGTGCTTCCCCCTCATGGGTTTCAGCCATGTCACCGATACACTCGTTATTTCCCCTCGCTGTTTCTTTACTCCTCGCACACAGTGAACCTGAGTAAACAGAAGGGTAACATTTTACTCACCTGTTTGTTCACAGGTGTGTGGATGATGGGGCTGTAGACTGTGCTGCTCTCGGCCAGGATGGACGGGATGCTATGGGGGTGATGAGCCCAGGTCTCCCAAAGGTAGCTATAAGTGCACAGGCCAGCCAGCAGAGGAGAAAGCAAACCACCATCACCACCACCACGGTCAGGACGTGCTGCTCCCACGTCCGGCCCGGCCCTTTGTAGATGTCACTCACCTGGGAGGGAGGGAGGCACAGTTATACCATGAGCACTGCAGGTGCTGGGAGCATGGAGGTGTACTGGTGGAGCATGGGGGCTCCTGGAGTGGCCACACTAAGGACAGGGTTGGGAGTGTCATCTGAAGTGTTCTGGCTGGAGAAGAGCTGCCCAGCAGGGTATGTGATATAACCAGAGTGTGTACCTAACAGTTGGAATAGGATTGGGAATAGTGCTCTTCATTTAGAATAGACTCCTCCAGCTTTTCTAAATCACAGCATTTAATGGGAGTATCTTGGGCAGGAGGGAAGAAGAAGGAGCCTGCCCTGGTCTAACTGGCCCTGGGGGGACAGCCGATCCCAGAGTTCCTGAAAGGACTGCTTGTCTGAGTCCTGCCAGGACCTAATGCCCCTAGCCAAGAATGAAATGCCCTGTACCCAGAGGGCTCTGGGGCAGGGCAGGAGACAGCTGAGAACATGAAAAAAGAAGGCTTTCAGAGAACTTTCTCCTCTGAATCCATTGGTCAAGTCAGCAGTTGAATTAAACTGATTAAACAGGCTCCCTCCCTGGACTTGGGGCTCACACATACTTGTAAGTAAATCATATTGTATATAAATGCTGCTGGCCTATGCCTCACCCTTTTTTTCTAGTTTCCAGTCTGTTTTGAAAATCAGACCTTTCACTGACTGCTGTGTCATGCCTGCACTGCAAAGTGCTGCAGGAAGTGCGAGGAACTAATTATGACAAGCAGTTTTATGGAAAATCCTTTGGGATGTATTAGTGTGCTAGAAGTCACCTTGAGACTAATTAAAACACCTAACCAAAACTGTTCAAAAAAGAGAACATCTCTTTAATTGCCTGCTGAAAGAACTCAAATACCAACTACTTTATAAATATCCTGTTAATGTGCAAATGAAGTCTTTTATGACACTTGCCTGTGATTTAAAAGAAAAAAGGTGGTATTTGCCACTAGGCAAATAATCAAAATATTTCCATTAGTAAGAAGTGAGTATTTCACTCAGAGCCACCACAGGCATCAGTAGCTCAGATTTATTCACAGACATCTTAGATAGCTCAAATCTATCTGCTTATATTGTATTCCATGGAGTCAATAAGAATTCTGTATGGCACCTCCCCTGTGTGTGGATTTTTTGAAAGTCTGCCCCATCTTGGTATAAAACTTTACCAGATGCTCAGGCTGTGTGGTGAAGCTGAAGCAGCTTGTTTGGGACACGTGTACAGGAGTGGAGACGGAGGAGAGGCTGCATTTTGCATCACATGCACTTGGTTTTTAAGCTCCCGAGAAGTGGCACTGAAAGGCCTCACCAGTGCCCTCTATGTCAGGAGGCAGCTGGGGTGGGTGGTGGGCAATGACTTGCACGTGTTCCTCAATTCCTTGAGGAAAACCGAAGCTCTTCTTTTTCTATGGATTCCTCTCAGTTTTAGAAAAAGGCAAACCAACAACCTCTTCCTCCAGATAAGGTCAGAAAAGACAAATGTTTACTCAATGCTTCCCAGATCCAAATCAGCCTGGTCTGAGGCTGAGCGTGGGAGGAGGGCTCTGGAGGGATTTCCATTTCATAGCCTTGAGCAGGGCCCAGGTCACAGGGAGCTGGTGCAATGCTTGGTCTGCACAGTTCTTTCTGAATATCCTGATGCAGCCTGGCACAGAGATAAAGGGGGAGAAACAGCTTTTGGTCAGTGGGTTGAACACTGACACAAAGATAGCGGGATACCTCTGATGGTGTGTGTTCTACCTGTGCAATGCTCCTTCCTCAGGTAAAACCTCTACCAGGTCTCCATACTGTTGAAGTATTTTATCCTTTCCTAAAAAAAGAGGAAAGCTTGCAGTTTTCAGAGTGCTGCTGCTAGGGAACGGCTTCAAGGGTAAGCAAGGAAAGGTTTGAATATCCTTGCCAGCAGCAGGAAATTATTATTTTCATCCTATGAGGCCAGAAAGTTTGAATATCCTCCCACTTCTGCAATTCTCCTTGAAGCATTTTTGCTTTCAATTACAAAGCTCCCCTGGTCAGTCAAGGAAACCCAAGATATTCGTATTTGAGGCACACGCAGAAAACTTTTGCAAAACTAAACTCAGCAACCTTGACATGTCGCTGCTCATAAGCAGCAGATGGTGGCTCAGCTATGCCACACAACTGCATCCAGACTTGCCATTGGATCAGCTTCTGTAGGAGGGCAAAGCAAAGAGTTGTGTCATGTTGATGAGCGGTGCTGTGGGCTTTTACTTTAATTTTGGCTTAATAACTTCCAGAGGATAGTAAGAGCACAAGTCTAGCACGTGTGGCTTGTCTGTAGTTGCTGGTCCATGGAGGTTGGAAAGTCAGCCCAGGCTGTTCCTGGCTTAGGGCTAAAAGCAGCAATGCTGCCACAGGAATTTAGCAGAATTACCCTGGCAGTGCACTGAGCTGCTGTACAGCGTCCTTTGCTTCTGGTTTGGTCAAACATCTAAACCTCAATCTGCTGTGCAAGAAATTTTTGTAGCAAATCTCACTATTTCTGTAGGTTTTGATATAGAAAACACCCACGGAAAATACCTGCAACCATCCACCACACCCAGTTAAGGTCTCAACTGCTGGCTCTGTTGAGCATCCCATCCCCACCATGGGCAGGCAGTAAAGGCTGATGCTGGGAACAGTCGTGGGTAGTGAAAAGATGGTTTTCCAGTGGGCTGGAGTCACATTCCATGACAACTGATGCGAGCAGGAGGAAGATTAATGTACTGGAATCGTTACTGTGCACTCACTCTCCAGATAGATAAGCTGTCCTTTTCATCCAAGAGCTTACCATAACACTCTGCTATGCCCTTTCCAGCTGAAACTCAGCTGAAACTCAAACACAAAGATGCCAAACACTGTGGCCAGTGCAGTATTTAATCCCATTCGTTATATAGGCATTTCTGTGGAATATGCACTCTCTCAATTCAACCCATGACTTCAGGGGCTTCCTGGATGCAGTGGGAATTTTTTATGCTGCCTATTTGCCTCTTCCTGGGACATTCTAAACCATGATGTGTCTGTGCTGTGTATTACCTTCTGCTGTTAGACAGGATCCTTGGTGCAGATGGCCATGAACACAGGAGAAGGACAAACCCTGTGCTGAGATATATCATGCACTAGCTAAGATATGTTATGCTTTCTACTGCAGAAAAGCACCTCTAGATGGTGATTCATCCTGCAGAAGTGATTAATTTGCCTTTTTTTATTTTACTGACCATAACTGGGAACTTACCATCCTCCTAATGTAGGAGCACAGATGATCACAAATTGTGTTTGTGTGGTGTGGCACTGAGTGTCATGGACATGAGAAGAACATGGATGAGCAACTAATGCAATAAACAATAAGGACAGGTTTAAAGAGAGGTCACTGTGGGCACAGCAAATTCCTGGTTGATATTGCTGACACTGTGCAGAAATAACAGAGTCATCACATTGCTAGGAAAGTAGAATATGCATTTTTAGCAATGGATATGGAAATTGCTTTGTAACATCCAGGACCAGAGAGCACAGCTGAATATACCCATGGCCACCAGGGAGGTTTAGCCATGAATTCCTAAATCTCCAGGATTATCTGAGAACCTCAGCTGAGCGACTATTTTTTTCGTTGGTTTTTTTGTGAAACCACTCCAGTATTTAGAGCTTGGAAAACTGACACTGGAGAACTCTCATGGGACTAGGAAGATGATCCTTGAGAAATGTGTGAATAAGGCAGAAAGAGAGGAAAAATTGTGTATATACCAGCCTGAGCACAGCAGCTGAGCCCCTGGTTTATGTGAGCAAAGCAGGGACAAAGTGGGCAGCACAGACACCCCTGAGCTGTGGCAGCAGCTGAACACCTTCAGCCTGTTCATCACAAAAGAACCCAAGAGCTATCAGATACACCCAGTTACACTCTGCCCTGGCAAATTCATGACTGCAGTTGCTTGAATATATGCAGGAGAACAAGACTATAACCTCATGAACTTGCAATTAAATTGGATTGCCTGTACATTAAAGTTCAATCCAATTTCTTCTAAAGTGGATATGAAAATGCCTCCTGGTCCCTGCACATCAGAGTGTGCCCTACTTTTAGGAACTGATAAAGACAGATTTGCAGTAAATATGTAGGATGTTTCAGGGGAAACCTTCGACCTTCTGGGGTTTGAACAAGATTATCTCTAACATTCCTTCCAACTCTTTCTATGATGCTGTGATTACTGAGATCTTCCTTGAAGCATAGAAACAGTGGGTAGTCATACAGTCCTGGTTTAACATTATTTTGTGGTCTCTCCTAATAATAATAAAAAGGTTTTGTTTGCAGAGGAAATACAAATGTTTATTATATTTTACCTTTTGCTCCCTCTTAGGCACAGTTTGGGCTTCTCTGAGCAGCATCTCAGTGCTTTTAAGGTGCTGAGGCTTCCACCTCAGTTGGCTGTGCTACAGGCAAAGGGATCCAGATGACAATTGTTGTAGCCATTCCTGATGTGCAAAAAGTCTTGTGCTCCAAATCCCAGTGCTGCTTATGCGTAAACGCGTGTTCATATACCTAATTAGTTAGGTTTACAACAATATATTTCAAGTTTGCCTGTCCCTTCCTGCTGGGACACCAGCAGCTTGCTTTTGGTGGATCCAAACAGGACTTCTGCCCCCTGGGCTGTGCTCCTGGTGCTGTCCAGCGCTAAGAGTCTGGGCAAGATTTGCCTCTGCAAATCATCTCTTTTTTCCCCCATAGATGAAGGCTGTGGAAAATCTCCCGTGCTAAGTGTTTTAACAAGAATGATACTGTGGAAATTTGGCCAGAAGCACTTGCAGCTGGCTGTAAGCAAGGGAAGGTGTCTCGGACTGTGTCCCACTGGCAGGACCATCCCTGTGCAGGCAGAGGACCTGGCCCTGCAATTACCGGGAACTTTCTGGAAGCTGCAGTTTCCAGGATTAACACAGACTTCTGCCAAAGCTTATAGGGAGATGAGAGGAGAGAGAGAAGAAGAAATTGATTTCCAACTTGTCATTTCTGAGAGGGCTTGGAAGGTGATAGATGAATAATAGTTAGAGTCTTGTGCTGTGCAAGAGAGAGAGCTCTATAGCTCAGATATGCCTTTGAAGTACTCACAGTATTCTCACGTACCCACCTCTGTCCTCACAAGGGTGGACCACGTGATTTAAGATTAGAATCTTAATCTAAATTCAGTTTCTCACTTGCTGTTATAAACATAGAGGGCTGTGATCACTAAAAGGGGTGAATTTTTAATTTCAAATGTCAGAATATTTAACTAATTCATCCTGGTTGTTGTTTGCAAAAGCTGGAGTGCAGAGTGCAGGCACGATGCAGGGCTGCTGGGAGGTAGCTGGGTTCTAAGCATTACCTTATCCTTCTCCAGCTGAGTTCTCTGTTTACAGTGTTGGTGTGATTCCAGGCTTGGGGGCTTATTGTGTAAAGCAGGAAATGTTACAGTGAGAAGGAAGCACGTCCTTTGGAGTTATTAATGTGCACAACTTATCTGTCAGTGAGAATGACTATTAAAGCACTTCAGCACTACTGACATCCTCACTGGTTTGGTTCCCCTCTTTCTTTCATTGATGCTTTAATTGGTAATGACTGTGGTGATGATATGTTGTTCTCACTGAGAGTGGAAGGGGAGATCTTCTAAAATGTTATCTGTGATACACAACAGAGTACCAGGAAGAGCCAGTGGAGGAGGAGAATGTGGTCCCTGAGCAGAAGGGCAGTGGAGCTCAGCCTGGGGGGCACAGCTGCTCCTTCCCTTACTGCATGTGCCTGAACACTCCACTTTATTTTGGGAGCACCTGTGGAAAACTATTTGAGCTTCAAGGAAAAAAAAAAAAAGAATAATATATCACAGCTGCTTTGTTTTCAACTAGAAAAACCCTTCATGTGTTCAGCAGGTCCAGTTGCTGTGGACAAATCCCATGGCACAGGTATGCGATGGTGGAGCACAAAGCATCTCCCCTCCAGCTCTTTGGAGAAGCTGAGGACAGTCACTGTGCCCTTCTGCCAAGCAAATGCTCCAGGGATTCGCAGTATCCCTGAATGGAGGGAAGTGTTTCCTGTTTCTTCAGAGCCAGCACATGGGCTGTGGCCCCCCTTGCACATGTGCTTTGTGTTTGCTTAGATTTCAGATCTTCCACTGCCCACAGCTGCTGAGGGAAGAGTTTTCCCCCAGCTCCAAGAAGCAGCAGATACTGCCGGGGAAGCTGCATCTGAGATGAACTAAATTCGAGAAGCTCAAATGATGAACCAAGCCGAGCATCTCGAATGGGGAGAGCTCCTGCTACCGTTCGAGTGGGGAAATACAAAAACATCCCACAGTTGCGTTTTCACTGGGATTGAGGTCAAATGAGGAAAAGAAAGCCAATTCTTTTGTTATCCTGTGCGTGGGTGGCATTTTCCCGTTTCTCAAGATGACTGCCCTCTTCGATACCTTGGCCTGCAGGGTTTCTGCAGGCTCCTCTGGGCTCAGCTGTTTCAAGACCAGTTTCTCTCACCTGGCACATGAGGTGCTTCAGTGCTTATGCTGTCATGCTCCCTGCCTTTGTGAATGTGTTTGTCTTATATGCCTAGTTCAGTCTCAGTTTATTTTGGCTAAGCACTGCAGCAGCATTCACACTGTCTGGATTAATGCTGAAGAACCACTGTAATTACCCTTTCCCCTTCTTGCCAGTGGAAGGGTATTGCTGGAAAACAGTGCTGTTTTCCCCCAGTTTCCTCAGCCCAAGCTGTATTTGGAATGTGGGGCTATCAGCTAATCCTTTTTTTGCGTGGCTCTCTTCCCCTTCCCATTGCTCAGCACCCTTCTTTCACAGTGGTAAAGGGAAAAAATTCAAAGCAGGATTTTTTTTGTTTGTTTCCTTTAAAAAAGAAAAATCCATGACAACGTGATGGATACTTCAGTGGGAAGAATATTTAACATGAAAATTTACACTCTTCAATGCTCCCACCCAGGTGCAGCTCCAACAGAAACAGAGGTTCCATTTGCACTGGAGAGGGCAGAGCCAGGAGCTTGTCTAAGTAACTCAGACATATTTGACTGCACAACCTTCCCACAGGGAGCCAGGTTTTCTTGCTGTTTGGAGCTTTGGAGAGGAAGAGCTTCCTTTGCAAGCACTACCTGTTCCAGCCCCAGGTGGTATGAATACCTTGCAAGAAGCAGCACCTTTAAACCAGTACCTTTAGCTTTAAAAGAAAGATGGAAAAAACACTGAAGTTCCTGGGAGCCAGCCCCTGCCTGCACTCAGGGTGCTGGTCCATGGTGGTGCAGGAGCAGCAGCTGTTCTCAGCAAAGGGTGACCAAACAGGACTGAGCTGGCTTTCATGGGGAACAAAAGGTCTTTGGAACTAGGCAATGGCCTGGGGAAGTATGAGGATTAATTTAAACATCTCCACTGATTTGATTTAATTCTGCCCCAAATCCCTAAGGAATAATAAGCTTAAATTAAATGTTTACATATGCAAATGTGGTTCATAGAGTGATTTTTATCTAATTCCCCCTTATCTCTCAGTCGCTTGTTGCACGAGGTGAACCAAAGCCAGATTTGGAATTACTGATGGAGCTGGCACCCATCCTGGGCTGGACTCCTGGGTACAGGGGCTCAGTGTGGAGCTGTGTAGGATGGTGAATGATCCCATTGTGCTGGAATGGTCCAGCCTGAGCTCCCTGGTCCTTGCCTGTCCACAGACTGGTGCTCAACAGGGGTCTGCCACTCTTGTGGGTCTCTCCCAGCATTGCTGTGCCGTGAGCAGGCAGTGATTGTACCTCACTCCCCAGGACTCACAGCAGATGTTCTTCACAAGAGAAGAAATACCTCTGCATCAGCATTTCCAGCTGCTTGATGGTGCTGACCTGACAGTGTCCAGTACTAAACATTGCACTGGGTGGGTTAGCAATATTAAAAGCAAATATCCCTTATCTTTGGAAAAAAGAGCTCATTGTCATGTATGGATTGGCTTTGCTCTGTGTGTAAGGGGAAAACTTCATGCCATGGGACTGCCTTGGGCTTTGTATTTGCCAAACTCCATCTTCCTGCTGTGCCTGAATCTGCCAGCAGCTGGATTATGTGTGACTACTTTTTTAGCAGCCTTTTTTGCAGGGTTCATTCTTATGCTTTCAGAGAAGCACCGAGCTATAGAAATGTTGGCTCCTACACCCACTGCTGACCATAGAGCCTCTGGACCTGCTGGTGATGCTCACCTCTCAATAGATTTTCTGCAAATTTAAATCCTAGGACCAATCCATTCAAGGTAGGTAAGTCTTTCCTAGTTTTAATTAGGGCTACTTTAGTGGTCTTAAGTGGTCTGGCAAACTTCCCTCATATACCATTTCTCAGAGGGACCTCCATCTGCTCACACTTCAATGTGACTTTTAAAGCCCTGGTAGACTGGAGCCTGTCAGAAAGACAGTCACAGTTTCCAAGGGTGGCAGCATATCTGATAGCAGAGAAGTTTTAAGGTGGAAAATGGTAATCACTGGTTTCTGTTTGGTTTGGGGTCAAAGTAAAAATGTAGATGAGGAGTCGACTTACCTGCCTTACAGCAAAGAGCAGCTTCCCATACGAATAAACAGGGATAACAAAAGCGATTACAAGGCAAAAGATGAAAAGACATAAGATGTAGGATGTGTTCCTCACCTGGAGGAAAAGCACTGTGCTTTAATGGCTTCCACTGCGTTGTTGCACATAACACCACACCATCACACACTCCTTCCTCTTCAACTGAACAGGTCAGATGGCTGTGAGGGAAGACAGAGTGAAAGCAAGAACTGTCCGGTGCATGAAGGCACAAGGTTCAGATTTTAGAGCTGAGTCCTCCTGCTGGTTCCCCTCTCACTGCACTGCTGAGCCTTGGCACACAGACACTTCCTTAGAGCAGCCATCCCTGAGGGGCTGTTGCTCCCACCCATGGGGAAACCCTTTTATCACTGGCTAAATATTTGCCACCCATGCATTGCTGTTCTCTGGTTTTGTGTTTTGGCACCAGGATGGTTCCCCCTCCCAGCTGCACCTCAGAGTCAGAGCATCACCCCCCCAGCTGAACCCAGCTGGGTCTGGGTTTCCACAGCCTGCCCACATGGACACCCCTGACATTTCCATCTGAGAAAAGCATTTTTCTGTGAGTCAGCAGCCTGGCAGAGTCAGGGTGGATGGGGAGTGCATTAACTCTCTCTGTGTTATACAAAGGCTCCCAGAATTGGGCTTTTTTTCTTTCTAAATACTGAAAAATGTCCAAAATGGTCCCGATCTCTGCACCAGCACTGCTCAGAGCTCATGAGACAGTGTGGAGGAGTGTTTCCTGCCCATTTATGCATCTTCCCTTGTGACCTACATCTGCCTTCCACATCTGAGCCCAGAGAGGATGGTCAATCTTCTGCTGTCACCTTTGAGACCGTGATCTCCAGAGAGATTAATTAATGGGACAAATCCTGAGGTACACAGAACCTGTCAGCTGGCTCACACAGATGGGACTGCAACTGCTGTAGCCAGTGGACAGCAAAATCCAGCCAAGTTTCTGTAAAATATGACTGGGACAACTACTTAACCATCTTCGTAAAGGCTCCCGTTGATGCTGATGGGCAGTGTTACACACCTGCCTGAGGCAGAGAAGTCAGGCAAGCCCATGGCATCCGTCACCTTACTTGTAAAGACACCAAATAGCAGCAGGCTGGGTCCCTGTGCCCTGGGCTTGATGTCACGGGGTGCACAACCAGTGCTGTGACCCCGTTATTGTCCCCACAGTGCTGCCTGCCTGGGGCACACTCTGCAACCACACCAGAGGCTGCACAGGCTGCTGGGCTCCTTGGGGAACCTTCTGCTGCCAGAAGGGCAATTTCCAACCATTATGGATTTTACTTCAGAAATTGCTTTCCCGTGACTGAAAATATTAAATTTTAATTGCTGTTTTTTGTGAGGGGATGAGGGGGAGGGCACTTTGGGTGGAAAAACTGACGCTGAAGCACTGACCTTCTGGGAAGTGGAACAACAGAGATCACCAGAGATTCCGTCAGCCTGAAAGGTGACAAGGAAGAACTTCTAGTGCACTGGAGTTCATTGATGAATTTCAAGGCTGCTGAACTGTCACAGCAGGCTCCGGGACAGCTGTGTCCTGCACCGACACCTGTGGCTCCCACGGATCACCTTCTCTGCGTTTACCCTGCAAGATTTCTTGGGACTAAACAAACCCAGCCACCCGCCTCACAGGAAGCAGGTAATGGCTTTTAATTCTCCCCACACCAGTGTGTGGCAGTGTGTTCTGCTCATTGCTCCAGGGTGTGCTGTCTCATGTCTAGCCATGGCTCCAGACAGAGGTCAGTCCTCAGCTGGACACAGGAGCCCTGACTTCCTCCTGCTTTCACAGGAGGCTGTTGTGCCCCACTGTGTTGCAGGTATGCAGGTACCCATCCATTCGGGTGGGTTCTTCATTCCTTGCTGCAGTTTCACACCAATGCTTCCTCCCATGCCCCTTCCATGAGTGTGGGGACCCCTGGCACACCCCCTTGGGAAATACCATGGGCTCTGTGCTTATATGGGGGATGGGATGGAGCTGGTATGCATGGCCCAGTGGGCTCAGCTGCTCCTCAGGGTAGTGGTATGCATGCAGAGAGTGGCCTTTTCACTGCGAGGTGACAGCAACAGGCTGATAGGGAACAGCTACAGGGCAGCCACTGTAACCACAGTGCAGCCAAGAACCTGTGTGGCTGAAAACTCAAGAGCACCAGGACAACGGTTGTATGTTAGCTGCTCCATAAATTCCATCCTAAAAATGACTGCATCCCAGTGTTTCAGCAATGCCATACCAGTTCTGCCACTAGGGCAGGTGCTATGCTTTCCTCTGTGGTTGCCAGATCTGTCTCCCAATCTTGGACACTAAAAGCAGGTCACTTACTTCATGCAGTCAGACAGTTTCACTTCAGTTTTCGGGTTAATGTTTACAAGCTGCTGACTTATAAGGCAATGTCTTTGTAAGAGATTGTAGGAATCTGGGTGTTTTTCATGCCAGCCTCTTTGTAAACACTGCCTTTATGAGCTGCAGACAAAACCTGATTCATCTGCCTTGCTGGTGGTGGATGCCCTGAAATATTTAGAGGAGTACCAGAAGATAGTCTAAGTTTGCAGATTTCTGTTTTCTGCTCTAGCAGAATTTGGTTTCCTATCTCTGAAGGTGGAGATCAGACACATATTCTCACTTCCCCTTCCTTCTCTTGAGACCTCTTATCTGCTAGGGCTGGTGGTACTCACGCTGAACTGTTCCTCCCCAGCATCCTGCAGAGAGAGGAGTGGATTTGAGCCTGGGGGCAGCCTGACCCACTGAGCAGCCTGCAGCAGTGTTCCCACTGCCCCTGGGAGTAAAGCCACCTGAGCTACCCCATGGCTGGAAGGGTTCGAGTCCTGAGGAGGTCTTCAGGCCTGGAAAAACTCAGAGCAAACCTATGAGGTGGCTCCAGTATCAAAACAAGGGTCTCAGAGGGCAAAAGGGGAATGTTGCCCAGCTCTGCTGTGGCCTGCCCTAAAGGCAGTGGCTCTTTGGTAACTACAGCAGCAAAGGTAAGGGACAACAAAAATCATCCTTCTGCTTTGCAGAGCCTTGACTGTTACCAGGGCCTGGAGGGAAAGTGAGGCAGGCTTAGCTACCCTAGAGCTGCGAGAGGCTTGTCTATGTGTTTTTGTTGTCTGGCAGCGAGTGACAGTGTAACTTTGATGACTGAGGGTCTGACGGTGCTGATGAGCCATGAATCCAACCAGAGCTCGGCCTCATGCCTGCACTCTTCCCTTGCAGAGACAACCCAGCATGAACAACAGCACTGACAATAACACGCTGCCAGATGGCATTGCAATACTTCAGCTGATTGTCTACATCCCAGTGCTCGCTTTGGGGATCCCACTGAACGCGATTGCCTTCTGGGTCTTCTGCTGCAAACTCAAGGGGTGGACTGAGACCAAGGTGTACATGATCAACCTGATCGTCGCGGATAGTTTCCTGCTCTTTGCCCTGCCTTTGGTGGCGTATCTGACCAAGTACAAGCGTCCTGCAGACTGGCTGTGTGCTGCCGTACACAACATCTATTTTACAAATATGCCTATGAGCATCTTTATCATCACCCTGATTGCAATTGATCGATACATTGCAATCAATTTCCCTCTAAAAGCAAAGGTTTTTCGATCCCCGCTGAAATCAGCTTCTATCTGTGGCTTTCTTTGGATAATGCTCATAATTTATTCCAATGTCCGTCCAAAACTTCACAATAAGGGGGAAAAATTCTGCTTTCGGAAGGAATCTCTTGAACCTAGTTATCCATCTTTACTCACTAGTATCTTTGGATACTTTATTCCCTTAGGGATTGTGATTTTTTGCTCAGTTCAAGTCATCAGATGTCTCAAAAAGAACATGGCCACAAGCCCTCATGAGACAAAATTAATCCAGAAGGCCGTGCACATCGTTTCTGTGAATCTGTGGGTGTTCATTGTATGTTTCTCACCTTTCTACATTACAATGCTCGTGCGGTTCGCAGTGGAGGTTACTGGAGCTGCTTCTCTGGTGCCAGCAGTTAACATCTCTTTTAAGGTCTCTGGATGCTTAGCAAATAGTAACTGCTGTTTGGATGCATTTTGCTATTATTTTGCAGCCAAGGAATTTCCAGAATTTTCTTCTATGTTCCCCACCTGCATGAGGTCCAAGACAAATGAAAGCCAAGAGTCACAGCCACCCACAGATCAAGTCATGGCATGAACAAGGTGTAGCACCAGAGAGATGTTAAGTGCCACTCTGCTGCTGAAGTTTTGAGGCAGAGGGAATGGAACCATGTGCAGTCATTGTAGATACAGGTATACCTGAAAAACAGAGCAACCCCCACCAGAGGGTCTGATATTAAGTTGAATTTTGCCCTTCTGTCCTCGGTGACTTTATTCCAGCTCTGATTATAGTCTTGTATCATTGTACCGCAGCTTCAGGCACCTCCTGGTGATTTTGGTTGGCTTTACTGTTACTCACTTTCAGTGTCTTCTGACTAATAAACCTCTAAAAAATATCCTCCATAGACTGCAAACCCATATTCTGCTCATTTAAACCTAAACACCATTAACTTTCTTAGTGACAACAATTATTTCCCCTACAGAAGACTGTCACCTTTTTCTTTCTGCAAACCATAGTCTGAAACCTCTGTCCAGACACTGTCCAAACAACAAAGGAAATTACTTTTCCCATCACAGAAATTATCCCCCCTCCAAAGTTAGATCTACCTGCTTTGTGTCAATACTTTGGCAGGTGACCCAACAGGGTGGAAGCTGCAGTGAGCAACTGTGGCATAAAAATGAATGAAACTACTCTGGTCATTCAGCTGATAATTTATGTCACAATTTTCATCTTTGGTGTATTATTTAATGCTCTGGCATTACTGGTGTTTCACTGCAAGCAGAGCAAAAGGGCCGTGTGTGTATGTGACAAATTTAATTGTTGCACACTCTTTGGCCCTCATTCTGCCTTTTAAAGTCACTATTCACTCATTACCATTATACACAGGAGTGTTATTAATGCCAAACCTATACTGGAGATTGTGAGAGAAGACTTAGTTACTACAGTATAGGAGCTGCCTCACAACAGGTTATTTAACCGTGCAGCCCAAAAATGAGCAAGGAGCTTTCTGATTCCCTGTAGAGGTATAAAAATTGGATAAAAATTTTCATCTTGCTTATATGTCAAGTTTATGACAGGTTTTTAACATCCTCCTTCAGTCTGGACAAAACTTCAGCTCCCTGAGTGCTCCAGTAAATGTAACAGATGAGTTATCAGTTCCTGGGCCCCAACAAAGAAGTGAGATCACCCAGTACTGCTGCTGATAAAACAAAAAAAATTGCCCAGATGTGCCCTGAAAACTACCTGATTATCACAACTTCCAATATGGATGAGGAACCAGAGAAGTAAAAGAATTTAAAGGAATGAAATCTCACAGCAGCAGCAACACAAAGTCAGTCAGAACTGGGGTAGAAACCACCAAACACAGTCCCTTTCCTGAGACTGGGGAAGAAAAGGAAGACTCTGGCCAGTGACAGCACTACTATGCTCAGATCTGAAAAAAGTGCAGCTTCACAACACATCTCAAATATTAAATGTTAGGGAACAAATAGAAAGGCAAAACTAAAGTGGGGAAATATTCCCTTATGGTGATATTTGGACCCACTGCCTACTTTCATTAAGAAAAGAATTTTTCCGGGCACAATGTTGTAGGCAGGGTCAGTAAAAGGCCCTTTGGGGCACTCTGTGAACAGCAGTGCTCTCTCTACAGGCACTTGGTGGTGCTCTAGACCCTGCCAGTGAGGAAGTGAGAGCACAGCACGAGTGTCGCTTACACTGGGCCACATGGTGACAGCACTTGCAGTGCTGAGACAGCTTGAAAACTGCAGAGACAGAGCAAAATACCAAGGGAGCATCATTGGTCCATGGCAGGGGTGATAAAACCCGTGACTGGACAGAAGGAGGCAGCTTGAGAGTGTGGCTGATGGGAGATGAGGTGAAGAGAAGCATGGGGAACCTGATGTGTCCAGCAATCAGAGACTCGAGAGCCTCACCACAAGACACGTAAGTTCTCCATAGGTAACACTTTTTCCTAGTTTTGACTTCTGGTAGCTGATGTTGAATTTGTTTTGACATATCCTGGTGAACCTGCTGATCACAGGCAGCTGTTTCATGACTGGGGCACAGCTTGTCCATCTGTTGCAACCGCACTGGGCTGAAGGGAGACCCTCGTCTGGTGACCACAGCACCAAGGTGTGGATGGGAAGCACTGCACTGAACAGCTTCTCCAGGCTTGATTATGACTGCTCATGGTTTATACTGCTAGTGATTGCCTTGACAAAGAACTTCACAGAACCACAGAATATTCTGAGTTGGAAAGGACCCACACAGGATCATTGGGTCCAGCTCTTAAATGGATGGCCCATACGGGGATCTTGAGGATGATGCAAAGTTTTCTGTACAGTGGTGAAACTATCACAACCCAGATGCTGGATGACTTTGAAAACTAAAGTAATATCAAGCACCATGATATGAAAATGATGGCCTGGGATCAAGGAGCTCGGTGTACTAATATATGTCAGTAACTACTTACAAGCATCCACCAAGAAGCAGCGACAAGAAAGTCAACAGAAGTCCCTGGAAACTCAGAGGTACAGTGTACTTGTAAGAAGAACTGGGAAGAACTCTGTACACTGGCAAGGAATCATTCTTAAAGGTTGGCTTGTGATGCAGAGACAGACAATGCAGAAATACTCCTGAAGCTCCTCTAAGATGACCTGGAAATTGGGAAGGGGAAATATGTTTGCCTAAAACAGAAATTCAAGGAACTAAGATCAAGACCTCTAAGCTTATTATCACAACTCTGATATGTTCTGGTGAACGCAATGGGCCACCAAAGAGCAGTCCCTGGCCAGCAGGCACCCACAGCCTCAGGGCAGCCACAAAGTCAGCAGGTCAAAGGGTCCTGGTGTCATGTTTGTTCAGAAAACTGCTGGCTGATGAGAACTATAGAAGAGTATTACTGTGATTCAGAGTGAAACTCCTTTATAATAATTAAAAACCTACCTGAGAACCACAGCTCCCACCTCTCGACAGCTTTGGGACTGGAACTGTAGCCGTTGCTCTGTCCTGGAACTCAGCAGTGGAACAGCAGGTGCCACTCCCTGCTCCAGTCCCAGCAGGATCAGCAGTCTGGAAGGCAGAGAGGAGACCTCAGGACCTGCCAGGGCAGTTGGCCCCTCCAAGAAATATGCGCAGTCTGTTGGGTGAGGAAGGTCAGGGGGCTTTGACCAGTGAAACATCAGCCAATGGAAAGTCAAACAAAGGAAAAGCCCAAAGCCATTCTGTGGCCATCGGAACTTCGGCAGGGGTGTACGGCAGACATTTCACCTCAGAGCAGGGCTGTTGCCGGCTCCTCAGTCAACAGGAGGTGGGACAAGACACAGAAATGGTGAGAGGAAGAAAAGCACTGAGGAACTGTGTTCAAGAGGGGCGGTGGTGCTTCCTCGGCCAGCATTGCTGCTGTCCATGTGTGAGAAGCACTGCTCCCCGGGACTGTGTGGAGCATCACAGCTGGTCTGGAGGAACTCTCTCTCCAAGGGCACCAAACTAGCAGGTAATTTTTCCTGGCTATTTACTGACATGGTAATCTGAGCTCTGCAAGGCATTGCCTTTCCCCAGCCATGGTGAGACACCAAAATGGTGATGGAGAAACATAGAGGGCCAGAGGCAATGTACTTTCAAAGGTTTATTTTGATGCTGGCCACATTTAACGTGTTTTAAATGCTCAAGGGTTGTCTCAGTCTTTGGTAGATCTCCCTGTTTTGTGTTATGATCTACCCTTATATGAGTTATATAACTCATTTCTCATGTCCAGAGGACAAATGTACTGCAGGTCTCTGCTGTACCATGTTCCCTCACCTCTGAATAGGTGTCCTGGCAGGAGTCCTCTGATGTGTGGTTTTAAAGCCAACCAACAGCTGCAGCACTGCCCTATGCTTTACTGGGTGGAGATGCTTTTGAGCCCCACAAATGCAATTTTTCTTGCAGAGAAAATCCAAAGATATGTCAGACACCCTGGGCATTTTCTCTCCATGAACAGCTGCACCAGGAATATAGTCCTGCATTGATTCCTCCAAAGCAGGAGGGCAAACAGCAATATTGTCCTTAGATCTGAGGTGATAAAACCACCCACAAGATAAAACACAGCTCACCTCTCACATAGCTGCTGATCATGTTTCTTGCCATGGCATTGGTAGGGGTTTTTTGTCTTGGAATTGTGGAAGATTGCTGTTATCCTTCTGAGATGAAGAACAACTTTGATGATCCTTGAGAGGCAGCAAGGAGAACCTAATACTCTGATTCTCGCTTCAGGTCACTAAAGGCTGCCTCTAAGTAAAGGATTCAATGGCAGCCAAAAATTAATGAGATGTAGTAATAATTACTCACCACTAATGAGAAGTCATGCAGAGACAGCTCAGGACTGAAGGAGAGGACAGGTGTCCTTTTGCCACCCGTCTCCTGGAACATTTTGAGCTGCGGGGATGCTGGCTGGCTTCAGCTGAGGACTGCTATAATGGAAGGGATGAGAACTGAGTTTATGTTGCCCCTTTCCTTTATCAGATGTTCGTATCAGCTCACATAACTCCTGGCTGCAGGACATCTGCTGCTGCCTGATCCAAGTCTGACCGAAAAAAGATGCTCAAGCACTTTCCCCTGCCTCTCTACAGAAGCAGTCTTCCCAGATGGTACCCAGAGAGAACCTGTGCTTTTCTCTCCTCCACAACTGATCAGGATGGTGTTCTCCTCCCTCTTCTCCCTGCTAGGTACCCTACAGCCAGCTTTGCACAGTCCTCTCCGTTTTTGTGGTTGGTAAAGCCCTGAAATCTTTGAATTAATCACTGATTCTGTCCAGAGCCTCACTTCTAAAAATTTAGGCTGCTTCTGCAGGAACTGTGCCTTTTACCACCCTCAAAATGAACTTCAGCAGCTGCATTATCACAGTCAATGACAGTTTTTCACTTGTCCAGCCGTGTGTTTGCGTCCCAGTTTTGGTTTTTAGCATTTTGCTGAGTGTGTTGGCACTGTGGGTGTTATGCTGCAAGTTGGCAAATGGACAGAAAACAGAGTATACCTGGTCAACTTGTGTGTTACTGACTGCTTGCTGCTCTTCACCTCGCC
The DNA here is from genome assembly GCF_003031625.1 of Empidonax traillii. Classification (NCBI taxonomy): domain Eukaryota; kingdom Metazoa; phylum Chordata; class Aves; order Passeriformes; family Tyrannidae; genus Empidonax; species Empidonax traillii. The sequence continues at coordinate 1,277,919 of NW_020955336.1, read as the reverse complement.
TTTTAAAACATTATTCCAGCTCCAGCATCTGAAGGCAGATGAACGGTGGCTGTGAGCTTTATGAGCATGGGTATCATCACCATCATAGCAGCAGATAGTTACCTTGCAGTAAAGTTCACTTTGACAGCTGGGGCACTGAGGTCACCACTGAAGAGAGTTTTCGCCTCAAGATTTCGTTGGATATTCATCACCTGTGAGATGTCCCTCATTAAAAATGTAGAGGATCTAGGACAAGTCCTTCGCTTTGGAAAATCTGCTAGGACGCCCTCGGTGCTCTCACTGGGTGTCTTTATTGCAGAATTTTTCATACCACTGCTCATCTTGAGTTATTGGTCCATACAAGTCATTGCAGAACTCAGAAGAAAGAAGAATGAAAACTCACAAAAGGAAAAATTAGTCAGGAAGGCTGTCTGCAAACATGGCTGTGTTCATCATATGCTTTTTACCTCTTCACCTTGGACATCTCCCTCATTTTACAATGGACTCCATCAGCTCCAGCTGCTCTGCAATACGGAGCATTAACAACTCTGTTCATTTTGCCTCAGTCCTTGCAAACACAAACTGCTTCCTGGATGCTATTTGTTACTGCATTGTCAGCCAGGAATTTAAGGAAGCGTCTTCCAAGCTAGCAAAGTCCAGATCTGAAGGCAGTAAGGAAGAAGATGAAATTCAGCTCTCACAGATCAAAGATTAGTGCAAAACAAATACAGCACATCTTTTATACTTGCTGTTTTCAAATTCAACTGAGACTCGAAAGCAGTCCCAGTTGAATTGCACTTCCTTTTTGTGAGAGTGGGATAGAGGGATGTTTTGCTAATGGGAAACATTCAGATACATGAAAATGAGCTCTGATTCAGACAATCACAGCAGTCCAGATCTTGGTGTAATGATCTAGATTGCCTTTCTCTGCCTTATTCAAATTGGAGTAAAATAATAGCTTTCCCCTGCAAAAATCCCCTGTCTTTCATTTTACAGGAAATTCAAAACAAATCCAGGCAGTGGTAAAGGTTTGGGTTTTGTTCCTCATTCCCACGTTGGATTGGTTTTTGTGCAGCTGTGACAAAGAAACAGAGGCTATTCCAAATATGAAAAAATTTTTAAAAATTAGGGTGAGTCCAGTGCAGAAAAAGAAGGGAGGGTGTTTCTATAAGTGACAAACATTTTGGATTTTAGTTGTTAATAATGCACAATCCCAGTAGCAAAGGGAGTTTTACCTGCTTTAGACAACCTTACAGCAATGTAACAGCTACAAAATGGTCACCATTGCAATGTAAGGTCAGAAGAAATTGCAATTGCTTGTAGTGGGGCAAAACTTTACAACACATATGTATGAGACAAATGGCATTAAAACTACTATCCAAACAGTGTGTGTAGGGCAACGGGAATAAGGACTCTGTATCAGGACCCTGTTCAACCTTATAATGTAAAGGACTGTCTACAGAAAGTGGCAGCAGCTGCTATAAAGAAATCGACCTAAATTAAGTAGTGTCACTGGCAAAGAATTCAGTTTCTTAAGGAGTTAAATGGAAAAGGGTGGAGATTGGGTGATACAGGACCTGCTCTGCTCTCTGCCCCTAGAGGGACAGCTCATATTCTTGCTGTCCAAGCAAGGGGCAGCACGTGTGAGCTGCAGCTGAGACTCGGATTTTCCAAGGCAGAGCGGAGCACGGCACCACAAAAAGCTAAGAAGGTGGAATCACCAACAGGCCTCAGACCGCAATGCCCCAGGATGGGATGTACCGGGCACACACCTCCACTCATACCTCCCAGCCCAGGCTGGGCTTCCATCTGCCGGTACCTGCTGTGCCAAACCCTACTGCCACCAATGAAGCCTTACGGCCCCCACACCCAGCTGGGCTTTTGCATCTCCTTCTACTCAAGGCACATGTCAGAAGGAGGAACCTTCTCAAGGAGAGCCTCTGCTGCACAGAGTAGTTGCTCAGATCTTTCCATCCACCTGGGCTGTGCTGTGCTGCCCAGCAACGCCCCTGCCACCTAAACAGGACAAGAGCAAAAACCTGTCAGCTTCCCAAGGGAATACAAACTTACCATGCCTGCCAGAGATTCAGGTAGAAATGGAGTATCAGCTCTGTAATCACCAAAATCTGAAACAGAATATCTCCTTTGCTCACTACACAATGGGGAAGGAGAAGAGGAGAGGCTTTGGCTGAAAAAGAAGACCCTTTATGGAGGTTGGTTTCTCTCCTTTTCTACACTTCCATTTTCTGTGAAAAGATCAAAGTAGCAACAAAGGGCACTGTATTTGCAGAGATGGGTTATCTCCTCTTGGCTCAGCCCAAGGTGCAGCAGGGCCCTGGCAGGGACTTGGCACTGCCTAGCCAAGCACACACCCTGCCTTCCCCAGCCCCGTGTGCTCATAGGTCTCCTAAGCCTCTGTAGTAACACAGGCACCTTTGTGACCCTAAATTGTTAAACTGTTCCCCAATAGGGCTAAACACACCTTCAAGGTCTCCTCCCCAGTACAGGATTTGTTTGGTGAGAGCACAGTGATTTGAGACATCCTTGCCAGTATGTTTTTTCTGTGCCTCCAGTCTGACCAGCATGGATGTGAGCTCTTCAGGGGTATAAACTCTGCACAAAATAAACTGCTATTTTAGATGGGCAGGGAAAAAGCACTTCTAACTCCAGTAACCACTAATTACAAGGGTGGAGGAGATACAGAGCAGACTACAAACAAAGCCAACTTCAAACAAAGTACTTTCGAGCACATGCTGTTAACCCACCTAACGTCTAGTAACCCTCTTCCTCCAGCAGCCGTTCGCCTTGCAATACGTACCATGAACGCCTGCCCTTAAACAAATTACATCACCACAGAAACCTCAGATCGGAGCCTCTGTACACCTGTGAGTCCTCCAGTGCTTACTGAGGTTTAGAGCTGGGGGAGTCTTGGGGTGGTGTGCAGGAAGCAGTGAGGTTGTGCCAGTGCAAGGTGGTGCTGGGCAGAGAGTGCAGGGAGGGTCCTCACTGCCATCACCAGCCTTCGCATCAGCCCTGAGCCAGGGCCACCACCACTGCTCCTGGTGGCTCTCAGGAGCAGCTGGTTACCAAGGGCAAAGAGGCAGGACAGCATGTTTTACTCTCAGAAAAGAGGTGTGATATCCTTTGGATTGAAACTCCTTCACCATTCAGTCAGGGCAGCCAAGGATTCACATGTGCTGGGGCTGAAATATGTGGCACAAGCATCAAGAAACACTCTCTGGCTCCCCAGCTTGAAAACTGGTTTATGGTGCTCCTTTTATTCAGTGCTTTTTGCTTCTCTTTGGAGCTTTTGGGCTGATTTAGTAGAAGGAGTGCTCCCTAAATTCATAACCCAGCTGGCCAAATTCTCCCACATCATATAGAGAAATGCTAAGGGATAAATTAAGCGGTGAGGAGACAGCAGTGGTCTGCAGAACTAGACATTTCTGGTGGAGTCAGTAACTTCTGGGAGCCAAGGGGGATCCAAGAACTTGCCTGCAAGGTACTGATTCTACTGCCATTGCCTGGAAGGCGGACAACCCTCACCCCATGCACAGACAGACCATAACTATCCAAGAGGTACAGGCCTTGCCTGGCTTGTTTTTACCTTACTGTGAAAACTCATCTCACCACATCCACCAAGCTTTTGAATACGTGCAACTTACCCTTCACGCTCTGTCTTTTGGACTTCCCTATTTCTCTGGAGCCAGTTCTGGAAAGCATTAACCTCATGCTTTCCAAGTGTTGAGGGTACAGGTGCAAAAAGGGCTGAAACCTACCCCTCCCAGACTGGCTGAGCAGGCACCTCCCAACATGCACAACGGCATCCTGCTCTCATCAGGCCACCCTGCTCTCCCAGCAGCTGCAGAACACAGGCAGCACGGATATCTTGCACTGGCCTGTCCTACATCATATTAATTCTATGATTTTGTGAATTTATGGCAGAGCTGGATACACCTGTCAAAAACACTGAATGCACCTGTTACAAAAACAGGCCTGTTGGAAGCATGAGTGGAGCTGCTGCAGCTCTGGAGGTGGCTGAACAGGTAGGACACACAGAGTGCAGGTAGACATGCAAACCTTCCTCTGACTTTCATGTACTTGCTCACAGAAGTCTGGTAACATCTCACACCAGATTTCATGCTTGGGGCTTTCCATTTGCTGGTGCTGTCACATTTTGAATGAACGGTGCTCTCAAGAACTGAACCAGGGCATGTGACCGAAAAACAAGAGTTCAGCTAAATATCAAAAGTGGGGGGGGAAAGTGAGAAAGCTGTGCAAGAAAACCTGTGACACACTTCAAAAATATTTTTGTTGAAGAGAGAAAAAGAGGACACTTCTGAGGAAGTGAAAATTGGGGTGGCTCATTGTTGTTAGATCGAGACAGAAGCAATATCTCTCAGTTTCTGAATGAAGACAGAAACAACACTAAGTTGTTCTAAGGGGATGATGAGATGTCCTGCATGCACTAGCCATGCACAATCTGACACCATGCACTCCTCATTCCATAACATGCTAAAAGGCTGCAGCCTAAAAACAAACAAGCAAACAAAGAAAACCTTAATAAAAACCACATTTCTCCAAGAAGCACGTGACTCTTATCTTCTTCTCTGGCCTTTTCTCACACTCTTTTTCAAGAATAACCATTCCTAACCTAGGGCCAAGATGAAATGTTCAGAATATGTTTATCACAGAAAGGACCACCAAATTCATAGACCTTTCCACAAGGCCTGGCTGCCCTGGGTGCTTACCCATTCTGGTTGTCAAGGGCATATTGGAGCTATGAGCATGCTCACAGCCTGAATCATCACGAGGAATTTGGGCCAGGGCAGAAGCTGAAACCACAACAACACGAGGACAATTTTTTTTTGCCTAGTAACTGTTAAGTACTGAACTGTGCAAGCCCTTTCCTCCCTGTAGCACCTTTTGCTGCCCAGACACCAGGGGCTCCTCTGATGCTGCAGATTGTGGCACCCCTGTGAGCCTTGGCAAACAGCAATATTTTGGCATGCCAGGTAAAAGCATATCCTTTCTCTCTTCTCAACAGGGTGAATTCACAGATAAGAGCAGAGGGTGCAGAATTCTTCCTCAGGTCTGTCATTAAATTTGTTTCTAAGCCATGCTGATGTAGGTACTAGGGAGCCTTCAATTCATGAAAATACACTGGTTTTCTCTGAAGCAGCATTTACTGCTGATTCTGGTGCAACTTCACCCAATTTGTCAGTGAGAGCAATATTTAGTTCTGCCTACATACATCAACATACATTTAGTTCCTGATGCACTAGGCTTGTAAAACTAGAGAAATTAGGAATTTCCCTTGAATAATATTTCTGAGCAGAGAGCATGGGCAGACTCCCTGCTGCTGCAGTGCTGTTTATCTACAGCATCCGAGCCCAGAGACCACCGGGTTTGCAGGGCCCTGGAACTACACTGCAGAGCTGGGAGACCATCCTTGCTGTGTCAGACTAGAAACCCACCAGATACTTTCCCAGGTTACTGCAGCCTGTAGTTTATGAACCTTGTAAACCAGAGATTGTTTCTTTATGTAAAATGGCCCATAAGGGACATTTCTGTGTTCCATAGGCACACAGAAACACATAAAATTAACCATATTATCCACATTCAGCTTCTGCAGCATAGTCCCTGTACCTGCCAGAGGTTGGTGCAGCATCAAACCAGGCACAGCAAAAGGAGCCAACTGCATCTAGCCCCCACCAGGGAAATCCTGAGCTGGATACTGTTCTGACTGGAAAATATCTGCACACACCTAGAGCTGCCAAAGCTAAATATTGCTCTTCAAAAGGCCCAAGTTGTGTTGTTACACTGTGGAGTTGCACAGAAAGTGTCAGATCACTAGAGGGGAACCTCTCCTCTGTCTGCAACAAACTCCAGCAGTCCTGGGAGAGGAAGGACAGAAAGTGGCCTCAGAAAGTAGGAAAAGGTGTTTGGGGCAGATTTCCCCTGGCCTGTTTCCCCTGGGAACTTGCACCCTTGCTTGGATGTTTGCAAAGACATTTAAAACAAGTCATGCAGCAGTATGTCTAACACATCTGGAAGAGAAAAATAACCTGAAAACTTATTCCCTAAATGCTTTTCCTCATCCTCTCTAGCCAGTTTCTTCCCTCCCACAGTTGTTTGTTCGGGTAGGCTGGGAGACCTCACCTCAAAGCCAAGCAAAAGAATTTTGGGGAAAAAGGAAACTGGAGTTTGGATTAAATGAAAGGGAGAGGGAAAGGAAACATGGGTGTCAAGCAAACTATGCATCAGTGTCAGTTTTGATAATTTTGAAAGACCTCTGTGCTCATGCTCTCATTCTTCTCAGTTCCATGGGAGACAGGACGGGAAGCAGGGACTAACCTTAAGCAAGAAATGTAATTTTTCAGTGGAATTCCCATTCTGCTTCAAAGATCTAAAGTAAAAAGAATAATTCTCACAGACCTTTTTTCAAAGCCTGGTGATAAGCCAATAACCCAGAGAGGCCTGCTTCAGTAGAGCTTATTCTTGCCTCCAAATGACAAATGGCAAAGAAGGATCTGAAGAAAACAACATTAATTCTTTTCACATCCTTTTTTTCTTCCACCCTTTTTCTGTTCCTGGGTTTCTTTTTATGGAGTGCAATGATGTATGGGAGAACTCTCTAACCCAGTCAGCTATAGCCACTGCTGAGATCAGGGAACAAACCTGTGCTAAACTGAGCATGGCACAAAGCAATCTAGTGATTCTGCCACCTGGTAAAAGGCTGCTGTCCACTTACAGAAAAGAAGGACTCACACCAAGAAGAGTCTTTGTGCCACTCTGGGATTACACTGATCTGTACTCAGAGTGTATAAGCAATTAGGGTTTTCTCTGCCCTCCTTGACATTAACAAGCGTGTAGCAGTCATGTTATCCAAGGTGATTTCTAATTCACTTCAGTGTTTCACATGTGAGAGCTCAGACTTGTAGAAAAGGCTGGAAGAGACCATCTAATGAAAGGCCAGCTCAAGCATTCCCATGTTATAGCCAGCAGAATTTTGTCTAACCTGCTTTGTGTAACACTGCACAGGAAGGGATCTGTCTGGTTTCATCTACCTTCAGCATTAAAAAGGTTTCTTCGAATTTCCAGGCAGAGCATTTCCAAGTGCAGTGTAAATCCATTCGTTCTTTTCCTACTGCACAGTGGATATAGCAAACTATTTATTATATAAATCTTTAAAGAATTGATATCCCATAATCATGTTGACTTTTTTCTACAACAGCCTAATCTTCCATTTCATTTCCCATCCTGCTCCATTTGCAATTTATTCTAAGATGCAGATCCTCTTTTTTCAGACATGTTGCATGCAAGCTCACCCATATCTCACAACTATTCCTATGTGTAAAACTTTGCATATGTCTTTATGCCTCACTGAATTCCTTCTTTTCCAAACCATTTATACAACTTGTCAACACTATTTGAAATACTGCAGTCAACTCCACTGTCTCATAGACTGTCTCATTCCTGAAATAAATAAGTCTTAGGTTAGGTGATCATGATTAGAGAAACACTTTTCATAACACTTACAATAATATGGGGACATATAATTGTAAAAGAGTCTGTTCTTACAGTCATGAACTACAGACATTTTCTTTATACCATTATGAACTACCCTAGTCCCTGTTAGGAGACAGCCTGCCAGAGATCTGGAGATAGTACTGCTTTCTCATGCAAAAACTCTGATTCTTTGTCATCACTTTCTAGACTGTAAGTTGTCAGAGAACTATCAGAAGGCAGCATGAAGGTAAATCCCCTCCCACCGGCTATGAAAGCTGGTGCTTCTCCCCACCCCTGCGCAAGATCAGAGGGACACGACAGGTGCTGCAGCTCTACCAGCTGTGAGCTCTGCAAGCCCAAACAATGCTGTTCTTCAGAACAACAAAGCTGAGAGGCAACACTGTTTGGGTTTAAATGAACCTCAGTTTAAGACATTTCTATGGAACAATGAGGAACAACGTGCATCGCCGAGACAGTGAAAGGTCACAGCCAGACAGCCGGGAACCTGCCAGGTGCCTCTGGTGACATCTCATGCACGACAGGAGGATTCTGTCAGGGCTAAACACATGACCAAGTCATCGTTAACACATGTCTAACTAGTGACTGATTAATATATTCCCCAGGCCACAGCTGCCCTCTGCTGTTCAGAACCTGAGGAGGCCCTGTACCCTCTCCACCGCAGCCCTGAGCAGAGCCCTGGGGCTCCATCACATTGCCTTTCTCTGGCAGCACTGCAGGCAGCACCTGACGCTTGGAAGATTCCCAGCACTCACCCTGACGGAGTGGCAAAAGCCTTAGCTGGGACCAGACTTTGATGCGTAGGCTGCAAGTCCCTCACCAGCTGAAAGCACATCCAGCAAAGCTTTGCTCTTTCAGGTTGGCAGATGATCCTCAGGCTGTGATCTGGAGTGGCAAAGTCCTGCTCTTTGAGGAATATTGCAAATTTCAGGTAGAAATGGAGAAACATCCACACATCTGGCTGGTTGCCATTGTATACCTGGGTGCTCCAGAACAACCCCAGTTGGACGTTAAGGCTCAGTGAAAGGCTTTGCAAAGGAATGTCTTCCTCTGGCCTAGGAAATTTAAGCCCAGCATCACAGCTAAAGCCCTTCTGCAAGAAACAATACAGTTCACACTCTGTGCATAAATGCAAGATAGTTCCTGGGGACAGGGAGGAGTCCAAAAGCACAAGACTTCAAGGCAACAATACAAATAAATTCCTACCTGATAACCTACCTTCACAAATTTCTTGGCTACTTGTACAGTCTCTATACAACTACCCTGATCTCAACAATCACCATTCCCACCAAACTCAGGGGGAAATGGAGTTTATTCAGAGTAGCCTACTGTAACAGCACACAAGGGTTTTTTTAGTAGAAGCTGGCACTTGCACTCTGCTCACACACTCTTCATTCTACTCCAAACAGATGAGGCAGTCCCTTAGGATGGTCCTGGTTTGTAGCACAAAAACTGGAGGTAATCCTTCCTGGAGAAAGCCAGCTAGTCAGCACACATTCATGGCCTTTATCCAAATCCTCCAAGGCCTCCATGTCCAGGACACTGCAGCACAACAAACCTCTACATAACATACAAGAGTCATCTTGGGGGGCGGCCGTGCTGGTGTCCAGCCTGCTCACCTTGCTGTAATGCTAGGGCTGGAAGGACTGACCCTGATCAGAACTGACCTGTAAGATGAACTCTCCAACCTAATGTTATATTTAGCCTGGTACTGTATTTAGCCATCTATCTGCTTATTAACTAAGATGCTATCTAATCCTCAGTGATGCTTTAGGAATACACACTTAGGCTCGTTAGCACAGCATATTATCAATAACTAGTAAGACCTGTATTTGTTATAAATATGCCTTTTCTTTCAGTCCAAGGCCATGAAAAGCATTAGGGCCTCACATGGCCGCAGCTTGTTCATATTTGAGACATCAGTGCAGCCATAAGTTCTGTTTTTAGAGACTAGTCAAGGCAGTGAGGCATTGAATAGAAGCTTGTCCAAACTGATTCCCTGATTTTGCCTTGGGTTCTGGCCAGGCCCAAGAGGAAAACCAGGGGGAGAATAAAGCCAGATATTATTTTCCTACACTTATCAAATGATGCAAACTGGTTTTTTAACACTGTATAAGCTGGACCCTCTCACAGCAAAGGTGAAGCTTCACCTGCGAGTGGATGCACTGTGGAGGATTTCCCAGTTACAAGGAAGGGGTTCTCCCTCACTGTGATCAGGGGCCTCTCCAGCTGAAGTGTGGTCTGGATTATGTTAAGTACTTCGGGTAACTGGTGAAGTGTCTCTCTCTTAATCACCATAGACATTTTGTAGTAATGATTAGATGCATTGCTAAGTGTATCCTATCATAAGCCACTGCTTCTTTTGTAATTCTTTAATATTTTACACTACAGTAAACTTACATACTTATTCTTTAAAGTTGGTGTCTGTGTTCCTTAAATCCATCCTTGCTACCAGGGGAGGGAGGGGGCAAACAAATTGGCAGAACACTTGCACAGGCCAACATAACTCTAGCTGGATGCAAAGTGATAAAAGTGTATTTTTAAAGTGAAGACCATCCTGGCTGCCACAGAGACAGACACACACTCCCTACCTCTGCAGGCAGGCCAGGCCACTGTGGGCTTCAGACAATTTTGGGTCTTGTGGAAGTTGTGTCCACTGAAATTCAAAAGTTGTCATCTCAGGCTTGCCAAAACTTTTGTCCCTCAAGATTTTTTTTTCCTGAAACCTTAGCTTTTTAATTTTTTTTCTTTTTCCTTAAAAAAAAAAAAGTCTGCACCTGGTCACATGATAGTTTCTGCCACTGTAACTTTAGTTCATTGGAGAAGTTTTCATCTGTTTGAGGTTTTTCACTTTCCTGCAAATTGCTTTCTTGAAGCCTTTCATGTTATGTGGCTTTCCCCCGCAGGCTATTTATAGGAATGCACCTGTGCTAAAGGGAAGGGACCTTTGCAGCTTTTCAAATAAATCTCTAGTACTTGGTTTGAAGTGCAAAGCTAGAAGGTTGTCAATGTAAATGGCATGATTATATATAAATAAAGTGCACTGCTTTTGTTTCCAAAGCCATGCAGTCATTCTGATTTGTGTGTAAAGACACTGGGCTATGCCAGGCAGCCAAAACAAAGACAGTCATATTGACTCAGCTACACTAACATCAGAAGGAAGGATCAGTCACTGTTAAGCTCAAACACTACAACCTGTCTGTGCACAGACGAGGATGAACTCCCATTCTCAGAGAAATAAACCAGAGTGCCTTTCTCCCTTGGGATGCAGCACATTGCAGCATCCCTCCCTTGTTCCCCCTTCTGGAGCATCCAAGACCCTGAGACCAAGACAAATTGGTTATATTTTAAATACTAATCATGTGCAGATAGAAAGGGCAGATAGCCTATATGCACAGAAGAAACAAGCTACAGCTTATTGAACTGTCCTCTTCAGATGCCAGATATAAGGATGGCCAATTCTCTTCAAGGCAAAGACCACTTTTGCAATGGAATAAATCAGGAGGTTTTCTCAGTTGCCGTTTCCAAAGGAGAATAGACAAAGCCGTGCCTTCATAAAGGGACATTATTTTCAGCAGCATTAAACTGAGCTCTCTCTCTCTCAAAGGCTGGCTGTCTTACTGCAATAAGAAGAGATTGGCCAAGACATTAGGAGAGATGAGAGCAAAGGGAAGCTCATAAAATAAGTAAGCATGCAACCCACGTGAGCAACATAACTACTGTAAATAATTCATTATGATATTGATGTGCAGACAAAAATATACACACATATTTTTTAATATGTGGGGAGAGAGAGCATCAAACAAAGAAAAAGTTAAGTTCCACTTTGATGCCTCTTGTCCAGCTCACAAACTACCCAAAGATGGCACTGTTGGGAAGCAGCTCCTCTACCAGAACTGACAGTCACTCAGAACTGTGATGCTAAAGTAAAGTGGCGATTCCTGCAAGCATTTTCTTAAACTTTTAAACTTTTCTTTCCTGGCTATCTGATGAGGTCTCTCTGGGCACTATTTCCCTGCAGCACTCCACGATAAGCCACTTAATGGCTCAAGTTGGAACTTTGGTGCCCTGGAAACTGTCTGGACACTCTTATGGCAGCAGTGAGGTTTACTGCAGTTCTCACACCCTCAGAGATCTAAAATGATCAAAGATGAGAGGACACAGGCTGAAGTCTCTGCAATGATAACTGCACTTTTCTGTGCTGTGATGGAGGAATTCATGCTATATATAGGCTGCAGAAACCACCAGGAAAACCAAGCCAAGCAAACAAGAGAGCCATGGGTGTGTTAAGTGCCACCGTCCAGGTGAGACAATACCAGTGTGAGAAACAATCCTCAGCTGGCAGCTCGAACAGCCACGTCCTTGGAACAGAAACCTTCGCTCCTTTGAGACATGCTTTGAGAGGTGCCTTCTTGATGCACAGCTGAACACACACTGGTCAAAACCAATACAATGTGCCTGGCAACACATAAATTAAAATGGCAAAGGCCCTGAGTGCAAAGATGACACACATTAATGATATAGGGCACATCTCAGGTCTGGAAAATGTTCCTTTTAAGGCAATCTGTGATTTTCATTTGACTGTTATCCATTTTGTGTAGGCTTGAGTGGGTAGGCTTTCTTTCCAGAAATGCCAGTTCCTACCCTGAGGAGGGGTGGATGAGGAAAAGTCACAGGAAATGGCAAAAATGTCATGCAAGCCAGCTCCTTTTCAGAACAAGCCATTCAACAGAAATGAGTCTTGCAGAAGGTTGTAGCATCAAGAGCACATAAACCCTGCAGATGAGGCAGCTCCTTCCCCTTTGTGCAGGGCTGTCTGTGGGAACGTTTAGGAATGACTGTGCAAGGCACAAGTGAGCAGTGCAGCTGCTGCTGCCTGCACTGGCATCCATCTGTGCCAGGCTGCAGGGATGGCTGCTGTCCTGTAGTGATGGTCCAGTCAACAGTGCTCAGGTACTGCATAGAAGAGAAGAATTCTTTCTCATTTTGTGTTTTGTTAACTAATGTAATGCAAAGGCTGAGAAGAAAATGTTTTTCTATGGAAAGGAAAAATCTAGATACATAATTTATCATGCTTATGTTATATGGTGTAGATAGGCATTACATGACTAATCTGATCACTGCCTGTGTCAGAAGAAAGAACAAGTGTGTAATAACCACACACTGGCACTGGAGTGGTAAGACAAAGCAGATAAATACCTTATTTCACTGCTCCCACAGAAGACTGAGAGGTCAGGAGGCCTGCTAGGAGCCATGGGGTCTTCTGCACAGGTGCTGGGTTTGTATCCTCATGCTCCTACCCATTAGTTCCCTTTACTGGTTGATTGTGAAATTAGCAGGCAGTTTCATTTGAAGCCTTGGTTTTGTGCACACTTACCATTTCCCTTGGCAGTGCCATGGCTCAGTGAGCAAGGCATCTCCAGTCAACAAAAGTATTTCTCTGTTTTAAGAGATCAACACAGCAGCTTCTCATTTTTCTCTTTCCCGGGGGCCCCTCAAGAGATACAATCTGTGTGTTACCCATGGTAACAACCCCCAAGGATTGCATACAACTTAGTGGATGGCAATTGCTGCTGGTGCTTCACCAGCACCAGCCCAGCTCTGCTGAGCAACCACAAACCCTCCCGACTGGCCAGCTGGCCGAGGTGGGTGTGCTGGTGAGCCTTGTGGAGCAGACTGCAAAGCACATGGGTGAAGGGTCTATTCTTACACAGTTTCACTAGAGCTGAGCTTGCAGCTTGTCTGGCAGCTCCTTCCTACAAATATGCAAGAAGAATCTGTAGCCTTTTGGCACTCCCATGATCAGAATTGCTTTTGGCCATACACAAACTTATTCTGTCCCTCCCCAGAGGAGGAACGGACTGGCCAGGAAGCACATGTCCTCACTGGCACCTGGCTGGCACTGGCCTTGTCTAACTGGCCTTTTTGGCTCTGCAAGACCAAACTGAACTCTGGAAAATTAGATAATTCGAGCTCAGCTGGAGACTGTGGGTATGGCACCCTGCATGCTTGGTGTTCCAATGGTAACTCACTGAGTCAGAAACAGCCGAAGATATTCTGTGCTTTAAAATATTGCTCCCATGGTTTTGCTCTCTCAACCGTATTAGTGTGAGACTGGCTGCTCACTAGACTGTCCAGTTCCCTTCCTCTTAGCATTCAACCCTGACACACCTTTGTGAGGTTTCTGAAATGCAATCAGAAACAAATCTATCCCCGTAGCTGGCCAGCTCCAAGAAAAACTACATGTTTTGCTCTGTCCTGGGATGTCTTTACAGGTCTCTGCCTCATCTTGAAGAGGCTGAATGTGCCCATTCTCTATAAAATACAGCAGTTCCTAGGTTTTCTAGTTTCCAGTTTTGCAGTCAATTCAAAAAAATTTTGCGGAACTCAAAAAAACTGGCTACATGAGAAAAACACAGCGCCTTAGCCATCCAAAGTTCCCAGCTGTGCAATTAAGGTAGCTCACTGTACACCAGGCTTTGACTGCTTATGAAGATGAGAAAGCGAGTACTGAGCAACTCAAAGAGCACTTGTGTGAAGCAAAAGGCCTCCAGATAAAGAAAACATGACATGAAGAAAATGAAGAAGAAATGAAGAAGAAAACATGAAGAAAATATTCCAGCTCAAGCACAAACAAAAATTTCTAGGTCACCAATGAAAATTTAGCTTGTTCTTTACCTGTTCTTGAGGCAAAAAGATATATCACAGTACAGGTGATGTAGGTGACAACATCACGAGCTCTTTGCATAGTTTTCCTTTCCAGAATTTTTCTGCTGCTCAGCTGGAGTTAGATCAAGTCCCCAGCATCTCCCTGAAGAGAAGGAGGCCAGTCCCTTTTGGGGTAACGAGCTGTGGTAGCCTGCTCAATAACAAGATAACTTGTTAGCTTAAATCACTTTGGCCATCCAGTTTTTGAAACCTTTAAAAACACAAAAATATCAGAAACCAATCACAGCACAACATGGAAGATACCTTAGACTCAGGTCAGGGCTGATAAGCTTCCTGTTTTCCCACTTTATCCAGCACTCTTCAGAAGGACAAAGGCAGTGTGTCACTCACCTCCCAGCTTTCCACTGAGCAATATCTTTTCCAGAGTCTTTTTGCTCTGGATGATTAAGTCATGTTATGTAAGACAACATTTAATAGTTGTCTGAGAGAACAAGTCACACAGTCATTCACAGCAGCACATTGGACTCTACCTTTGAATTTTGGTTCATTTGCACTTGAACATCCTAATCCTGGATTTGAGACCTGACTTACTCTGTTCTGGCCGTTAAATACAAGCAAACACATAATTTAGACACTTATGAAAGCTGGACTGCAAAACTGCTTTGATATGTTTTCCACTTAAAAAGAACAGCAGAATTCACGCTATTTGCATTTGTAATGCAAATGAACGTGGGTTTGCACAGTATGAATGTTTCCTCTGAAACAGATTTTAGTTCCTTGAAAAGAGCAAGTCCTGCCTGGTGGTGCCTGACATAGCAAGAACAGCATTTATGGCACCTAGAGAATAAGAGATGGAGAAAGCCCATCAACCTTGAAAAATAAAACCAACCAAAGAACCTTACTCATCTTTGCCATAAGCATTCTAATTTTTTTGCTCAGACACTTCCTTCTAGTTACTCGGTTTTATTTTGGTTCCTCCAGGCACTGTTTGTTTGCTATCTGGAACACAATGTTGACAAATGGGGTGTTTAAGATTGCTATCTCTAGGCAGCACAAACAGTATACATCCAGCACATTTTAGTGGTTAATTTAAATTTAAAAAAACCGGAAATAAACAAAGACCTTCTCCTTCCCATTGTAAACCTCAGGGCCATGCAGCCACCTGGGGCCCTGAAACACAGCATTTATCAAGCAGCAGTGCTGGCTGATAAAGGCACAAAGGACTCACTGAAATAATTCCTGCTGAGCATATTCATGTGTAGCACCTGAGAATCTACAAAAGCCGTCACCAAAGACAGGGAGAAATAAGCCCTAATTTCTCAGCCAATAATCTACCTGCAGGCCTGGGACTGAGTCATTCATAAGTTGCCCTCCTTAAACACGCTCTAGATAAAAGTTGTCCTAATTTAAGCCAGAAACACCAACCTGCAAAAAGATGACATGTGCACACCAACAAACTGCATACTTGCCTACAAGAAAACAAGCCCCCACGTATCAGAAGCAAATTGCCAACTTAGCAAACATGGTTGATGTGTGCAGAAACGCTGATTTTTTTGTTTCAAATGATACCAAGGGGGAAGTTCATAGAGCCACAAGGAATGAACCTACTGCTGGGAGTGAAGGCAGCACAGAGCATTAAAATTCATTTTTTAAGCTAAGCCTGGATTATGCCTGTGGTGAGAGGATTAAAGCAACCACACTTCAGCTGCAACATGACACAGAGAAACTTGTTCAGAAGTCACACAGAGTTGCAGAGTATTTGTTTTCTGCTAATATTTAGTTGCACTCTTAGATTTCTTTGTGAGTCTAGATTCATTTCAGTCTACTGCTGAGACTTGTAGCTAGCCCACAGCTCTGAGAAGACAGAAGTTTAAAAGTCCTTGAAACTTCTCAGTTCCAGAATGTGTTTTTCCAATGCTATGAATCATATTGTCTTCAATTACTTTGCACGCTATCTTCTTAGGAGGCTTACCCAAACTTTGTTTGGGTTCTGCTTTTTTTACTTTCTTTATTTTTTCAAATCTCAGTTTTAGATGAGACGGGAAGAAAACTGCAAGTTTTTTCTTCTCCAAGTCTTGTAGTACAAATGCTGGCGCTACTTGTTCTGCAGAGAGACAAATTACTTCCGAACCCAGGCTCCAATTTGAAAAATGTCGCTTGGAGTTGTTTTTTATTCCTGTGTTTTTCTGCAAAGGGTTGCAGTGTGGAAGGCAAAAGGGCAGTCCACAAGTCAGAAGAGGAGCTGTCAGCACTAGCAAGTGAGTTTCACACTCCAGCCGGAGGGTTTGCACTCATCCATGTGAAGTGTCCACATGACACACACAGATGAGCCTTTGCTTAAGGTCTTATTCTTCTGCTAGTTTTGTTGCTCGGGGATAGAATTACAGTGTATGAGAATATCACATTGTCATCAAACAGGTATTAACTTTTTCTCAGTACATTCTGTCATTTTGTATAACCCCAAACATCCATTTGATGCCTGTCCCAACCAAGCCACAGCTGAGCAGAACCTGAGGAGCAGCTTTAGGTCCTGCCCTTGTCCTCCCTCTCCTGAATCCAGCAGTGAGTGAGTGTCCCCATATTCCTGTTCAAGCTCTGCAAGCACAATTACCTTTCCAAAAGGTGGACACTGCACACTCCTCCCAGAGCAGGGGAAGAGCTTCAGATTCTATCAGAAAAAACTTACTGATGGGAAAGCCTTGAAAACTCATTCAAAGAAAAGTGTGTTTTGGTTGCTATGTGACTGACACACAAGGCACTCGTTCAGTGCTCCATATACCTCACTCCTCTCACAGATAAACATTTGTTTGCCAATTTACAGTAATGACTTGCACACCTGAACTGGCTAAAACTGGCACATGCCCTTTAAATAGTTAAACAGCTGCGTATGTGTCAGTAGCTGTATCTTTCAGAAGCCTCTGAGTGCTAAACTACTGATCTCCCATATGCAAATGGAGCAGAAACTGGGGGAAGAAACACTATTTTTATTATAACTTATCCTACAGTTTTCCACCCTACCATCTCCCCTCCAGCTCGAGGAATAACTGGAAATTTGGAGGTAGCTGCCACAAGCTCATAAAAGCCCTCAGCTGCATCACACCAGGTAAAGACTGGGCTGAAACCCCTGACTTCAGAGACAAAAGTGCTCCCTACCCTAATTTGACTACTGGTTGGAAATAGCTGAGGATTCAAATCTATACACTTTTCCCACCTTTTCTTGTCTATATAAATATGCACAGAGGGCTTTTTAAAACAGGAAAAAAAAAAAAAAAAAGAGAAGAAAAGAAAAGAAGGATGTGGTTGGTTATGCCACTTAGAAGAATATTTGTAAGGCATGGTCTGTAAGCAAATGCTCTTGTGCTCTGTAGAGCAACATGGACTGAAGCAATGCTGCTGCTCTGCTTGCTGGGGTTCAGGTAAAGTAATTCATATTTTAATTATTAAGTTTTATTTTTCCAATAATTTAAAAACAGCATTGATAGTAGACACTATTTTTAAGCTAGTTAGATGATTATTACTTACAAAGTCAAACAATAAGATCAAACATCTAGTCTTGCTTAACGAAGAGAAGAAAAATATCTGCTTTAGTAGTAAGTATAAATCTATTCTGTTGCA
The DNA here is from genome assembly GCF_003031625.1 of Empidonax traillii. Lineage (NCBI taxonomy): Eukaryota > Metazoa > Chordata > Aves > Passeriformes > Tyrannidae > Empidonax > Empidonax traillii. The sequence goes on along the minus strand of NW_020955336.1, from coordinate 1,260,126 downwards.
ATTAAATATTTAGAAAAAAATGGCAAGAAATTATCCAGCTGCAGTTGAAATATATGGCAGGTGTGGGACCTGCTGCTCATCATTGCACTAAGACATCTTATTCTTTTCTAGTGCATCCAACAAGAGAATAACTTACATCTAACGTGAATAACATTCTAGAAAATAGATGTAAACAAGAGATGTTTTTGCTAATGAAGCTTTCATGGGTAAGAATACTCTTAATCTGCCATCTCCAGTCTGTGCAACAACAGAGATTTGTGTGAATCCCAGCTAGAGCAGATGAACTGGGATCCAAGCTACAAGGAGGAAACCATCCATGGATTCTGCTGTGCTGTAAAAAACCTCGTGAAGTGAATACTGTAAAACCTTGCTGTTCATTTCCTAGGCCAGCACACCTTTCCTGCTCACTAAACCACGAGCTCCTGCTATGGGTAAACCCAACTAACTTTTAACTAGTTCATAGGAAATGGAAAATCCTCAGTAGGAGAAACTGAGAACAAACAGTGCAGCAATGACACAGAGGCTGAAGCAGCCTAGGCACATTCTCTCAAGTACTGTTAATTACAGGTTCTTATGTTATCTTTTGGCTTTTAGAAGTTGTCTGAAACAGTCCTAAAGCCACAGCAGATTCCTTCAGAAAACTCGTGGAGAACAGGGAAATTTTCCCCTGAAGACTGAAAAAGAGCAAACATGGTACCTGTTTCTTAAGAAGGTGGAAAGGGAGGAGCTGGGAGAAGGCAGATCACTAAACCTGGCTTTAATATTTGAAAAAACATTGGAATCACCTGCCACAGAATCTGTTTGCAAGCACACAGAAGTGGTAAGTAAAAATCTGCACAGATTAATCTGAGAATGACTGAAATAGAAGTAATTTGACTTCCTCTGTGACAAACTGGCAGCACTGGGGGATGGGGTGTAGGAGGAGGAAACAGGCTTCACACACTATCTCTACAGAAATTCTCATAGGCAGACAAAGAAAACATGATCTGTATGAAACCTCTATATGATTAGTGAGTACCAACTGAGATACTAATCAGTGTCTGCCATACAGGAAAGATGTCTGGTACAGTTCAGTATCTTTCAGGATGAGTATCAGTACTTTTGTTAATAATTTGGATAACACAGTGAGGATGATGCTTATTAAATGACTGCAAGGTTATTTGTCGATGTAAATGAAACTTTAAATAACTGCAAGCAAAAATATTACTTAGTCCAGTCTGATTGCAAACGGTTCCTTTGGATTACTCAAGATATGAAATTTGAATTTGAGAGGGTAAAATGATAAAAAACATCATGGTTTTGACAATCAGACACTCCATTAGAGTACTTGAAATTACCAATTTAAAGGCTGGCTGACATTTTCTTTAAATCAATCATTTTCTGGAGTAATGCTATGTGTACTTTGGTACTAATGAATTCAAAAGAAAAAGCACACAGTGAGCTGGAAATTTGGTAAAAGTAGAACCAAACGTCAGACTCGTAAGAGACATCATGCACAATTTTCTGATATATTTACTTAGCACATGAAGTGCTGGATTAACAAGTTTTGTCACTTCCATGAAGCGTTTAATGTAATCCAATTTTGCCCAGCCAGATGTATGCTCTCGATCACAGGACACCCATGCTCACACAACAGCACAATTTTCCTATGTCCCCTTCCCTGTCCTGCCCTCCAGTGACAGCAGCACCTGCCTACAATAATCCCTGTACACATGGCACCAGTGCAGCTCCCTGGTTAGTGTAATTTTTGTCACCTGTCATGCACCACCAAACGTGATGTTCTAAGTGACTGCCACACGTTGCTGGCTCAAAGGGACCGATTCAGCCTCATCTTGATGACCAAACCAATGTTTTCTTTTTGTTCTCATTTCTGGCAGATAAATCCACTGATAACATCCAGATTTCCTTTTTGCTGTTTCCTAAGTTCACAGAGCTGCGACAGCCCAACTCACGAGGCTCAGTCCAGTTCTCTGCAGGTGGCTGTTGTACCCAGCCCTGACCAAGAGCACCTCCCCACAGGTCACCCTCACTCCCCAACGGGGTCACTGCGGGAAACACAGCCAAGGAATAGTCTCAGTGAACTTGTGCATCCCCTCAGAAACCTCCAGCCACTCTGTTTGCAGTCCTCATCAGCTCTCATGTAACGATTTCACCACCTAGTTAACAGCCCTTGTTCTAACCCCTGTTTTTTCTACTGCTATTTAGTTGTTTCTAGTACTTTGCTGAAATGTAAGTGCCTAAAATCTTCAGCCTTTCCCTTATTTGAAAAAGCAGATATTTCATCAAAGAAGATAATGGTCTGGTAAGAACTATCAGAGACTTATGTAGAAGTTTTCCTTTAAAAATCTGTGTGAAGCTTAGACTCAACAGTTATAGAATGGCTTTAATCACATTTGACACTCTTGCCTTCAACAGATGAACTAGATGAATCCTTTTCCAGCTACAATAATAACATACATACTTCATAACAATTACTGAGTTGAACTTTCAGCATTATCCGCCTGTTCCTCCTGTAGTGTGAGCTGGGAATAAACCTTTTCACTAATATGAGCATGTCAAGCCCTGAGTGCTTTCTGTGTTCAGGCACAGTAATTTCCATTGTCACTCACTGATTCCCCCAAGTCATCCCACCTCTGACCTTCAGCACAATACCAGCATTCCTATGAAAAGCAGTGGTATAGGACTTGGCAAAACACAAGGCTATCTCCTCAGTTAATGTTTAGCAGAACTACTTGTTCTCCATCTCTCTATCTCTCTGCTTTGTAATTTTTTTTTTAGCCATGCAGACAAAAAATCTTTCACTAATTGGTTTTTGGTTTCTCTAGCAAAGTTCAGCTCCATTTGTTATTGCTTAAGACCTACCTGTCACTTTTTGTCCTCCAAAGCAGAGATTCTCCTCTTGATCAAATTCTTCCTAAAACATCTTCACTTACTCTTAAATTTTTTTTTTTGAGCTACTTGATTGGCTAAGCTGGTCTGGGAACTTTAACTATCAATTTCTTCTCCTTTATTAGGATTTTTGCTGATTTTGATTTAGAGAGGTTATAAAAAAGCACTTTTAAGGCTTAGTTTATTAAAGCATTAGTATATTTTTAAGAACAGCAATAACACTTAATCCCCCACAAATTATAGTTTCTTAAGAACTGTATTATGAAGACGTCATGCCTTGCATTTGCTAATTTTTGCTGGATTATCTGAGATAATCAGTTAAAATCCAAAGTACTTGCAAACCCCAAATTTAAACAGTGCTGAAAGTTAAACACAAGTGAGAAAACGCTCTTACTCATTTTGCACCTAGATAAAAGATCTGACCTTTTCAAATACTGCATTGGATAAAAGCAGTATATGAAATGAAAATATCTTGTAAATGTGGGCTTGGTAAAAACACATCAGCAAAAGCTACTGATGTAGGGAATCACTGACATAAGAGTAAAATCCCGGCTTGGTAAAAGCACATCAGCAAAAGCTACTGATGTAGGGAATCACTGACATAAGAGTAAAATCCCAGCTATCAGATCGACATGCCTTATATAGAAACATAATTTAATGAATCTCTATGTAGCAACAGGACCAAACGTAAGTGTTAGGGAAGTTTCAACAGATGTACAAGTTACTAGAGACAGCCAGTACTCTTCTGAAAATGTATGTTTGAATGGGCCAGTCTCTTCAATATCTCAATGGGATTATATTAAAGTGCACGATAGTCAGTGGATGTTGGCTACTTGCCATTGAGAATCAGACTCCTTTATAAAAGATCAAGCCACTCAAAATGGAAACAGAAAGCTCGGTGCTTGAAGTGAGGTTTCGCTTCCCACGATAGCCAAAGGCTGACCAAGAGTCTAGCTCAAAACCAAATAAACCCAGAACTGTGTTTGAAAGTATCTTCATCTGGATTGTCAAGGCACTACCAGGAGCCTGACACATTTCCAACCTGCTCTCTCTGTCATTTTAGGGGAGAAATGACCAACAGCAGCGAGGAATGTGATTTTACAGCCGTCGACAGCTTAGCAAAGACTCTGCAGTTGGGGATTTCCATCCCCACCTTCATTCTTGGGCTGGTTCTCAATGCCCTGGCCCTCTTAGTGTTCTGCTGCTTTTGGAAGAAACAGACCAAAACCTCAGTTTACATGATCAATCTGGCACTTGCGGACGTCCTGCTGCTTCTCTCGCTGCCGCTGAAGTGGTACTACTCTGTTACAAAAGCACCCGGGCTCCTGTGCTCCTTCATACAGGCTCTTTACTTCGTCAACACGTACGTCAGCATCTTCATCATTGTCTGCATCACTGTTGACAGATACATCTGCATAAGGCACCCCTTTGAAGGTCGAGCTAACCAATCCCCCAGGTGGGCTGTCTTGATTTGCTGTGCTGTCTGGGCAGGAGCTTGCATTTGCAGCAGCCCACTGTATGTGTTTCACAGGAAAGACCCTTTCATGTGCTTTCACAACATGTCAGAAGAGGCGTGGAGTGCCCCCCTCATTGTTTCTGTGGAAATATTTGGATTTTTGATCCCCCTTGCTGTGATGGTTTTCTGCTCTGCTCAGAACATCTGGATTCTTCTAAATCACAAAAGCCAAGTCAAAAAGAAGGTAGAAGACAGTGGCTCCTTACGAGTAATTATCATCAACCTCGTGGTGTTTTTGGTGTGCTTCACGCCCGTCCACCTGGCAATCTGCCTGCAGTGCCTGGTGAGACACCATGTGATAGGGGACTGCAGCCTGAAACAAACCATCAGCCTCTTCATTCAGGTGTCTATGCTGTTTGCCAACCTCAACTGCTGCCTGGATGCCATCTTCTACTATTTTGCCGCAAAAGAATTTCGTGAGAAAACACTCCTGAAAAAAGTTATTGAGCCGTGCCCTGTGTTCAAGCCTTGTGCCAGGTGATGGCACTGCCAGCAGTGGAAGAACCTTTTCCTTGGCTCCCCCTTGCCTCACAGGACACTGACACCTTTATCCCTGACACCACAGGAGGGTCATGGCAGGGAGGGTGCCAGAGGGAGAAGGACAATGTTTCTCCACTGAATGTGAACCTGTGCCATATTTTTATTCCCTTTAAAGATGAAGGAGAAAAATAAGGAACCAGCATTAGCAAAGTGACAGAGTGACACCAAAAGAAGCATTAGCCTTGACAGTATCTACTAAACATGAAAGGGTTGCCAGAGGAAACTACCCAGATCACAAGAATATCATTTAAAATCAGCTTTTGTCATAGCTGCACCGGTTTTCCTTTTGCTGATGTGATCAGAAAGTTGTTGTCAGAGGCAAATACAGAAATAACAATTCAAAACCTTCTTTCTAACTTAGAAGGTATCTGGTGGTTAAAAGGCAGCATCCAGCCAAAAGTCTGACTCTGCTCTTTCCTTCTGTACAGCCTACAGAAGGCCACTGTTGGAGCCACTGCTTTGGACAGCTTGGCCAGCCAGGGATAACAGTGAATCCTCCTCCCTGTAAGCATTATACACTGGCCAGGGCTGCTACCTGGGACAGCAGTCCCTGCTTTTCTATGGAGGACACGTTACCCAGTATGGAAACCCCATAGAGTATATTTGGTACCAGCAGTTCCTGAGCAATAAACATTTATGATTACCTTTCCCGATGAATCATCACCGTTTTCCCTTGCAATTTTAAAACTGCTTTTGCACATGAAAATACAAAAGGATCCCTTCAAATACGGCATTTAGTGAAAGACTGAAAGTGATTAGCAATGTTTCTACATCACTGTATTTCTACCAAAGACATAACATAACACACGTATAAAATTCTTCTGCCCGTTTGCTCATTCTTTCTTGGAGGAGGAGAATTAAGAAAACCTTGCTTCACAGAAAATTAGGAAATGACAGATATTCTCCTCGCTTCCAGCTGGAAGACTGGATCAGCTCCATCCAGCTCATTCCCTAGAGAAGTCCTTCTAGCCTATACTGTACACTTGCCGAAACACTTCTGGGCATGCCTGCACCCTTCTCAGTCAGCACTTCTGGATTGTCACCACCACAATATCATTTGCAAGTCTGGCTCTGACTCTAACCCAAAGGTTTCCTTGTTACAGTTCAAGCCTAGCTTTTCACGTACCCTTCTTGGGGCATTGTTCATGCTCTTAGCCAGAAACTCTTTCACTTCGAGAAATCAATTTCTGCTGTAAAAATAATCTAAGACTGATGGTAATTTAATCTTCATTCTGGGACAGATATGCCCTTTATTCAAAATGTGAAAAGGCATTACCTTCTGTCTGGAGCAAATTAAAAAGAAAGGGGGCCGGTTCTGAAAATACAATTTGCCGTCAGTTGATTTCCACAGAAACGATTGACTGTGCAAGTAGTCAGCTGCACATATCTAATGGCAGGCCTGATATATGAACATTCTAAAACTTGCTGGTGCTAAAACTGTGACCACAGCTGAGGAGCACGAGGAGTTCGGAGGCAAAGAAAGGTTTTTATCATTGTCTTTGCCCTTATCCACGTAGCAGCAAGTGGAAAAGCTTTCCAAAACAGCAGGTGTTCTAAACGTTATTTGTTACTGCCTTTACAGCCTTTTCTATATGAGTTAACTTTTCTTTTTTGCACTTTTCACTTTGCATATGAAATGTGTGTGAGAAAGAACATGATTTACTAAATAAACTATATATATAAAGCTTATGATTTGAAAATACATTTTAATTTCCCAATTTGACATCAGTGTAGGATTCTCCTCTACCTATTTCTAAGCAAACTTTTGCCATTTTCTTCTTAAAACAGCTCTGAGAGGAGGAAATACACTGATGAGGACAGACACTGTCTGCCTAGAAATTACTCGGCAGAAGCAACTGTGACCCATCACACAAGGCTAGGATTATTAAAGTCAGGACTAATGAACCAGCACCTTTGGCTTTCACCTCATTTATCACTAAGCACTTCAAAAAGGTCATATTCTAATTTTCAAAGGAATAAGAGCACATATGCAGTAAGCAGAGAGGGAAAGTGTGTGGGGGCTCTCACACGCAGGGGCTGGGGAGAGGTGTGAATGGCCAGGACTAGGGAGACAACATTCGCTGCTGTCAGTGCTTAGTCAGGGGTAGAGTCACAGCAAACTCAGGCAGGGAGGGACTTCCACTTACAGAAAAAGATCAGTGTAATTTTCTCAGTGAAGGAAACAGAAGCCATTTCATGAAAATCTTCACTTGTCTAAATTTTGCCTGTTATATATGCAAACAAGAGCAGACTCTCTAAGCACGCTTGAAATCTTTGAAGAAAAGAGAAAGAAGAAAGAGAGCCCAGGTGGGATGGCTTTGCAGGTGATTACAATAGCCTGATTATTTTACCACAAAAAGAAAGGGGGTCTTCTGAGCAAGAAGGTGTCACTTTCCATCCACTACTTTTCAAGATGAACTTACATTTAAATAAAACACCTAAATCCTGTATTTGACCTGAAGCTACGTATATAGTTCTTTCTAAATCAGAATTTTACATCCAGGCTCCTCTATGAAATTTTCTGGGGCATCTCCAGCTGGTTGTATTTTTATACCTGGACAGAAGCAATAAAAATCCTCATGCAGCTTGAGACAGAACACAACAATTTTGTTAATGAATAAAACTGAGAAGTGTTTGATATTTTAAAACAACGACAATTTTCCTGATTTAGTACATAGGTTCAGCACAACAGATGAAGTTTCTTCTCTCATGATGTTATTCTTAATACAGAGAAAAATTATAGGAACCTGAATGTGAATGCCTCACATGTCTAGGTTTCCTTCCAGGACCTCAGTTATACTGCAAAGTCAAAAAAACATTGTCTCAGTGAAGGAAAAAAAAAAAAAAAAATTCAAGTGCTATCCAAAACCACCCAAAATTATGTCTTTAAAAATTACACTTTCTGTTCTACTGTCTTCTGTGAGTTGAACAAAACCACAATTGCACAATTAATCACAGACCTTAAAGAGCAACTTCAATTTTTCTGGACAAGGCTGTTTCAGAACACACAGGTGAGAATATTCACAAAAAGCAATTTTGTTTTTATCCAATTAACCTCTTCCGACCGGGCCAAACCCCACAGGTCTTCACAACACAGAGGAGGGCTGATTTTTCTTGAGGGCATTTTTATCAATGGCAGATTACTCCATCAACATCCTACAATTAGCATTTGTTCAATAGTCAGTGTGATTTCCTAAGCTGTATTCTGTAAACTCACGAAACAAATGAAAGACAGGAGAGCATACAAAGTAGTTTGGTCAACAGGGAAAATAACCAGAACCCAGTTTAAAACAAATGAACAAACAAACCTTAACAACAAAAAAACCCACACAGGATTTGTTCTCCAAACTCCTTTACTGTCCCTTTGCCTGGTGAGTTATATCCTCTTCCATTTCCCAGTCCTGCTTGAGCACAGAACTTCTCGTAAGGGGCCACAGTGAGCACAGACAGCCAAATGCCCTGTAAAGTCAGTCCAACATCATTTCATTATGATTAAATACCTCAGTTAAAACACATAAAGCAGAGAGTTTTCCACTCAGTTGAGAATGATCGACCACAAAGAAAGCCTGATAAATGTCACTGGCAGTTTGTCATATCAGGTAATTTCAAGTGTTCAGAAATCTTCAAAGCGAGAAGAGCAATCTCACTGCCTAAGGCAGCCTCCAGATCACAAAAAGAAGCTGAACGGGGCTAAAAGACTGAAACTGATCTTCAGAGAAATATCCTCCCAAGCCTCACAGCACTGTGTGCTGCTCGAAATGATATTTCACTCAGGGCTTACCCTCCAACACCAGCCTGTCTAAAACCCATGCGAGAGAGAAACCGAGGCTACTCAAAGGTACAGACTTTCACCTCTCTCAGCAAAATGGTTTAGCAGGTGTTTTCCTCCTCACATTTTCCACTTTAGACTCATTTCTTCCTACAAGTCTTGGATGCCCTCTCCATCCTCCCACCCAAACACAAGGAGAGGAGCTGTGCAGAGGCAGCGTCCTTTGAGGAAGAGGCAAGTCCAGCGGGAGAAAACAGAGAGGCCACCAGCCCTGCGTACAGACCTCCTGAGGTGACTGCCATCTGCCACGAGAGCCTGCAGGGACCTGCTCGGCACCACAGTGGCCAATGGCAGAAGCTCGGGCAATCCCTTTATGGAGTCAGGGGACGAGGAGACCTTGGCTGCCGCACACCAATTTGATTTCCCAGTTTGACAACAGTGTATGATTTTCCTCTTCCTGTTTCACGGCAAACTTTTGCTGTTTTCTTCTTCAAACAGCTCTGAGGTGAGGAAATATCCTGGCTGTCTAAAAATTACTCAGCAGCAACAACTGTTGGCTAGAAATCTATTAGCATCGGAATACCACCCCTAGGAACCGATTGCCACAAAATAGCACTATGTGACAAGCTTTTGAAGTTCTGTTACCTCAGTGTTAGCTGGAAAATTCCAGAGAGATAAAGCTTACCCCTTCAGCAGGGGTATGCCAAGTTCACACCAGCAATCTTTTGTTTATCTTTTTAACATCAGGCCCATGCACAGACTAAAGCAAGTGTTAGCACCGAAGCAAACCTGAACAGACTAAGAATAGTCATATTTATATAGTGCCTTTCATCTGAGGAAGTCAGAATGACTGAAAGTGAGAGATACGATCCCGCGCTGCACAGACTGCTCTCCATCTAGTGATAGAAACATGGGAAGCAAAAAGGTAAACCAGTAGCCAAGCAGCTGGTGTAGCTCAGGTCCTGCAAAGTGATTCTGTGTGACTGGAGTGGCACAATTTATTGCCTTTGGCCCTGTCAGAAGTTTCACTTTAAAAAACCTAAGAAATAAAAGAAATGCTGGCAGCACTTACTGCAGCATATGACATGACTGAGGGATCACCACGGCCAAGTTCACGCTGGAAACATGGATTTTTAATTTACTTTTTCTTTAATCACTGTCCTTTCTGTGTCACCAATAGGTCATAGGGATGGCACTGCTTTTCTCCAGCGCCCACTGCTCCAAGGTGAGGACTCACACACCCAGGAGCGAGCTCAGTCCCCAAGTCCAACAGACTTGCAGTTGAGGGGCACCAGGATGCCACCTACACTGTCTGATCTATACTGACACATTTCACTGCCAAAAACCCTCACCCAGCATCTGGCACCTCTTCCACACCATGCCCAGCTGCTTTTGTACGTGCTGCCTGCACTGAAGGTCACAGTCTCACTCATTTAAAGCAGAAGAGGCAGCGCTGTGGGGAGGCAGGGCACGCTCGCAGACCTCACGGCAAATCTTAAAGGTTGCCCATGATGTGGGTGTTTTGAAGCAAAAACACAACCTGCTATTTATCTTCTCCTTCCAACCAAGACTCAATTTACCTAGTTCAGTGCATGGGTGAAGTCCTGTTGGAGTTCTGGAAACCGCAAACAGCATGGAAACAGCATGGATGCACACAATCACCACACCAAGATGGCACTCCAACACCACTGTTTTGCCTTTTTAAAAATGCAACTTTAAGTAAATACTGAGATATGTATAAGTAAACATGAGACATTCCTTTTACGGCTAACAGAGAGAGAAGAGAAAGGCTGTAGGTTGTCTGGTCATATCAGCTATATATTAAAAATTTATATATTTTATGTTTTCTGCAATGTGCTGAAATAAAACTAAGGTTTCATTTTGGCCCCCACAGCAGTGCCAGCACTCAGTGTACCTTTCCAGTTTCCCAGAGGTCCTCTCAATAGCTTTATTTCTGAGCTGCCTTTTATCACACCGTAAAAAAATGTCACACTGTCATTCGAAGGAAGCAACTCCTTCCACCTCAAGCAAAGCACCATCCTGAAGTGTCAAATACAGAAATTACTGAGGCTCCCTCGACAGTCAGTGAAGAGTTTTTGGCATCTCCAGTGAGGAATTCAATATTTTAACTTCTGGCTTGCCCACCCCAAGGACAGCAGGGTGCTCGGACATTTGGGTTCTCAGATTTCAGATACTTGCATATCTGTATCCTGCAGATGAAACCATAGAGATGCTTATTAAGCACCTCTGCCATCCCAATCAACTCATTACTAAAAAAGATGCAGCCAATAATTATGCTGGCAGCTATCTGAGTTCTGGAAAGGAGACCACACATGACTGCCCTTGTAGGTTAATAAGAGTTCAAGCACCCATTATTATCTCTATTAAATCTAGTAGCTGCCTGGTGTTACTGGAAAAAATGAAGATTGTGGTGTTTTTCCGATACCTTTGATCTGTTTATTTATTAAGTTACCATAGTTCATCATCCCTTCATTCAAGTTTACATTGGTTGGGGAATTTTTCTGAGTATTTCTTAAAATCATACCAAAACCTACATGTCATAAAGATCCTAATACTCTGCTTTATACCTTTTACAGGCAGAGCCTTTTCTTTGCTCCTACACCAAGCCTTATTCAAAAGCAAGTAATTCCATTACAGCGAAAGCAAGACTTGCTCTCAGTTCCTACTGCAGTTGAAAAAAATTGCTGAAACACTGTAAAGGCATCAAAATAACTCCACTGAGTTCTTGCGAGTCGCTGTCCCTCTTTTTCCGCTGCACTGTGTATTCTGAAGTGTGCCCAGCACATAACACTTTCAGTAAAATCAGAGAACTCTGCATATTTCCAGCTCTCTCATTCTAAGGTACTGAGATCATACTGCAAAGCAGGGCCCTGTGACATGATTGCCTTGAAACCATAGGAGATCACTTGGCTGGTTAAAACTACCAAAATCTGAACTGTGCTAAGTGTGAACTTTTTTAGGGTTTTTGTTGTTGTTTGTTTTTAATGTAAAAGCAACCTGTATGCCTAAGAAAAGTAAAATTGTTACAAAAACTATCACCATCCAAAGCTGTTTCTTTTTAGGTGTAAGAAGCAAAAACGCAAAGATATCCTGAGAATTAAATCTTTCTCTTGAAAGTAGACAGTATGATTTGTTTTGAGTCACAAACTTCTCTAAATGACTCTAAACCACATTTGCCCAGTCTACATCGCAAATCCTTCTGTTCCTTCTCCTCTTTTGACTTCCAGGGCTGGAAATTCAGCTTGGGGGATTCAGCCAGATCATCTCTTACTTATATACCCCTGTCAAACAAATTCTGTGCCAGCTAAAGTTTATAAAAGTCCATTTCATTGGTGTTTTCTGGCAACACACAAACATAAGAAGGGACTTAAGACGATCCTACAGCCAGAGCCTGGGCAACAAGGCTGCTGACAGCGTGAGAACGAGCACATGCTGCCTTTCCACGCTCACGCTGGAACCCAAACGCCTGTTCTCTCTTACACCATTATTCATTTAGAGCACAGCCTGGTGCTTCGAGTGTCATCACTCACAGATTTCAGTCCAGCTCAGTGGGAATTGCCTCTGTGTTGGCTCAGTACTGCAGACAGGAGAAAAAGAGAAGCAAAAATGTCCTACCTTCAAATACAGATATTCTGGTATCTCCTAACTGCACCAAGTACCAGGTCTATTATATAAAAAAGGTATTCAGGGTGATTTTTAGGACAGAATTTGGCACCACCACCTTCAGCCTGACTCCAGCAGATCAATCAGTGAGAATTTCCCTCTATGGAATGCTGACAAGATTTAACATGTGATTTTTTAACAAAGAACATATGTCACACACGGTCTCCCATCTTGCCTCCAGCCTTCTGCCCTTGAAACACCCTTGGCCACACAAGCCACGGTTTGGTTTTTCTGTCACCTGCTTTTAAGCTGCTGTCTCTTACTTTCTGCTGCACTCTTCCTACAGTTTGACCCTTGTACAAATCAAGAGGTATCACCAGATAAATCTTTCATCCTGTTTTCACCCAATCCACCCACTGATGGAAACCTTTATCAATGCCAACATCAAATGTCTTTAAAAATTAATTAGAGCTCAGCGTGGCTGATTTCATTGCCAGTCTCTGCCAATATCAGAGTTACATCCACACCAGGGACTCACCATTAGTCCAGTCTTCAGGTCCCTGCTTTTTCAGTCATCACTATAAAAGGAGCAGTCAGCTGTTCTTATTTCGACTGGAAGGTGAAGAGTGCACATATGAGCTTCAGTGAGATCTGCAAATGCCTAAAGATCAGAGATACGTTATCAGGAGGCATCTCAGCTTTAAAATAATTTCAGACTATTGTAGTTTCTGAAATATTTTTAAAATAGTTGGGGTTTTTTTTTAAGAGTGGGTGTCTACAGGGTTGGGCTTTTTGCTTTTTCTTACTGTAACTAGAACACAGGAACCAAACATCTAGCCCAAAGATGTACTGACAATCACCACCCATATCAGAGGTGTCACTCAGCTTTTTTAACTAGCTGAACATGAAGTCACAGCCAAATTTTAGGTGTCATCATGAAATAAGCAGGTTACTTCCTTTTGGGCAGGCTGTCAGTAGTGTGGCTGCACTGGGAGCACCAGTGGCTGTATCCTTCCCACAGGGTGCATCATACTGTGCCTGTGCCTGGTGAGCCGTGTGGGAGCCAGGCACAGCCAGAGCCCCCATCCTGGGCAGGTCTGCAGGGACACAGCCAGAGTTGGGGCTGTGCCCAGCACTCAGGGCAGCAGCAGCAAAGAAGGAGGCTGGGTGCAAGTGTCTCCGAACTCTGCCTTGTGCTGCTCCTCCACAGCAGCCTGATTTTGGTTACAGCTCGTCTCAGGCACCCACTGTCAAGTACCATTTGAGGAAGAGGTTTGTAGATGAGGAAGAAGTTGCAGATCCCCTTGGGCTGTGACAGTGACACTCACAGCTGAGTGAGAAGTCCTTTTAAACATTCCTGTGAGAGCATCACATAGAGGTGATGTCATTCCTGACTCACCTCTGGGGCCAGAAACCTCTGTAACAGCAGGCTCTTATGAATCACAAAGTACTGATATTTTTTTCAAGTTATTAAAGATTTCACCTCCTCTATTTCTGTGATGTGCTTCTATACTAACACAGGCAAGGCCTGGAGGACAGCACTGAAGTTGGGGTGTGTTGAAGGCTGGTCCCTAAAGGACAGAGTGCGTACCACACAGTCACTGCATTGACAGGACCTGGCACACAGCTTCAAACCAATCCCTTGGCAAACGTCAGTAAATAAAAAAAAAATACATATATTGGAAAAGGATATAAATAAACCACTGTCTGTTCCCCATCACCACAGGCAGACAAACGACCAACAAAAAATGTAGTGATCCAGAGCACTCTAAAGTCTCTCAGCAAGTCCAAATTCTGAGCTAGATATGTTCTTTGACAAAAACTTCTTTCATTTTTCAAGTGGTTGTACCATCTAGAGTACCAAATACATCACAATCCTCCTCCAGGTCCTAAGATAATAACAATTACTCTAAATTTTAAAATTCTGGGCAATGTGTTTCTGTCCCTGAGCATGGTCTCAACTGAAGTGCAAACCCTCTTTCATTCCTGAACTTTGCACCTAAAATTTGTTTCCTTAACATCATGTTTCAGTTCTCAAAACTGGTTTGTGGCTCAGTTGCTTAAAGTAAATAGGTTCCTTACCAAACTTTTCCACTTTGCTTGTCCTCTAAGTCCTCTTTCCTTCCTAAAGTAGGAAGTTATCCCCCCAGGACAGGGAAAGCAGAGAAATCCCTGTAGCACCCACAGTGGTCACCCTGAACAGACATTCCCCTCCTCCTGCCCCTGCCTTCTTCTACCTCCTGTGACCCACCCTGGCAGTCCATGGGGCAGTTTTCCCAGGTTTGATGCTTGCTAGCAAGCCACAGCTGGGACTCTTCTGAGAATCTGCCCCAGATTTCTCTCAGCGGTGAGAAAAGGCCGCTTTTTCCTGTACATTGAAAGCTGTGGGATTGAGTCACCTTTCTTCTCGTGTCGTGTTACCCACGTGTTTCCCTTTCTTCTCATGTCAGGGAGCTGGGAGACCTGAAGATCTTGTGTACACCTTGAGCTGGAGCACATGGTAAAAAGTGAGGAGCTGGGGAGGGTGTGAAATGACTGAGATGCAACATAAAAAAACCCCATGAACACGAAAACCCTGCCTGGGTTTCTTTCTTGCTGAGAGGTTCACTGCACAGTGCCCAGACACTTCTCAGTTACCAGCCCAGGTTTGCCTTCAGAAGCACGATGGAGCCTAGGTGTCTCTGGTACAGGAGATGGACCTATGTGAAACAAATCACCTTTAAATAATGAAAACACCTTCAAATATAGACATTGACCACAGGCAGAAAGATTTCTGATGAGGAAATCAGCCATGTCCAGCACGGCCTGCCACAGAGCCAGCACTGGGGCCTGCCTGCTTTTCCTGCCCTTCTGTTGGGCACAGCCAGCCTTTGGACTCCCTGCAAGCTGGAGCTGAAGGCAAACTGGGCTTGCTCTGTGCCTGTACACCACGGCAGTGCTTGACCTGTGTGACTGCAACTCAGCTGAACACAAACCAAACCCAGCACTCACATTCGCTTTGTGGTTCCAGTCTGTACAAAAATAAGTGTGTTGGTGTAACCAGCACCAAGTGAACGAATATAAATGGTTTTACAACAGCATTTTTTTTGTTCCTGTCCTGTTGCTTACGTGATGTTAAGAGCAGGTTGAAAATCCCTGTCCTACTGAGCAGCAGCTGCCTCTACCAGGGGTCACTTGGACACTGGTGTGGAAGGTGCTACTGAGCAGAAGAGTGGTAAGGACATAATTAGATTGTGTAGCCATTTGTTTGGGGGAGAATTACAATTAAATTTACATGTGTGGGTTTCCCTCTAAACATACCTTCTCCTCAATCCAGAATCATAAGCAAGTGTTCTCCTACACAGAAATGGTCAATATTTCTCAGTCTGATAAACCAGGTATGGTTAAACAAAGAAGAAGGCGAGTACAACAAATAGTTACTCTTTTTTACTACTCTAGAGGAACTCGAATTTGTTCCAGCAGTTATATTTTCATGCAGAGATTTGGCTGCAATGCAGCAGGCTATGTACATGCTATTAAACTGCAGTTCTAGAGGCTTGGACTCTTCTTGATCTCAAATTTGATCTCACTTTTCACAAGTTCATGAAATCAGAAAGAATAGAGGAAACAATATTCTGAATCCTGTGACAGTTTACTCAAAAGAACCAGGTGTCAGCACTGCAGAACATAACCGAGTATCAACTCTGCAAAAACTGAATTATGGTAGAAACACTAAAAAAATTAAAAATCCTATAGTTAAAGAAATATATCGTCTAACACTTTCTCCCCCTCCCCAGTCAATTCAAATCACAAATCTGACTGGTAAATCAGCATCAGAGTTATAGCCCTGCTTCATTTTTCTTTAGTGGTTGTGGTTATTTACAAAGAAATGCTCAAGACCAGAGAAATTTTATGCTAAAATGTTTAAATACTTGGCTTAAGAACTGCTTACCAGGAAAAGAACAGGAAAAGGATGTGGCCTGATAAATGCCTGTAACATCTTCATCAGTGTCATCTATTTATTCATATGAATTTGATTTCACTAAAAATTAATAAGTGTGAGAAGTCTCAAGAGTTCGCGGTACTGAATGAGCAGTAATCGAGCTCCATTTTTAGGCAGGAAGACAGATATCTTTAAACTCACAGCAAATGTTTTCCACTAAAAGCCCTTTAAACCTTTCACTGAAAAGGCATTTAAAAAGAGGACAGAATGGTGCAGGCTCAGCCCCTTGCACACCAACCCTCTGAGGAAAGCAAGAGATGGGCAGTGGGAAGGGGAGGGGAAGGTGGCACAAAGGAGAGGGCAGGAACAGCAGCTCTCCCTTCTTTTGGTTGAAACTCAGGCTGTGATGCCATGTGGACCCCTTCCTATGGGCACCAAATATCTAACTATGCACGCAAAGTGTAGCATAATAGAGATACAAAGGCTCCCTTAGATGGGAGGCGACACGAACCTCTCCCTGCCCAGGTTCACACAGCCTTGCTATAAGTAAAACCTCACTGAAATTAAACAGAAGGATTCAAATTAATTAAGGGATCATGCACCTACAGAAAATGACAGGATATATACGTAGTCATATTCCTAATTACTTCTTCTGCGTGTTACTACATAGTTTCAACACAGTTTCAATGCTTACAACCTGAGAATAGTTAATTCTGAATACGACAGGGCAGACAGACAAATTATTTTGTAAGAATTTAGGACTTCTAGAAGGGTGTGAACTCCAGCCATGATTGATGTCATGTTTTCTCTCCTGGACTGCAGACAGGGAGCTGGACACGAGGAAGGAACTGGTTAAAAATATTGTGTTGACACTGGATAGTTGGATATGGGAAACTGCACTCCACTGCAGGTGTCTTGTATAGCCTTTGGAATGTCCTTCTGATTGTCTCTGCTTTGATTCCCCACACATAAAACGGAAAAAAAGAACAGACTTTACCTATGCCACCAGGACAACAACAAACAGGTACATTTAGAAGAGGACAGACAACCCTACCGTGACAGTGCCAAACAGGCAAGCCCGTCATGGTGCCTTGTGATGCCCTGTGCAGACCTAAATCACCCTAAAAGTGGTGTGTTCAGGCAGAGCAAACACCACACCCCATCAGCCCAGTGCTCAGTAGAGATAATATTTGATAAACAGGTTGTAATGTTATCAAAACGCCAAACTGACACTTCCAACTACGCATAAACAAGAAGGGAGAGATTTTGCTTAGCAGCAAAATCCTCTGTGCACTCCACCTCTGACCGCAGCGAAATTAAATCTTACTGGTACGTCATGATATCATAAAGACATGCATTGCTGCTGGCCTGTTGGCATTATAACAGACCATGAGTTGATGCTTGGGACAACAATGGTACACACAGTTTATATAACGAAGTAATAGGGCAGAACACAGAGAAAGCAACACAAATTTTAATATAAAACTATTTTTAAAAGTTTCCCTTTTTCCCCCTCAAACAAGACTTTTGAAAACATATAGTTTTGTAAGAATATTTCCATTGAGGAATATCTTATCAATATAAACTCAGGAAAAAGCATTGTTGCCAAATTCTCACTGCATTTCTATCTAATTAAACTCCTCATGCGAATAATCTCAACTCAGAGACTTGCTGCCTTTTAATTTCTGCTACTGTAGGAACACCAGAAACCACCATTTAGCTGGAAACCTGAATTTTTCTCTTCACACAGTTTCTTACACTCCTCCTCTAAACATCCACTGCTGGCTTTAGTCAAAGACAGGATGCCACATTAGACACGCTTTTTTTCTTGCCTAAAACAATGCTTACATTCTTCTTCATTATTGTCATTCATAATGACATTCAAGGACCTTCCCTTCCTGCCACGAGGGCTGCTGTAAACACATCTAACAGTTTCTCACAGACACTTTGTGCCATTACACAGGAACAAGGCAAGGAAAACTGACTTTTCCCAGTAAGAAGAAATGAAGCGATGAGACACGTGGGGTCTGAGACTCCTGTGGTCCCCACAGAAGAATGTGTGCACCCCAGAGGGATGCAGTTCCTCGGCCATACCGGCAGGCCAATTGGCTCAAAATGCATACAAGTGCCTTTTGGGAAGGAGGTTACACAGTTTCCTGGAGTTGTATGTGCAATTCAGAACAGTGAAAAATAAAATGAAATGTTGGTCATCTTCAGTAACTGATTTTTTTCCCACCTTGCAAAATTACAGCTGAAGTACCCATCTAGTCACGACAGGGCGGTCTTATGGTTTGGAGGTTTGTATGATCTGTCAGGAAATAATTTGCAAAATTGCTGCCTCAGGTCTTTCAAAGGTAACGATATCTTGAAGACCAGTGTAGCGAATGGTTTGAGTAGAAAAAAGAAATACCTTAAAAGTGTCAAAATGATTCAGTCATTAGGCAGAGCAGAGGCATGGGCTGCGATGTGGTACGTAGGGCCTTCGGCTGGGGTGCATGAGCCCTGTTTGAACACCTGCTGTGCTGAACTGGAGAACTACTGAAAGTGCAAAAGCTGCAACACAAGAGAGAGATCTCCACCAGTTTTAAATTTCACCAGTCTCAAGGCAATGAGGTGGAAAATGTCTACCTTGCTGACCTGGCCTCAGGAGTATCCCCAGCTGATTTCTCTGTGGAAACTGAGACATGTCTCTCAACATATGCTAGATCACTTCAATACTAAACATGTCAGGGCTCAGAGTGAGACCAGCTCACTTGTTCTCCCAGGCAGCAGATTTAGCTCCTCCATCACTGAAACGACCCTTATCTTCTGGGACACTCTTGGCCTTGGTAAACTGCCAGGGTTTGCTGGTGCCTCCCTCAACCTGTGGGATCTTTCCAGAGGACACTAAACACAAGTGAGAAGCCCTGTGGTCAGACCGCTGTACCAGCACAGCAGCTTCCTGCCCCCAGCCCCTCGGCCCCACCAGCGATCTACAGTACTTGTGGTCACTTCCTCTACAGAAAAGCTCCATTTCAGCTGTTTCTGTTCTTTGGCCCTCTCTGCCCACAACCATCAGAGCTTTTGGCTCTCCCTTGCTCGTCACTGCTGGGCTGTCCACGGTGAGAATGGTGGAGCAAACAGAGAGCCAGTGAGGACAAGGAGCTCGGTGCTCGGCTGGTGGGGCAGGTTGGGATAATGTGTCTTACCACAGATAGAGACAGAGATAGTGCAGGGCTGAAGCCGTGTTTCTCATTTCTCCTGTAGCCACAAGATGGAGCAACTCAGTTACAAACAGTTCTGCAGAGCCACCAGATTTAGGTGATGGGACTTTTCCTCGCAGTTCTGGCTCACCCAGAGGCTGCAGGCAGTCTTGGATCACAGTAGTGGAGGCTCCCTCTTTTCAAGCAGAGCAGATATTTTTCTCACTTGTTAGACTCTGATTTAGGTCAAGAAAAAAACCTACCAGGTCTTCACTGCACACTCCTGAGTGGTGCAACGGTTACTGATTTACCTGTTGAACTGAAGGATGACAGCAGCACCAGCCCCTTGCTGACACTGTTCCTGAGAGCCAGGACTGACAGCAGGGGAGCCAGGACAAAGCACTGCTCTCTGGTGCAGTCCAGTGTCAGGGCACAGCAGCGCCCAGGGATGGCTGGCACAGCTCAGCACTGCAAGGACAAGGTCTGCCTCAAAGGCAAGCACAGGGAATCAGCAGAGCTTCACTGGTTGCCACCCAGGGATGTGTGTGTGGCCTGAAGGGGAGGTCTGTGTGGCAGCAGCAATATGGCAAAGTAAGTCCTCCATACTAGCAAAAAAATGCATGTGAACCAGCTCCTTTATCAGGAAGAAGGCACAAGAGGGTGCATTCAGCATCTTCAATCTCACAAAGCAGGAGGTGCTTCATGCACTGGTGGCATTGGTGACAAGCACAGAGGCAACAAGGACAGAGGAGGATTTGCAGGGTTGGCCCTCTTCTCCCTAGTTTCCAAGAAAAGGGACCCACCCTTGGTCTTGGGGATTTTGTGAAGAGACACATTCCATTAGCACAGGGTAGGGCCTGCCGAGAAAAGAAAGGTACCTTGGCTATCCACTGCTTTCTCACTCCTGCATCCTCAGAAAGCTATTATTGAACAGCCTGAGAACCCTTCACGGGCTATCCCAGCCTCTCCATTATGCAGCTCACTTAGGTTTATTTTACCCTCTCCATCAGCTCTCAGCACCACACATTTTTTATCCATTCCATTTTAAAAGCAAAGGAGCCCTCACACCTTGTCCCAAGTGCTTTTGTACCCACTGCATGCCTTTCTGGCCCTTTCTCCTCATACTCTTCCCTCAGAAACTCACAAGCATGTTTCTGGGGAAAAAAAGCAGACCAATAGCTGGTGGTGACTAGATTAACCTTGGCACTGCTGATTCCTCTTCCTCTCTTTTTCAAAGCATCTTTCTCCAGATGTGTAGCCACCCAGGGCTCTGTGCAGCAAGCACACCCAGGGCAGCCCCTGGTGAGAGGGGCAGTGCTCAGGTGGCATCAGAATATGAGTGTCAAACAGAAAAGAAAGCTCCAAGTGTGTGAGAGGAAAACCTTGAACGGGGAAAAAAGAGCATCCACTCCGAGCCTTGGTGTCACCATCAGAACTGGCATTTGCAAACCCCTGACCAGGGCTGGGTTTCTGTCCATGTTGACAGTAACCTTAGTTCCTGTCAGAACCTTTCTGTAACCTTAGTTCCTGTCAGAACCTTAATTCCCACCACCCGGGGTGGCTCAGCCCCCGAAATGCCTCTTCGTGGTAGCGGTGCCTGCCTGTGCTGTGTGGGTTTTTTTGTTAATATCCAGAAAGCAGCCATGGTCACAAAACCACCACTAGATACACAGAAGTGAAACCCAGCTGAGGCACGAGACAAGGCATTATTCACGCAAACCTTCTGACTTGTTTCTTCCCTTTGGTGGTGTTTCTTTTTATTCCTTAGGTAGAACAATTCCAACTAAAATATCATAGGGGACCCCAAGTACTATTTCTTCTCACGTTTCCTATTCCCCATGTCTTTCAGAGATGCACAGTTTTAATATAGCCACTATAACCCTCATTTTTCAAGTATTAAAGGAGCATGCAGAGGACCAAGCAAAACTAAACATCTCTCCTTTCTTTCCCCTTTTGGTAAGAACATTGCAAACACACATACAATGGGGGAGAAAAAAAAATACAGATGGGTGTATTTCCTGTTCCCTAGGAGTATAAACAGATTTAAGAGTAACTCTTGACTCTTTTAAAATACCAGGTTGAATTGAACAAACCACTGAAAATCAACAATCCCTTTTTCCTTTTTGATATAACGAAAAGTGGGGGAAACAATGGCAGTGATAGCTCAGGATTTAGCTTAAAGCACATCTTGACAGCAAACATTCGACCCATGGATGTTTCAGACAATCAATAAAATCATGTCTTGTAGGAAAAAAAACAATAGAGAAAGGTCTGTAGGGCCAGCATTTCCTTCTCTGTTACTGGAGACTCATTTTAATGGGTGACTCAGAGGTTAGTCCCACAAAGCCGTGTATTTGCATCCTTAAATGAGCTGTGTGACATTCTGTGTACACAGTGCGTGCACACAGGCACAGCGTGGGGAGACCATGGTGGTAACGGAAATTTGCGACAACGCAAAAAGCAGCAGCACCTCGTGCTGCCTTCTGACACCCTGACCAGCAGCTGCTTTGTATGCGGTTCACTCCGCTGTCTTGAAAGAAGACACAGGACTCCAGAATTCTACAAGCTGAGAAGGAGAAAAATTCAACATCCAAAGCTAGAGACAGTCCAAAGGTAAGATGACAAGAGGGAATTTTTCACTACTGCAAAACCTTGCCTTAAAAGCTTTCCTTTTGCTACAAGATCGGAAAACTAAGTATACTTTACATAACTTGTTTTGCTCATAGCATACCTACTCTTTTTAGAAGACTGAACAAAGCTGCCCTTTGCATTTACGCTTTAAAGAACGTTTTTTCTGTTTGTTTGTTTGGGATTTTTTTTTTTAAATCTACACAAGAGACTCTAGTCTGAAATGCTTTTAATCATAACTCGAATTTTCTTAGCTAAACATCTTGGTGAGAAGCTGAAATTCTATTTCTCTAGACGCAGAATTTCTAAGACGTGCTACCAAACAAACAAATTAAAAACAAGTCTGAAGAAAAAGGAAATGAAATTTCCCACTGAGGCAATGAAGTAAAGAACTTTGTCAGCATTTATTACTTTTCAGTAATTCCTTAATTTACTTTTTCTCCCTTTGGCTCTCTGTGATAGGTTTCCTCCCTGCATTAGACTCACTCCCTGAAGGTGACTCAGCAGGAGAACAGCACACTGTCTGACCAAGCCTTGGTCATGCTCTTATATGGGGCATTATCACTGTCACCCCTTGTCTGTCATGGGCCACCTCAATTCTGAGGTTCAGGGACCAAACCCAGCTCCCAAAACCTCTACAGACCTGTGGGTTTAACTCCCAGATACTGGACAACCTCCAGCATGTCCTTTGTCATTTTGGCAAGGAAATGTCATTATTTGCCCCCAGTCTCCTCTCAGTCCCTTGCAGCAGAGCAGGCCCTGCTGACAGGGCTGCTGCCCCACAACCCCCCACACCTCACAGGCCGTGGTGCTCTGCAAGGAGGCTGTTTGTGCTTCACACTAAATGAAACCTGTACCTGCTCCAGCACGACAGGAGCTGCAGATGGATCCCTGCACCTGACCCTGCACCCCCAGCCCTACCAGCTCCCATTCTCCTCCTCAGGCTGGGTTTCTGGAGCCGGTTTTCTTACTTCTGTCATGTGAGCCAGTAATTTACAGAATCATTTACCCGGCATCAGTGTGTCCTTAAGGAGCAAGGAATTTCCTTTTTGCTGATCCTAATCTCTCTCAAACCACAGCAAGGGACAGTTTACCTCTGAAATACTCAGGGGGTGACTTGGTCTGCAGAACAGAAACTTTGACTGCACAGTTGACAACTGGTTGACAAGCCTGAAATGGAACAGCATCAAAATTAGTAACTCATGTTTTGAAGAAGTACAATTAGAGAACAGTAGGCAAAAGCAATTTCTGGGCACCAACAGAAAGATCTCTGACAGGTTTTATTCACAGGTTACTTTTGCCGTCATGGAACTGGCTGGAGAAAAGGGTGAGGTATTCCTGGGCATTTGCATTTGTGATTCCAGCTGAGACAAACATCGCAGAAACCAATGAGCGCCTTCCCAGTCCTTATCAGGAGAGTCTGAGGGCAGGATCAAGCCAGTACCCTTCCTCTAAAGAAGATAATTGTTCCATGACCTGAGCTTAGGGAGTAAGTACCTTCACACTTTTAGTCCCCTCTTTGCAGAGGAGAATCCAGATGCAAGTTTCCTGCAACCCTGTCTCTGCTGTGGTAACTCTGGCTGATTTAGACAAAAGCTTGGGTTCTTAAATCTCATCCTTCTACTAATGACTTAACTTCTGCTGCAAATAGCCTATTTGAAGCTTCCTGACTGCTGCTTTTAGACAGTCTGTAGGAGGGCCAAAAGTAATCACAGTCCCTTTTTGCCCAGGGGTGGTGGGAGAGGGTGCGGGATGGGCAATGGCTGTGTGGGATCTTCACATTAACAAACATGGGAGACCCTCGTGGTCTTGGTTCCCCAAGGTCTCCTTCCTGCCTGATGCAGGAAACCAGATCCAAATAATTGTCTCCACCCTCACAATCCAGGAAACCCCAAAATCAAGGGCTGCTACCTCAGTTTTGCAAAGAGATTGCATCACTCCAAGGGGATGGTGCCGTCACATCCATACTCTGCCTAGCCTAAATCATAGCACTGTTAGGAGTAAAAGGTGACAGTGCAAGTGAGGTTTGGACCCCACAAAGCCCTGCTCCTCCTTCAGGCACAGGTTTGCCCCAAGATCCCTTGGCACTGAGCAGCTCCATGTCACCAGGAGCTGCAATTCAGCACACAGCAGCCTGAGAGGGGGAAAAAGGCATCTCCAAGTCTATGTCTTCATCATTCCTTGCAGTGAAGGTGATTTTCTTCTCTTCCAGCGTACCTGGAGTCATGAATGACATCCATGACAAGAGCAATATCAGTGCTACCGTGGAATGGTTCCAGTTCATCATGTACACCCCCACATTTAGCCTGGGATTGCTGTTCAATGTGATGGCTCTGTTGTTCCTCTTTTTTAAGATTAAAAAGCTGTCAGAATCTACAATCTACATGATAGCCCTTATATTCCTGGATACTTTGCTGTTGTTTACTCTTCCTTTTAAAATCATTTCCTACCACAACAGCTGGAACTGGGGGTCTGTGTTTTGCTCCATCTTGGAGAGTCTTTACTTTGTGAACATGTATGGCAGCATTCTCATCTCCCTCTGCATCTGCGTGGACCGGTACATCGCTATCCGGCACCCCTTCACAGCCCGCTCCCTGAGATCCGTCAGGAAAGCTGCCACGGTCTGTGCTCTTGTCTGCCTGGGCACCTCGGTGGGGACAGTCTCTACGACCCAGTTGCATGAAAAGGGCCAAAACATCTCATCCTGCTTCCATAACTTCTCCCAGAGCACATGGGGGAACACAGGCCTGTTCAGCACCTTGGAGACCATCTTCTTCGGCAGCATGGCAGCCATGACGTTCTGCACTGCCCAAATTGTCAGGTGCCTGAGAAGGCACAGAGATCCAGACAACCCCCAGACACAAATCTCTAGAGCAGAGAGGATCGTGGTGACAAATCTGGTGGCATTTTTGGTCTGTTTCACCCCTTACCACGTGGCATACTTCATGTACTTCTTGGCAAAGAATAAAATCATCCACATCAGTTTTCAAAAGGTGCTGCGAGATGTCGTTCAGATCACCCTTTGCTGGGCAAACCTGAACTGCTGTCTCGATGGGGTGTGTTACTATTTTGTTTTAAAGGAGTCCTTGGAAGACCCATCACAAAACACGGAAAGAAGAGTCATGCCAAAGCCTTGATTTACATACTGCATGTTAATTACTTGGGATGATGTGTGGTGAGGCTTTCACGGAAAGTACAGGATCCTGAACTTCTTACCTACGCAATTTGCTCTAAATATGCAGTTCTGAAAACATTTCATTTAAAAAATAGAATTAAGTCCGTTTCCAGGAGACTGCTCCTAACTTTTTTTATTTCCTTCCATAATGTTTTCTGTTACTATTTATGGGTGAAAAGAAATGTAATTATTCATATAAATGGTGATGCCTATTTCTTTGGATGTGATTCCTCTTTGCTTTGGAAAAAAAAAAAACGTTCACTTATATGTGGTAGCATCTTTCAGCCTCCCTATCTACACTGCACCTATAAACCTTCCTTAAGACTTCAGTCACTACAGACTTGGGCTGTTGAGAAACAGAAACTTGGAGCTTATGGTAAAAAGCTTCAGACTAAATTGTGCTGCCTCCCCTGCTCTGCTTGCATGCTTGTAGTCATGTACATGCACCCATCAGGTTTAGACTTACACAGGCTATTTAAAAAAAAAAAAAAAAAAGACTGTCACTGTAAATGCAAAGGCAGCTTTAGGGTAATATGGGTATAGCAAGATCTCCATGTAATTCCTCCACTGGTTGATTTGCTCTGCAAGGTTGTTCTAGTGACAGCTCTTGTGCCTATCTCATCATACTTCTAACTAATTTTAGAAGTAATATAACCACTGGCTCAAGTCCCCAGACAGCTCAGGTTGATCAACTATCCTGATTCCAGGCTCCCTGACCAGCTCCTCTCCTGCTTGCACACTTTGCCCACCCTGCTTGGTTACAAACCTAGTTTCATGAACAGAGCCAAACCAAACAAAAGCATGAAATAAAGAGCCTGAGCCCAAAATAGTGGCAAACACATGAATCTGAAGGAGCAACCCCCACCTTACTGGGCGATAAGAGCAGCCCTGATCCCTAAGGCAGCAGTCAGAAACAGTGGAAAGCAACCTTTCAGACCTCAAAGCAAGCAGAGCACTACAGCTTCCCAAACAAACAAGGCAATAAAAAATAACCAACCAAGGGAAGCCTAACATGCCAGTCAGTCACTTCTTATCAGTGCTCACAGGCATCTAGGTAAAGTCAATGACAATGTGCATTCAGCTGGAGAGAGGCATCACCCCCACTGATGCCTTTGATACTATCCCAGGAGCCAGCAGCCACTTTCCTGAGGGATGAGGTCGATTAAAAAAAAAAACAACCAACTGAAGCAATTAGTTTTCATATTCATGCTGACCTGGATCCTCTCAGTACCTCTTCTTGGCAGGGATGCCAATCCTAGCCTTTGAACTGTCTTTCTCCACACATTTTTGAAAAGGATAATGCACAAACTATGTATTGATTTCTCCCTTGAGCTGGTGATTTACACGTGGAGTCTCCACTCTGTCAAAGCGAATTTTTTCAGGAGTTGCTACATCTGTGTATGAGATTGTACCAAACAAATCCAGTTGCTGAGGAGGAGAACACTGATGCAGCATAGACCTAAGTGTGTGCTGCTGTTCACAGAGTCCTTCTGGTGTTCAGGAGATAACTGTGCTTCTGAGAAGACAAGGGCTGTGCATTTACACTGATGATGTCCTGGTTATGTACAAGTGGATGAAATTCAAATTCACCACGATATTCCAGCAAGAATTCCCTCCCCTTATCAATGGTCATTTCCATTAGTTCCCTCCGTAACCTCAGAATATCTGACTAGCTTCCCTGCCACTAGACAGTGAATCCTCATCAGCTCCTTGCTCACTACCTATCTCTTAACTAACTACACTTCAGTAGACACAAAGATTTTACCACTGTGACTTCAGACTCCTTTTGGAACCAGAGTTAACAAATAATACAAGAAAACAGTGCTGAGGCAAAAGAGTTATTTTACATCTCAAAGCAGTGGGTCATGCCAAGAGGGCCTCCAGCTTGACTGATAATGCCTGAACACAGGAAACAGGGACTGAGTCAGAACTTCAGGAGGCAGAAAATGCCAAAGTTTATGAGAAAACTGATCTCAATTGCTTTTATGTAGCCTGAGGCAGCTCCATTTGTTTTACTGACATGATTTTGGGCTTACACTGCGATAGCTGAGACCAGAAGATCACCTGTAATTTTATGCTTCCTCTGTTGCTCTGCTTTTTGATCCCCGTTTTTGAGTATGCCTGTTCTTTCTTGTTTTGTTACCCTACTGTCCTTGGTCCCACTGATCATAAAGTAACTTGCACTGTAATTTCATTTAGAGTTCCTGTAGACAGTGCAGTGAGGTGAACAATAAAATTAGGCATTTTTTGCTTCTTGGCTACCTTCCTCAGCAATAACACACTGCTTAGAAGAGGCAGCGCTGTTGACCAGATCAAGCACTGTTAACACTGTAGGAAGGACAAGTTAAAATGCTTGAGGCATTTTTTCTTCTCCCGAGTCTCTCCCATTTCTCCAGTGATTCTGGCCATCAATTTTTCTGGAAACAAAGAGGTTGAGGTGTATAAAAAGCTCATGCCTGACCACCACAGCCAACCACCGTTAGAGCTCCCTGCCTCCGCCTACACACAGCCCCCAGTGCCTCTGCTGGCTCTGAGAGAGAAGTGATTATCAAGGCACAGTGATGACTTTCATTCCAGATTCCTGGGATAAAATATAATTCTGCAAAGGCAACATTTTCTACTCAGAAGTTCCCTGCTGGATCTTATTGCTTCTGGGCCTCTGAGCATTTACTGTTCGGGTCAAATCTGGTGTGGTCTGATCCCTTCTTTGCTCAGGTGGGTAATTGCAACAGCTTTTTCATTTGCAGGGCTTAATACCCAAAACTTGACACGGCGTATCGAGTGAGACTGCAGAGATTCCTCTTTGCACCAAGAGAATATTAAAGATATAAAGTGCTAAAAAATAAAGGGAAAAATCTGAAAACCTGAAATTCATATTAAGAAAAAAGAAAGCAAAACCCAAAGATTTGTTCAGAAATGATTCACCCCTGAGAACGGAGGACTCATTCCTAACACACAGTTCTTAGCTTAAAATCATTACTTTATTCTGAAAGCATGACAATAGGGGCTAGAGAGCTGGTTTGGAGCACTTTTTCTACTTGCACTTCTTTTTGCATTTGAAAAGTGAAAGGGAAAAGGTTTAAAGCAGCCTTGAAAGCTGGGTGTAGGAGTTGGTGAAGCTGCTTCGCTGGGGAACTTCACCCTTTGGGCCAAACGAGCCATTTCATTTGAGAGGCCTTTCAAAAATGCATCCTGAGGCTGCCAGAATTCTTGCCAAGAGATTTCTCATTTAAGCCTGTATCATATTGACATAAGTAACCTTCCTACTCACTTACTTGCAGGTTTCACTAGGAGACTAGACATGTGTTTCAGCAGCAAATGCCTTATTCCCTGCAGCCTCACTCACCTGGGAAAACAGTGAAGCTCAAACTTAGGTTATGCACTAATTCTGCACATCTGTCCTTTGCTTTCTAAATTTCTTTTCTTCTAGTACAACTATTATCTATGTTTCAGAATTATCTGTTAGGCTTGGGAAAGAAAAAAAAAGGTTTAAAAAGAAAACACCACTGACGCTATTTGCAAACAACCATGGAAATCCCAACCAAAGCATTCATCTCCCAAAAAGAAAAAATTAGCACAGGTACCAAGCGTGCAGAAACATCTACAGAGATTTCACTACATTAGGAATTTAAGAAAAGGTTAAAAGTTCACTTCTTATGTTTTGTGAAAGATGTTCACATAAAATGAATGGAACAAATTATTTACCATGAGCAATATCACATCTGTGGTCAGTGGTAATAAGAAAAACCTCAGAAAAGTAAGTCTCAAGAGAAATTTCAAGGCTTTTATAGAGATTCTATTATGCTATCCTCCTCTCAGAATGTTTTTAGTGCTTTTATTGCCACTAAAGATGGTTAAAATTGCCCTTTGCTTTCTCTGCAGGACAGCAACACGATCTAAAGAAGAATTTGTAGCACTCTAGCTGCTCGGGAGAAGCCCTCTGAGAAGTGGTATAGTTATGCTGTGACAGTGAAGTACTACAGATAGGCACAGGCAGAAATCACAGCCCAGCTCCCTTCACAGTTTTTTTCCCCACAGAGCAGAGCTCTTTGCATGTTCTTTCCATCTGCTGCATTTACTGGTGGAAGCCTCACAAAGAAGTAAAAATGTCCTAAGCGACACCAGAAGGTGACAGAGTTCCCACTGCTGACCTTGGTGTGAGAGAGTCCTGAGCATGACTGGTTTTGGTGGGAGAACACTGACTCTCACACTCCGCCTGTGCAATTTGCTCCTGGATTTGCAGTGGTCCAGTGCAGAGCTACAATTCAATCAAGTGCTCCAGCTTGCCTTACTCATCCCTGTCTTCATCCTTCCTTTCCTTCCACATGCCTCTGTCTTCTGGTTTGTGGAGAAACTGCACCCTCTAGCAAAGCTGAGACTTCTCCCTCCATCAAATCTCTTGCTACTGAGATCTACCATAGCAGCAAACTCTAATGAATCAGTGTCTTCAGTTACTGTGAAAGACAAAGGGCACCTACAAAAGTCTCCTTCATTTTATCACATTGATTCTTCTTATTCTGATTTTATACACTGTCACTCCGTAAGAATGGTATTTACCACATTTTTCTAATGTGACAAAAAAGTTGCTGTGGGATACGGATACAATCAAAAATCTATGAGGAATCAGAAATGTTTCCCAGGAAGAAAAGCTGAATCAGTGCCATTTGCAGACACTAAATGATGTAAAACCTCATGTCTGCTGTATGCTAGTTTTCTATTAATCCTTCTCTCTATTCCAAGACAAAAAGGGCATTAAACTGGGATTATATTTGAAAGCAAGTATCAGCAGTTTAGAGTTATAAACACTGCCAGGCAATTGTTAATCCAAAACTAAGCATTACAAACCCAGGAAATCCAGTTTAGATTACACTTCAGAGTACACCAACACAATCCTGACCATTCCTGGGTAACTATTAACTTTGTCACTACAAGTAAAGCCACCTCCCAGAGACCAGAATACAACCTGGGCCAGCCATCACTACTGAGACAGTGAAGGACACGGTCTGAAACAGCTTTATCAGTTTAAAGAGGAGCTTAGGAAAGAAAGCACAAGACACTGCAGACAGCAGAGGCCCATATGAATTCATTCGTGCTAATAGGAAGTGCAGTGGCTTGAAAAAAGTGCAGCTGGAAGGGGGCAGAAATAAAGGACTGTGAATTTTGACAGAGCAAGGTTGGCATGGTAGTAAAAACCCTGCAGGTAGGTTTGTTTCCCTCGTGCAGAGTAAAATACTTTGGTATTAATAATAAACATGTCCCATAGACCATTTTGTGTGATCAGGGAGAAGATAAAAGAAAGCCTGAGCTATAAAACCCTTCATTTTGCTCTGAGCTTGACTCTTGCTGCTGCTCGTGCCTGTGGCTGACAGAGACCTGGTGGGACCCCGGGCAGGATCCTGCTGTGTGACAGGGGTTGTTTGCTCCCATATGAGGTGCCCCATGGTGTCTCACCCAGCCTCCAATTGAATTGGACAGGGATGGGATATTCCAGGCCCATCTCACTCCTACCCATCTCTCACTGCAGAAATCACAGAAAAGGAGCCAGATCACACTTAATTCAAACCCACAGCCTATCACACTTAATTCAAACCCACAGCCTATCACACTTAATTCAAACCCACAGCCTATCACACCTCATGCCTTATGATTTCTCAGAGGAAACACATTTAGGCTATCAGGAGTGGGAAGAGATAAAGCAATGGGCTGGACACATTTGCATTTGTAACCCACTTCTTGCTATAATGAAAAGGCAGAACTTAACACCACACTCAGCAGCAATAGCAAGACCATTAATACCCCTCTCCGTTGCAACATAAAATACAGAGGCTAGAAAAATATATTCCCTAGTCTTGGAACAACAGGACCGAGATTGAGCAGTATCACTGAGTCTTATTCCGGAGTTCATTTCTGGGCATGATCATATCATTCAAATAATTTTTATAGTCCATACTATTATGGGTTATTGTTCCCTCAGATTAGCCTGTGTCAATTGCCTTGGGATGCCCACATACACCTGTCACAAAACATCTTTGGAAAAAACCCCAAATCTCTCTCCCACTTTTTGCCAGTCAAAAATCCAAACCTTTAACGTGGTTATTGTAATTTAGCTCCTATTCACACCCTCAGAGGGGAACAAATTTCAGCATCTGTTACCAAACTTCTAAAGGAGAAAGAAAGAATAAAAATAAAGAAAAGAAAAATGCAGTGAAAAGGAGTGGTGACAATGCCAGCAGCTCTGCTCAGCAGGTGCTGGCTGTGAAAAGCTCCTGTGGAAGAACTTGGCAACAGCATCCTGGACCCAAGGCGAGCAAGCACCAGCAAAGGCTGGTGGTGGGAGACAACAGAAGCCTGAGGGAGCTCCTTGGCACAGGCACAGCGAAGTGACAAGCAAGGGGGCACAGTGCACACCTGCAGCAGAAAGGGGAGAGAATTTAAGGCCTTGTGCAGAGCATTGCTACATCTATGGGGGGAACTCCAGCCTTTTACTGCCACAGAGGGAAAATGTCAGGAAAAGGTATATACAGTGACAGCTCTTTAGGTAAATCATGATGACATGAGAGAGAGCTTTATTTTTTCTTTTCCTTTTTTTTTTTTTTTTTTTTTTTTTTTTTTTTTTTTTTTTTTTTTTTTTTTTTTTTTTTTTTTTTTTTTTTTTTTTTTTTTTTTTTTTTTTTTTTTTTTTTTTTTTTAATCTTTTGTTTTGTTTTTGTTTTCTTGTTCCGCTGACGCCAGAGCACAGCATTAAATCAAATACTGCCACCACTAAGGGCTTGCTGCTGCCCAGGTTTGGCTCCAACCATGCCAGCCACTTCTTTTGCCACATATTTTAGAGCGACAAAGCGATGACAAATGACAAAGCATTGCCACCCCTTGTGGTGCCACACATCCCTGAGCACAGGATGCAGCCCAAGCCCTATCCTCTTCCACCTCCTGCTGCCACGGTGAGAGGACTTTACAGCCCTCACAGCTTCCCTTGCCTTAAGCCTGGTTTTGTTTGTTTGAGAAACAAAACAAAACAAAATAAAATAAAAAATAAAATTAAAAACAAACAAACAACTACCCTCAAATACTTTCCTAAATATACCACCACATTCAGGATTTCACCTCAATGAGATATCCTGGCGTCCTGTTTTTGCAAGGACTCCCCTCAGGAGCCCAGGGAATCATGAGGGCAGGCCCAGACACTGGCAAGCTGTGCCTCAACACAGCGACAGAAGGATTTATTTTAAAGGTGGACAGCAAAGGATTTAACTTTTTTCTCCTCAAAGCCATTTGCCAAATTCAAACCAGTTTCGATCAGAAAAGCAGTATTACTTTTGAACACTCCCTGTACCCAGGGAGTGCACAGAAACACTCACAGTTCCAGAGACAAAGGGTTGGCCCTGAGGCCTCATCTCTGTGAGGGAACAACGTGGCATTGGACATTAAAATATCAGTTTAAGCTTCCATCACTTACTGTGTATTTGGGTGAGTGCCAGGACATGGACACAAGTGAGTGTAAACCCCCATGAGGGGAGGATGGAGGTGTGGGCGTGCAGGTCCCAGCGGCTGCTCCGGTCTCCCCTCAGCGCTGCCGCCGTCAGTCACCACCTGGCACCTCCACTGCCCATCCTGCTGAGCGGCAGCAGCACAGCCAGGAAAGCTGCCGAGTGAGGGGGTCATTCCATGAGCTGATGACATGCTCATCCCAGCAAGAACCACACACACCAAGGGCACACGTGCTGGGCAGCCCTCGGCCCTGCCCGCTGCCTGCACTGGAGCCACGATGGGGGCAGTCACCGAGCCCTCAGAAGCGGGCAGCGGGCACTGAGAACCTTCTTCTCGCTTGGAAAAATCACTCTTTTTGGCCAAGCTGACTCCAGGCTACTCCACTACAGCTGCAGGGGGCTAAGATTATGCTGCCCACAGGTGTCACAGCAAATGAACTGAACATACCAAGAGGTGCAAGTGTTAGAAGGCGTGGATCGATTTTACAGCTCCTGCAAACAGCCCCACATGGCACTGCCTGTCCAGCAGAGTGTAAAAACAGTGGAGCACTTGTTACTAATGAAAAATCTGGGGAAGGAAGGGAAGACCCTTGAAGATGTGAAGACCCACCAAGTCCCTACATGGGCGAGCACAACATGCTGTTCTTGCAGAGACAGCAATTCAGAAACAGCGACACCACATAAACTCATATTGTCAAGGAGATTGATACCAAATATTTACCTTTTATTGCAATTAAACAACTTCACCAAAAGCACTGAATGAAAGCAAAGGGCATTTCCTTTGCAAACCTCATTAGAGAATTGCCATGTCTTCCTCTCCTGACTTAACATTTCAACCAGCTATTTGATATTTGGTACCTGATGCTATAAAGGCAACTCGGTTTGAATTTCATTGTTGTTTTCTCACGCATTTCATGGGCTAACACTAAAATACTTGGTCAGGGAGAAAGAGTAAGCTTTTCAATCCATGACATCTTAACTGAAATGTTGTGTTTTTTTAAAGCCGATATAAAGCTCAGAAAGAGATGGTCCAAAAGGCTTATTACAAACCTGCTTCATGCTTCAGAGGGGCTCAAGCTACATTGCAACTGTCTGTACTTCTGTAGCATTCATTTTTCTTGGAGAGCTGGATGAGGGATGTTATAAATGCCTCCTTTCCAAACACAGCAAAATGCTTCTCAAAGCACTTTGATCAGGCAATTCTTTTCCCCCAGCCTGCTGCTGCCAAGAGAGGAGCCCCTCCTGGCAGTGCCAGGGACCTGTATGTCTTCAACTGAAGGGAGAATAAAATAGGGCAGGAGACAGAATGTGTGTAATTGGCCCATATTTCCTTCCCAGGCCCTGGGCTCAAGCAGAGGCAAGACTGACAGCTGTGACCCTCTGAACAGGCAGCTGTCCCCAAAATACAACTAAGTGCTTGATAAAGACCTACTTAAGGGTCTTTGAAGTCTCTGCGGCTGGCAGGGGAGGGAGGCAGCACACAGCCAGCCAAGGTGCCAGGGCTTTGGATGGGGCTCACTGCTCATTCCCAACAGTCACCATCCAGCATGATAGAGGCAAGTGCAACAGTCTGCCCCAAAACGGCTGCCATTCACCATCTGCCCTGACCCAGACCCTGACTTGGGGAACAGTTTCACAACCACGCTGCCCACAAAGGGAAACACAACACCTTTAAACATTTACTGCCAGCGATGGAGTGGCAAATCACCTGTTTGCTGTTCCCAGGCACATTCATTGCCTGCTCAGTGTGTGCCACATTCACATTACAGGGACCTGTGCACAAACAGGTGCTGAGCGTGCCATGGGATTTTTCCAGCATTGCTCAATAGCTGGGTGTGCTGTTAGTTTTTCAGGAGGGGGTTGTGTTACCACCTCACACCCCATGGGAAGCCTCGGAGGCATTCTGCTGCAACCCCTTGTGGTGTGTGCCCTATGGCAAGCTGCCTGCATACCATGCCACATCCAGAGGGGCATCTGGAATATATACTCAAAGCTCCTTAGAAGGCAGGGAGCCTTCAGTAGTGCTGGGCAAGGACAAGGGTGGGGAGTGCTTTCTGAAGTTTGGAGCCAGCATCCAGTCTAACACACAGGGCTGCCCTCCCCACCCCACCCCAACCCAACTCCCTTTCCCTGCAGCTGGCCTGACAGTCCTTTCTCACTGAGATCTTAATAAAGTCATTACAAAACCAAAAGCAATCAGCTGCACAACCTGTGACAGGAGCAAACTGGCAGCACCCACACAACCTCCCCTACCTCCCTCCCCAGGAGCTGGGGCGGCAGGTGGCCGTGCAAAGCCAGTCACAACTCATTGCAAACCCAGCCTGTACATGTGGGTGTCTGTGCATGGTTTATTCCATCATAGGCTTTTTTGTAGTGACCTCCAGTGTTTATTCTTAGCTTGTATAACAACACCACAACAATCTACTAGTTTGTTCCCAAATATTTGACCTAAAAAATTACCAGTCCATTTGGAGACCAAACTGGACTCCGCCAAGTCATAAAATGCTGCCTCAAGCTGATACTTTCAGCACTTAAAACCCCAAACCAAGCTGTGTCGTGTCCAAGCCTCTCTCTAAAGGGTAACATTGGTCTGTATTTTCCAGTACAGCCCCACAGAGACCATTAACATGGTGCTGCTGGTTTAATTACACTGAGCTGTAAATCTTGTATTTCTCAAATCCAGCTTGCCAAATTTCTTCATGATGTGCATGGCTAAGTGACTGCCCACTCGCTCACAGGCGCTTCCCACACCTCCTCATTTCCATCAGACCCAGCCACACTGCAGGAGAAGATACCTAAGGCTCAGAGGCAGACTGCAACCCCAAAACCTCTGCAGAAGGTATTGCTCTGACAACACTGCTGACACAGAGGCATTTTCAGATGGCAGCTCTGCATACCCACAGTACCAGAACAAGTCACCTTATAGCTGCTTCTTTTGAGTTTTACACGCACCAATTTTTGGAGAAGGGAGAATGACTCATGAGGACTGACTGCTGTTCTAGCAGTGGCAATCACATAATCACCATCTGAAAAGGGGCAGAAATGAATCGAGGCCTAATACAAAGCCTTCCCTGTTACTTTACTGAGAACAAGTTACTCCATGAATAACAATTGGGGGAACAGAGTGACATCCTAGTGAAATCTCAGGAAGACAAATTTTAATTTCAGAGGTTTTCTTCAACATTAAGTTGTCTTCTTTTTCAAAACTTCTTTCCCCAGTCAAACCAGGAGAATATTCAATCATTGCATAACCTGATTTCAATTCAATTCAAACACTGATCTAAAAGTTCAAGTATGAAATTACATACTTGGCCTTTTCACATTAATTAATCCAAATGAATAGAGTAACGTACTGACTTTCACTGGAGAACATCTTTGTGCCAGCAAGAACAGTTAATTAGAGCTGGCACAAACACCTTCCATATTCACCATGAATAATAATACCCCCAGAGCAAATTTTTTCAGTAAACTTAAGGAAATAGCTTATTCTTGATTCTTCAACCCACCCATTTCTCGTAAGATTTTAATAAGAGAGAAGGAGTTAAAGTGCTGGTAGTTGTCAAGCAGCCCCTGCACCATGTGTTCTTCCCGCCTGCTGCTCCCAGCTCCTGCCTGGCCTCAACGTGACCTGCCTACACAAGAGGTGCCCAGGCCTATAGAATTGGTCACAAAAGGCTGCCTTACACGCTGCATCACCTCTGCAGCATCCTCCTGCTGCCTCCAGCAGGCCACCAGTGACAGCCCAGTGACAGATGGCTCGGGGCAGGGGCTGAGGTTCTGGGATGTGCTGCACCTCCCTGCTCTGTTCTGGATCTTCCCCCGCAGTGGGGAAAGCTCTGCCCCGTGACACCCACCTGTGAGCCGTGAGGACCCCCTGGAGAAGGGACTATACAAAACGAGATTATGGAGATAGGAAAGGTCACTTGGTGATCAGCTGAAGATGCTGTGGTGGAGGCTCCAAGCTGTATTAAAGAGATTTTCCTCAGATACATCAGAGACCAAAAGCAGCAGCCACTAGCCAGCACACAGGGACATCATTTCTGCTCAACACTTACCTCCTCACCTGCAGACACAGCAAGTCAGAGCCATCTGTGTTCCAGAGGAAGCAGATCTACTCTCAGGCAGAGAAGCACAAATGTCCAACATACGGGGGGGTCGTGTACACAGCAGATAGGAAAAACAACAGCCAGTGTCACCATGTCCCATAGTCGGTCGTTTTACAAAATGCCAGTCATTTAAAATATCTGGCAAACAAGGGTGTCCACGCTGCCTAACTCAGGAAACTCAGGTATGCAGGAATCCCTAAACTGAGCAATCAAAAGCATTCTCTAGAGATGCCATTACTCTCTAGGAATCAAAGGTTCCTAAATTAAGTATGACAAGTTGGATGGTCCAAACATCGCTTCAAGTTCCAGTCCCATTTTCAGTCTCATTAGGCCCTGCTGGCAAGTAAGACTGGACACTGTTTTGTAGACATTTTGGTCAACATAAATGTTTAACACAAAACGAACAGCATTTCATTTATTCCTGTGTCACTTGACCATTTTAATTCGTCATTTTTATATTAAAATTGTTTCAAAAGTAGAAATAATAACCTAATCACTAAAATATTAAAACAAACGCTTCATCTTAACATCAGAAGTTTAGCTGCTTCTACCCATCTTTTTATACTACGATTTATTAGCTGAAAATATTCAGTAAAGCTCAACCCATATGAGCTAGAGCCTCTGTCCCCTCAAACTGCTTTCTGCTCATTTAATCCAGGAAACATTCCCTGCAGCACCTCAGTGATTCCACTGGGACACGAATGTCCCCAACCAGGATTTGTGCCTGCCAAAAGAGCAAGAAACGGGCCATTTACCTGAGATCTGGGACATTAACCTGAGAAGCTATTTTTGAGGATTATGTAGCTACCCAAACATGCCTTTTTTTCCTGGGAAGCCATGGCATCATCCACAATACTCATAATGTCCCGGGTAGAACTCTGAACAATGGCAGCAAAATGCTTGGGAACAACTTGTACATCCTAAGGCACATACATAAGCATGGATAAGAGAGAGAACAGGCTTTCATTAGCTTGGCATCAGCATAATACACCAGACAGCTGTTTATGCTGGGCTGCAGTCAGTTCCCAAGGCTGCAGAGATCCCAACGGGCTGCACTTCATGGGATAGGACTGGACTATAAATGTAGCTGTAGAAGACTTGTGACAAATAAAGAGTTCTTTTATGTCTTAGAAGAGACACTGAGGTTCCTTCCCTCAACTGCTAAGCTAATAGGTTTCCAGCATGTTTTTTAAAAAAAAAGTCCAGAGCTTGGAAGTGGATGCTCTTACAGTTAGACCAAAACTTTGATTTATTGAGCACTGCCTGGCAGAGCTAAACAACAGCCAAGCTGCAATATGCAAGTATTAAAAAGTAAACTGTATTAGGTGCCAGCCACTATCACAGTGACCCATATCTTAGGGTTTCAACTGCATCTCTGTCATGCAGTCCTCCTAAAGCAGGTTTTATTGCCAAGCTTTTTAACATGCCACTGTTCAATCAAATAAAGCAGCCTTCTGCCAGAGTGTGAGCAGGATTAGGAAGTAGAACTGACTTAAAATAAAGTCTCCTAAGAGCAAGAGGCAATGACTAATTAACTGCCCCTTAATATAACCTCAGGAAATGAAAAAGTGAATCAAGAGGGAAATTTGAAAAATAAAGTTTCCCAATACAAGCTGGTTTTCTTTGTAGTGGACAAGTCTCCAGGTGACTGACTTGCTGTTAACTAGATTTACTGAAATATATCAGTCATGTTCTTAGTACCAGCATTTCAGCCTTCAAAAGGCACATCTGAATGGGTCAGGTTCTCCTCAGGGTGCTGCAGAGTTGCTTCCTCAGCCCAGAGCTGAGGGAAAGAGAGGGCTATCAGGCAGAGTTGACTGGGCTACCTGGGAGAAGAGGCTTTGGCAAACACAGTTATAATAAGATGCAGCTCCCTTTGGCAGAACCTCAGGATGGAAA
This sequence comes from Empidonax traillii, assembly GCF_003031625.1. Taxonomy (NCBI): domain Eukaryota; kingdom Metazoa; phylum Chordata; class Aves; order Passeriformes; family Tyrannidae; genus Empidonax; species Empidonax traillii. The sequence goes on along the minus strand of NW_020955336.1, from coordinate 1,221,389 downwards.
GAGCACCCAGATACTGAAGAACTAAATGCAAAATGCAGCAAAAATTACTGTAACAAGCGAAACAGGAATCTCCTCCCCAGCTGACCAGAGACTAATTGTGAAAAGAGGAACAGTCAAGTTCAGGAAAAAATATTCTGACACTTCCCTCCTAGAAGGATGAAATACTGGGAGAAAAAGCTTGAGAGAGCATTAAGGCTGCTGCGTGCAGTAAGGAGAGAAGTCCCCCAAAGCTGGCCAGCCAGAAGGCAACAGCAGGTTTAGGTCACATGCAGACAGGCACATGTCTGTGCAGAAATCCAGCACCTGAAGAAGCAAGGCTGAGCACATGGATCAAATGCCCACTAGCCACCCGAGCAGCAGAGGTATCTTGCTGCTTCACAGACCTCAGCAGCAACTTCCCCACACGGGCTGCCCTTGGGCCTGTCAGGGATGTGCCAGGACAGGGGGAGAGTCCTACAGAGCCTGGAGGCATGGGCAGGCTCCCCAGCAGGCTGCTCAGTCATGTCCCCACGCAGCTCTCTCATATCTGTGGGGAAGAACCTCCCCCCTGCAGCACCTCCCACTGCCCAGCTCCACGATGCCACTGGGCTGGACCTTCCAGGGCAGTCCAGCTGCTGCCTTCCAGGAGCAACAGCTCTGTGGAGGGCATGTGCTTCTCATTCCAAACAAACACACGCTTTACATATCAGAGGTAAAAGATTTTATTATCCCACGGGTTTTTCCTAAGAAGTAAGAGTCCTACCAGACAAAATATACAAAGCATCTTATGTTTTCTTTCTAGACAACTGCATTCTCACCCTATGAAACAGTGACCACATGAGTTCACCTTAAAGAACTGATGTTTGTCCTTACAGCTGTGGGGTTGCACAGAGTTAGCATATTCAATGACCAGTTAAATCATGCAGAATCAGAAGGAAGGGGAAAAAGGTCTGTATGCTCACCTGAGTGCAGGCTTAGGTTTCTAGAAATGAAGAGAAACGCAGAGCTTAAATTTACCAGTTTGCAGCACTTCCATTAAGTGAACCAATTCTCTGACCCACTTCTTGTCATCTTCTTGGCAGTTAAAGGTTGGGGCAAACAGCAAGTTATCAGTGGAAAAACACAATGCTAGAGAAGTAAACACCCCTCTGGCAGTGGGAAACCTTCCTTACCACCCTGCAGGAAGTGCACGTAATTCTTCATTGTACATCAAGCTTAAAGCAGAATGAAACCAATGTGCGTGTCATCTTCTACTACTTAAGAGTTCATGTTTATATAAAAAAATAAATTCTCAGCCTCTAAGGATATACTAATTCTATTGCATTGCATGAGCACTCTGAGATCCTGTTTTGTTTTCACATAATTAACTCATAGTATTACTACTTAAAAGTTCAAAGTATATTCACTTTGTTTTTTTTGGTTCTGCAGAATTAATGATTGTACTTGCATTTACTTTATCCTTCCTCTTCTAAAACAACAAGCTCATTTCAACAGATGGTGAGCAAGTCCAGATTTGCTGGAAACCAATTAACAAGAATGTGCCAAGTTGAAACTCACCCCATTCTTTCAAGCCAAAAAGCTGCCTGCATTTCAAGAACCTAATTAGTTTTAACTATATTTATGGAAGAGAGGGAAGAATATTTAATTACTCTGCAATTCTTCTGCCTGATGATCAACAGAAATGCAGTTTTGTTCACACAGTCTTTCTGCAGTATATTGATCAGCTGAATCTAGTCTTGTATCAGTATCTATATTACAATGGTGCCCGCAGATAATGTGATACACAGCTGGATTACAGTAATTACTATCAAAACAGCTTTCATCAGAAGAGTTATAGAAGACACACTCTGTTAAAAGAAAAGAAGATTCAAAAAATCTGCTTCTCCGCTTGCCAGAAACTCCCCGTTCTGCTGCTGACACTTCGTATGTGGGCATGGCAGCCCATCCACACACAGATGGGATCTCGACCATGCAGGAAGACAGACCTGTGTGAACAAACTCACCCTCTCAAGCACGCAGAGCTGGCCAGGACAGACACAGGGCTCCACCTGCAGCCACAGCCTATAGATGGCACACCAGTGGGGCTTTGGCACCTTGCATCAAAAGATACCCCTCTCTTTACTCAGGCAAAGGGACAGTAGATCTGCCCAGGACCCACAGCAGCTGCAACTCTGTGTTAGAGAAAGGGCTACAGAGCCTTGCACTTCACCCTCTGCTTTGTGGCTGGAGAGCAGGGACGTGCTGTGCCATTTGTGTCAGTCCCAGCCCTCCTCACTGCCCCTTGCCCTGTCCTCCTGCTGACCCTGAACACCCTTCAGGACACCTTGCATTGCTCAGTGGGTCACACTCAGCCACATTCAGGAAGAGATGTGGTGACAGGTGAGTGCAGGAGCCAGTCACAAGAACAACACAGAGCAGTGCCTTTCAGTGTTTGAAAATCTGGTCTTCAAAGGGACAGCACACAGCAAGCTGGGACCACCACAGCATGGTTTGGGCAGAAACCTTCCCTCTGCTGAGCTTTCCAAATTGCCTCGTAACTATTCTTTTCCTAAGTGCATCTGGTTACAGATTTTAGGTCATTACATCAGTATCAAAATGGCAATCCTCCCTGTTCATACACCCCCTGTCCTGCTGCCAAGGCAGCCTCAGAGCACTATTCCAGCCTGAAACTGCTCAGGCGGGAAAAAACCACCTATTTCCAGTGCTCCTATTTCTCAGCCCTCCCTTCTACCCAAATCTGCCCCTAAAAGAGATTCCCATCCTGTGGTGTGTGGAAAAAAACTGCGTCTACTCCCAGGCTATCTTTGACCACTGTGTAAATTTAAGCCCAGCAAATGTCTCAGGTAGGTAGCAGGGAGAGAAGAGGCCACAGTGGACCCAAGAGGTTAGAGCTGCACAAGCCAGGGGGGAGTATAAAAAGTAGCCAGATTACCATGTCTAAAGAGGGGGCTGAGAGCATGTGTGTGCATGTGTGTGCAAGCAAAGCCACGGAAGGTTACATCTGGAGAGTGGCTTCATGACTTTTGGCAGATAACAGTTTCGACCACAAAAGTGTTTTCAAAGTGACGAATACGGTGGCAGTTTCCAGCCTCACGTCGACTGATACCTAGAAGTGATTTAAAGAGAGGAGAGAGGAGATTCAACAAATGATAACCTCTAGGAACTGAAGCAAGGAGGGGAAGGAAAGCAGATGAGATAAAACTGCTGAACACTGAAATGCGGGAACAACCCCGCCCATATGGAAAGCAATACTGTCTGGTCTTAGGAAGAATCACCATGTGCTCTGGGCCACAGTCCTGCATTAAGAGCTGCCATGGGCTGGAAACAGCTCGTTTCAGCTGACAGCATCTCAGTGTTATATCAGAGACCAGAAAGCCTCAAGAAACCAGCAGAAGCCACAGGCTGGTACAGACACAGCCCTGAATGCAGCCAAGGAGGGCTTAAAATAGTCACTTCCCCTCTGGCTTTTTGTATCCCTGCACACACTGATTCTGCTATGGCCTCTGCCCCCATGGAAAGAAAGAAATACTTCCCCATGCCATTAAACTGCAGAGCCTCAACTCTGGGCAGCTCTGCCAGGCAGCTACTCCACTCTTACAGCAAACCCAGTGGTGCCCTGATGACAAGCAGGCCAGTGCCAGGGCTCCACAAGACCAGCAGTCAGTGTTCCAGCAGCTGCTGCACATCAGAGCAGCTCCCACTGGGAAAGCACCATGAACTACAGCCATGGTGACCTCTGTACCCTGCAGTTTCCCCAGAGATCCAAATCCAAACTGACTATAGGTTCATATTTCAGATGAGCCTTTAAACCAGTATCTAAAAACAAATAAACACAAGTACTGATGTTAAGGAGTTTTTTGCAGCAATATTACCATTTGTATATAAGATCCATATTGCTGTTTTCCATAAAATCATTTTACCACAGTGTTCCCTCTTCATAATGTTTTCCATATTATTAGCAATTAATTAAAGGCCATTTGCAGATTTAATCTGCTCTGAATAGCTGCCATGAAGTGGGAGCCTCCATTAGGGAAATTTCCCAAATGGTTCCCAACAGCACCGCTATTAGTTCAGCCCCAGGAGTCCACATGTAAATGAATTGCTGGCTCCTGCAACCATCCTCCCAGTGTTTCTACCAGGCTGACAGAGAACAGAAACACAGCAGTCGGCACCACCCACAGCGGCCTCATCCCAGATTCGGGTTTAGACGAACCGGATGGGAAACACCTCAAAAGCTTACAGACACAGGGAGACTCCCTTCTTGCCATGACGAGGTCAGCATGGCTAAATCAGCCAAAATATGATTGCAATGGGGGGGCGGGGGGAAGCGAGTGAGGAGAAGTCAAGGCTCTCACGTTTCCGCGCACTCCGCCGCTTCAGCCGGTAGGTCTCCTTGCCGCTGCACAGGCGGTAGATGAAGGAGCCGAGCTGCTCCATGTCACTGACGTGCTCGGTGGCGATCATCTCCTCCTGGATGATGTATGTCTGAGGCAGGTATGTCCCTTTCTGAAATGACAGAGTTTCCACCAAAATAAAGCACAAACACTGCCACAATCTCCTCGCTGAACAGAACTGTCCTGTGCAGAGCGCCAAGGGCAATCAAACTGCAGAAAATTCACTGCTGGAAGGCTCAAACTCCTCTTTACTGAGACCAATTAACAGGCTTCCCTATCTGTGCAGTGAACTGTCCAGTGCACAGGGCACATAAAACAGATTTGATCCACAAGTGGAATGTTCACGAAGGAGATGAAGTCAATGTAGGATCAACCCTGTTATAAAACTAACCCAGGTTTTAAAGCAGGATGCACAAAGCTGAAACTCTGAGAGCACAACAAACCCATCTGGAGAGGGATCAAAGCCCAACAAAAATGCCAGGAACTCCACTGAAATGTGCATTTTCCATTTACTTCAAAGGGCAAAACCCAAAACCACCAGCCTTGCTCAAATTCCAACATTTCTGTTTCCTCCCTGGTCCATTTAGCACAGCCACAATGATGTCCTGCCCTTCCTGCACACAGGAATAGGGACTAGAGACGGGCCATGGGCACCACATTCAGAGGAAAAGCGAGCTCTCAGCATACTTCCACTGCCACAGGAACATCTGGGACAGCGACATCCCTGCTGTTGAGGTGGAGGCCACTATGAAGACCAGGGTGATGACTGGGGTGCCTGGTGAGGGGACATGGCAGAAAGCCATGGGGGGATGGAAAAATGGGGTACCTGGGAGCACCCCAGTGACAGAGGCCACTTCTTTCCCTGGGGGAAAGAGAGCAGCTCAGCACTAGAGACTCTCTGCACGCTGATTCCCAGGTTCTCAGGGCATTTTGCCTCTCTGGGCATCGCTGTGGCAACAACGAGCTGTGTTACCAGTGCTGCTTGGGCCAGGGGCACTTGGGAGCAGACTAGATGATAATTAGGCCATGAAGCAAAGACTCACTTCTGGTTCCTTGTGCTTAAGAAAGTCAAAGAAATAAAAGAATTGTCAGATCTGAGGCCAATATAAGTATAATCAAGGTGAAAAACAAGGAACAGCAGCACCATTTCAAATACAACCTCCAGTTTCCACCCCAGGACTGGTTATCTCCACAGAGATGTACCTGGAAACACACTAACTGAACTTGCTGTTGTGCTGCTGGGCTGGCACAGCCTACTGGATCAATACAGCTGTCCCCTAACACTGCAGGATTAGACTATTAGTGGAAGTTTGTACTACGCTAACACAACAGTTCTGCAAGAAATTGAATTATTGATTCTCGGGGGGAGAAGGCAGGAGAGGCTATGAGATATGTGCAGTTACTGGCAGGAGCTGTCATGAAACAGCCAGGGCTGGGGAACAGCATTTGCCACATCCATGACCCAGCAAGAGGGCTTAGAGAGACAGACACATGCACACAATCCATTTTCTTCACTGTTTCGGATTGAAATAGCTGTGGCAGGTGAGGTGGGAGTCACCACTCCCTCTTGTGCGACAAGGACAATACCTTCAATTCCCTGCCAAGAATTTTGAGAAAGCTAAAGCTCTGAGCATCTTGTGTTCTGCAAAGGGTATGGATCATCCATCATTTAACTGGGTCACCTCCAACTTCCTGCTGCTGCACGGGGGGAGCATCCCTCCATCCTTTTATCTCAGACACTGATCGGGCTTGTGCACTGAACTGTCACACCTGTACAGAATAAAGCCTGCAAGAAGCAGCAGAGCTGCCATTTACAGGCATAAAATCAGACAGAAGAGGCCTGGTAATGCATACATTAGGGTCTGAGTGAGGTCTGGCACAGCTATTCCCATACACAGCAGGGATTGCAGAGCAGGCACAGGGCACATTGCAGCCACACTGCAAAGGGGCACCCTGGCACGAGGGAGGAAAGGGCAGAGGACAGGCACCAACCCCCTGTGCTGCTGGAGGAAAACATCAGTAAGTATTACTTGCTGGACTGAGGTTTGACCCTAAAAACAGGACTGCAGTTACTGATAACCTCCAAAAACTTTCATCTGGAAAGTGGTCTCATTCCTTAGGGACTTGACTGGATTCAGAGATACAAAGAATGCTAAAGTCTCTGAGTCCAAGGACCAACACAGCTCATCCAAAAACCAAACAGGAGCACTTCTGAGCAGCAGGGCAAGTCATAAAGGTGATGAAGAACCCTGCAGCAGGAAGGAATTTGACCTCTGCCTGACCAGCAAGGCCCTACCTGTGGCCATGAAGGTCACAGGCTCGTAGGATGATTTAGCTGGGCAGGGACCTGAGGGCTTTATCCCATCTGATCTTGAAAATCTTCAAGGATTTCAAGGAGGTAGCACAACCTCTCTGGGCAACCTGTTCTACTACTTCACTGTCCTCATGATGAAAAATGTTTTCTGAGCTCAACACCAACCTAAACACTTTAAAACAATGTCTCTAAAGTGCATATTAAAACCTCCACAGACAGACTGGATACCTGTCCATCTTAATAATCAGGAAGTTATTTAAATCCACACCTGCTTTGGGCTCTTCAAGTGCATAAGAACATTTTATTTGTTATCCCTTTTTTAAATTCAATGATCATGCATCATTTTCATTGACTATGAGTTCGTATCTGTTATTTCAGGATGTGAGCAGCATTCCCAAGCTTTTAGGTGTTTTTCTGTCATCTTGTGTAATCCTGCCTTTTCCATTTCCCTCTGCCCCAGGGACTGGTCACCTGCCACGGTCAGAAGCTGTGACAGGTTTGGAGTGAGTTGGAGGTAAATGTGTTTTGTACCCCAGTGGGGTTTCCAGCACATTTGCCAGATGGTCACAGTGCATGAAACTGTGAGGACTGGTAGGAAACAAACTGGGAGTTTGACAAGGACTGGAGATCAGGCATCTCTCCAGGCATATCCGTTTGTCTCTGAGTTTAACCCCTCCAGAGCTGATTACACCACTTGTAGCAGCAAGCGAGCAAAGGGAATTTAAGAAAGAGTTCCATTTGGTTTTTTTCCCTTTCTTTTAAACAGACCCTCACAGAATGGATAAAAGACCCAGGCTCAGTGCCTTGCTTTACCTGTTGGGAAGACTAAGACAGACATATACCTTCTACAGTCTGAAAAACCCTGTGCTTTCTTCCTGCTGCTAAGATTAAGGAGTCCTCCATTTAAAGAGAGCTGCTTTCAGTCACTGCAATGGCAGCACAGGCTTAAGAACTGAACAAAACCACTGGTGCTAAACCCACTTAGCGCTGGCTGTGAGCACAACTGCATGAGCCCACGTCTGGTGCTACAGTTTCAGCACAGCAGGGAGAGCAGCACAGATTCCCCTCCACCCCAAAAAGGTGACAGCTGAAGAAGGCCTGTTACTCCCCAGAGGACACAAAGATCTGCAACTGGCAAACCACAGCAGTAACCACGGCAAGAGTGAAAGGAGGAAATTTTTCCTTTTTCCCCCCCTTGATTCCTACAATAACTGAACACCACAGTGAAGGAATCCACAGCTTCTCTGTGCCTCTCTGCTCAGGTTTATCATCATGCCGGTGTTATTGTGCTGTCTGCAAAATCAGTATTTCAGCTAAACCTGCTGAACCCTTCACTCTCCATGTAGACTCATTTCTGTCAGGGCCAAGGCTAACTTGCTCAGACACAGCACTTCTGATTTCCCATGAGCTTCCAGCTGGCACCCATGACCAACTCAAGGAAAGCATACAAAGCAAGCAGGACTGCAGCTGTACCTTCACGTTGACCAGCAGCTCCCACAGGTTGCGAGGAGGCATCACGATGGTGGTGTTCAGCTCGATGACGTAGCATTTATCCAGTGTTATGTCATGGTAAGCTGTCAGACCCTGCGTTCCAAGCACAGAAATTAGGGAATTGAGCCCTTTGAAATGAAATGGGTGAAGGGAGGGATTTCAGGGAACACAGGAAACTGCTTTAAAGAAACCTGTCCAAGGACCTCCCTACCGAGCAAGTCAAACAGGTTGGAAAAAATAGAGAGTGCCTTGGGCAGGAGGGCAGCTCATTAATAAGATCACCATATACATATGTGACAACAGTGACAGCACCAGTCCACAACCATGGTGCTGGTGCACTCAGCTCAGCCCCATGCTATGCCCCCAGGGTCCCCAAAAGCTCCTTACTCTCTGGAAATCATGGATGATATCCGCAGGGTCACTCCCTCCAAACTGGGGCACTGGGACGTTGATTTGCTCGTAGTTCTCCTCAAGGTAAATCTTGACGTCTTCGTGCAGCTCCAGCTGCCCTTTGAACGGCGAGTACAGCGAGTCTTCGTACAGGACACCGCAGTGGAACACGCTCTCACGGGGCAGCTGTGGGGACAACACCCAGGCAGGGGTACAACACTGCCACCCCCCACACCCAGCTACGGCAAACACGGGAAAAAATGTATCCCTCCCTCTGGTAAAACACTCTGAGCGAAACAGATGCTGGAAGGTATTCCAAGATCAGTCTTCTTACCAGAAAACATCGTCGATCAGGACAGTGCAAAACACCCTTGTGAAACGACCACGTCTCACTTCACGCTAGCCAGGTCCAAAAGGAATAAAGAACTGCCTTTGGGATTTCACAAGAAGTAATTCAGAAAGGCAAACTGACAGCCTGCAGGCTCTTAAATTCCCTAAACAGATTGTTCATGTGCCTCCATAGCCATGGCTTCCAGGAACTGCATTTTTCTACACAAGGCGTATAAGGCTGGGGGAGCAGAACACAACTGCTAAAGGCACTTGTAGCTTGGATGTGGCAAATGCAGCAGAACAAAGTGGCTTTGTCTCACAGCAAAACAGGAACTGCTGCTCTCTGAGCAACCTATCTAGTGAAATGTGTTCCTGCCCATGAAAGTGCAGTTGGAACTAGATGATCTTCAAGGTTCCTTCCAACCCAAACCCTTCTGTGATTCTCCAGAAGCACAAGGTATGGGCAAAAAAGCTAATGCAGGGCGAGTGATCAAGTTGGAGCACAAGGATCACAGGGACAGACAGCAGCCATGAGAGACTGAGACATGAAGGTCCCCTTGCCTCGGTCTCCAAAGCATCCCTGATCATGCTGAATGGACTTTCCCAGGAGACTGGATAAAAGCTGCCACTTGGTATCACACACAGGCAGTTGGGGTGACAGCAGGTGGCCGCAGGTGCTCTGATGGGCGTCTCTCAGAGCCATGCCCCACGGTCCAAGGTGGGTTATTGACTGGGGGATGGACTGAGTGCTGTCTATAACTGGGTTGATAACTTTCTCTCAGTGCCAGGGCTTCTTCTCACAAGGAAATGGCTGCACCAAAAGCCCTCCAACAGGCTGTGATCACAGTGACACAGCAGTGTGTGCCAGGGCACAGCAGCCCTACAGCTATCACAGCGCTTCCAGATCAGGTAGAAACGGGAACGGGTAATAAAGCACTGATGAGTCTTGAAACAAACACTGCAAATTAATTTGACAGCAAGGAAATTTATACAAAAAGACTACATTGCTGAGAGGGTAAGTGCTGGTTACAGAGACGAAGGCAGCAGCCGTCCTGGGAGAACTCATTCACTAACTGCCACTCCACAGCAGAACAAGGGCTTCAGTGCAAATCAGTGCTTTGGGGCTTCTTGGCTACACTCTGAGCAAGCCAGAGCTCAGCAGTTTCCTCCTTAAAAAGCAGCTCTGCCCTGCCTCATTCCCTCTGTTCTGACCCACCACAATGCTGCCAGCCCAGCGCCTCGGCCAAGCCAGGCTTTGCCAAGACTATGGGGAAGAAAAGGTGTTGAATTTAATGGAGGTCGAGTGCTCATGTTCTGTACCATCTCCCACTTACTTTTTACTTCTCTGCTTGCTTTATTAATAGCAGCACCTATTTTTGGTACACCTACAGAGTTTTGCTGTGCTAAAGCCTACAAAGCCTACCGCAAAAAGCTGTTCCTTTGCCTGTACTCTCTCTTGCTCTCTCCAGGCTTGCTGTCCTCTCACAACAAGCCATGCTTTCATGATTGCAGTGACTAGGTTTAAAAGGTAGAACTGGCAGGATATTTTTATGGAGTTAAAAAAAAAAAAAAGGGGACAAACCAAAGCCAGGAGGGAGGGGAAGAAGAGGATTTCTGGAATCTTTCAGACTGCCCTTCCTGGCAGTGGGGATGGAGGTGAGCCACTACCACTTTGGAAATGCCTTATCTGTGCAGGACAGAAAAAACCAGCACCACCTCTTCCAAAGGCTGGAGCAGCTCGTCTGGCTGCTCAGGCTGATGAGCCAAAAGCCCTTCCCAGCTCTCTCCTACCTGGGTGATGAAGAAGTATCTGTACACGTACATCGACGCGAAGACCAGGCCCAGGAGCAGCACGAGGAGCCCCATGGTCAGGTAACACACCCCGCTGAGCGATGACCTCCGGCCCTGCACGGCTGGAGCCGGCTCCTCCTGCCAGGAGAAAACACAACACTGTCACCTGCTGGGGCAGAAAACCAACTGCCTTTAATGCAAAGGCCACACACTGTGGCGTGCAGTGAAGAGAGGCAGTGTCTGGCAAAACAACTTCACATCTGGCAACAGCAAAACACTAGTGCTCTTTGCCCCCCTTCCCCGCTCCAGGTATATAAATCAGTATATATCTCTATATAAACATATCTGTGTGACAACATACACACATACATGTATACTCTGCTCCCCACTGACTACTCGGAACAAAGCCAAGCTTTGTTTCAGTGGGGGATAAAGATTAGGGGGAAAAAAAAAAAAGAATCAGGAACTAAGAGTTCCTGGCTACTGAATGTCATAGTATTTATGTATTTATACTCAAAAAGTTTTGTGGAAATGCTGCCACTTTTGGTAGAATTTCTCATAGGAAATTTTTGGGGTGGAAATTATTGGTCCCAGAGAGGTGCCTCCTGGCCCTCCTAGGGTGAGCCGACACAACTAGATGTGCTGATCTCCACTTTCAAGCACATTCCAGCGCACCTTCCAGGGATATGGACAAAACATCAAAATAAAACATATCTGCCCTTTATAGAGTGCAGCCCAATCCATACAGACAGTAACCAGCTCACCTCGTTACAGCCCTGAAACAGAAGGGCCTGGCAAAGGCAGGGTTATTTCCTGGGAGACCACTCACCCCAACCTATGATGCTCTGGTGTTTACTACCAAAATAACCCTTCAAAACATTAAGCAGGAGGATGTAAGGCCTTTCAGAAGCAGATGAAAGAAGTTGGTTCAGAGATGCCCCAGTTTCCACACAGAAAGCTGCCCTCAGCTGAGCAGGCAGGAAGGGGAGAGAGGCACCAGAGACAGCTCTTGCAGATTAACTCCCTCTGTGCAGTTCACAGACGTGTCTGATTGGAAAGACCCTCTCCATGTCTCCATGGCTAGTCAGGGACTGGTATGAACAGCAGGAACAGTGAGCAACAGTCCCTCATTTCTAAGATCCATCACTTCTTAAATGAAGAGATGTTTCTCCAGGGTACCATGGCTAAAACCCTGTGGGTGGTGCAGGTGCTGAAGCCCTAAGGGGAGATGACCCACAGCACCTCTACTCACTGCCAGCTCCCTGCACTGAAGAACCAATGTAATTAGTTTGCTGCTGCTCTTCCAGCAAATAAAGGGATGAGCAAGCTGAAAAATACCGTATTTTAGGTTTACTTCCCTCCTTCTGCAGACAAGGGCCAGCAACTGTGACAAGCCACAAAGAACAGAATAAAAGAAGCAAAAAAATCACATTACTAGAGGAAGTTTAAAGGCTCTCTGACTTGAACTGCTAGGACACGAAAGTCATGCTAGATGTCAAGTGTTTCACAAGAACAGCTTTCCCAGACACTTGTCATCAGAGAAAGTGTGCAGACAGTGCGGGTGAAGAGGAACAAAATATCTCCTGCTACTGACACTGAAGCAAGGCTGAGAAAATGCTTAATGCTCTGCAAGTGAACCCATCCAAAAGGTGCCAGGTTGTTGTGATCACTGGCTCACTGCTCTCCTCCTCAGTGAGCTGCAAGTGCTAACTCCAGAGAGGGTTTGGAGAGAGGGTTCATGAGGACACAGCAACTCAAAGGGGAAAAAAATAGTCCCACTAAAAGAAAGTGTGTTTGCAGAGTGGTAGGGAAGGGGAGAATAAGCCCTCTATGATTTACTATTTGCTAGAGCAGCTCTTTGTTCTTCGCACAACCAAAGACACGGAGATATCCCTCCTCTCACTGCCAAAGGAGATGAGTTCCGCTCCCTACGAAACATTTCTGGCTTCAGGAAAAATGCCCAAGCTTTGTGTTTTGGGAGAAGGTGGGAGAAGCAAAGCAGAGCTTTGCCCTGGGAGAAGTTATTAAACACTAGCGGGGAAAAAAAATCTCAAACAAAAATTCAAATTCTGAGGGAGGAAAGAAAAAAATCAACATCAAGCATTGTGATGGAGCAGAAATTAAGGCAGTGAGGTTACAAATACTGCCAGCCAGGCCAAGAGGAACAGTTAACCACAGTCCTGCAAAATACTGCACAAAAATCATCTGGGAAACCCTCACTAAGGTATGCATCTCCATCCCCCAGCCCTGCAGACAAAAGGGCCACCAGCTTTTGTCACTATAAGTAAATTACAATTTAAAAGCAGCTATGTTAGTCTGTGCCTCTGCTCCAGGCTGGAGGCGTTCCCAGTGCTGACAGCCAGCGCACAACCTGCTTTAACAGCACTTCGCCCAGGACAACAAACCTCCACCAGGTTGGAAAAATCCAAGAAGCCATTTCTACAGGCTGCTGCCCTGCTCGTGCCCCAACACACCTCCTTCCCATAGGATCGCTGCTCCCTGCAGTGGAAATGTGGGTATTTTACAAAACAGGAAATGCATCGCGGCCGATTTCCATCTGTTTTTGCCGTAGGAATGCCTGGCTTCCCAGCAAGGGAGCAGTTTTCCCCTAAGCCAACCTTATCATAAAGAGAACCAGGTGGTCCCAGCAGGAACCTGCAGGAAAGTCAGCCCTGCCAGAACGACCCCCAGGACCGGCCAGCAAACCAAACCGTGCACCGCACTCGAGCTGCACTTGGAGGGTCTGGCAGCAGGGACGATCTCCACGAATTCTGGTGTGGGGGGGGAAAGAGTCAGATTTGGCAGCAGGGTTTTGCTGAAGAGCAGATCGTGCCCTCAAGTCGTGCATGGACAAAAATCAAAGTACTAATGCACAGAAATGCTGTGTTACCAGATGTTTAACAATATTCCAGAATAATTCAATAACCAGACACACTGCTTGCAACAAGCCATTCTACTAATTTTCTGCCTTGATCAAGCCTGGGTTTTTTTTGGTCAAGAAGAATGGTAAAGGCTGAAGTCAAAACCACCCCTGGGTAGAGGCAAGGGCAAGTATTTCAGCTGGGCAAACATGGTTTACTCTTCTCATAGTTTTAAACACGACATGGCAACAGATGGGCATATTTTACACAAAAATCAACATTAGGTCCTCCCTCCCCTCTCTGGGCTGTGCAGAAGACAAACATTCATTTGCTTCTCCATGAATGAACAGATGGAAAAGCAACAGCAGTGGCACAGTGTCCACAAACAAGACACTACAGATGTGCACATGGGGAGGATGCACAGACAGACCCACAGCTCTGCAGAGTAACCCACTCTTCACCTCAGGGCAGGAAAACGCTGCCACTCCATGCAATGATCCTTTCTTTGCTCCTTTTTTCTTGGCACCACCACGTGCTTCACTGATGGCACAGGCAGTGGAAGCTGCCACTTTGCTGACCCTACAGAAAGGGCCGGGCCAGCTCCCTTTCCAGTGGAGAAACTGCAAGAGGCAGAGGGCACGGCACCTTCCTCTGTGCAACCAGCTCGCTCTTCCTCTGCATAGGCAATGGGGGAAAGCACCCACCTCTCAAGGATGTGGGCCCACAGCTTGTTTTTTTGCCAGGCATTGTCCTGCTAATACTTCATCCCACTGGGAAGAGACAGAGGCAGCTCCACACACAAGCCTGAGCAACCAGACATGCTGACTTGGCTCCAGCTTGCAGGCACGACTGCTTTCAGACACTCAACTCCGTGCCCGGCAGCAGACAGGATACTGGAGCAAAGGAATTCCTCCCCCTGGATAAAACAGGCACTTCACTACAACTCAGTGCCCTCCTGGCTTGCAGGAACAGAGCACAGGTAGCAGATACCCAGATGGCAGAGGATGCAGTGATGCTACAGACCATTTGGTAGAGAAGGCTTGAAAGTAGCCCAGGGGGGAAAAAAGGACTAACTCAGTCTTTGAGGATTTTCTTCAGAATTTCCGGTCTTTGTCAGGACACAATGAAAATGGCTGGTGTCCTGTCACCCCTATTTGGCACTGAATCGCTATGGAACACCTCCCCTACAAGGGGGTGGGGGACAGAAGCCTGGCTGTGCTATAGTTACAATGTCTGGTCCAAGGCATGGAAATCAAGTTCAAAGGGCCCAGTCAGTCTGAGAGGGGAAACCACCAACAGCTGCCAGGCACTGCTGAGGGCACCTCCTGCTGAGCAAACCCTCCTGGCATCATGGCACCGAGCCTTGGGGGACACACCACCAGCAGCAGCTGCTGGCAACAACCATACCCAGGAAGGTGTGGCCTTTGATATTTGCCATTAGTACAGCAGGAGGCTGTAAAAATAGAAATTTGACTTTATTGCTCCTTCATCACCCTTGCTGAAGACAACAGAAGTGAGAAAATTAGAGGTGTCATGTCATGCCTTGATCCTTCCCAAGTCACACCCTGCCTCAGCAGAGATGGGCTCAGCTCTCGGCCTTTTTCTGCTTCTTCAGCTTTGGAAACAGCTCCAAGTCCTCCACACACCATTTTTTCCTGCATTTCTGAAAAAGGCAGGTTTGAAATCTTTCATTTTAGGTTTAGCAGGGCCTGACAAACAGGGACAAGCGCCTTAAATATACACCCCCAACCGGAAAAGAAGCATGGGATGACTAAAAATAGTAGATGTGATTTTTGATGACTGACAAACGAGGAGAGAAAGGCGATGCAGAGCAACGCGATGCAAAGGGATGTGGTTTGCAGAGGATGCTCTCTGAAAGGCAGCAAAGTATGTCATCCCTCTCTGGGACCTTGCTGGTTTCAAGGAAGCAGCAGCCTGAGCTCTCAATGTTAGATGTACTGACAGAACTACAGACACTGCCACGGCTTCCTCAAAGGATGCTGGCTCAAAACTTAGGAAACCCACATCAGAAAATCTAACTTAACGTGCTGTTTTTCTCATTTCTGGTACCCAAAGGCCAATATGGACCATGGGAAAAGAAAAAAATCAGTTCAAGGCCTCTAACTCCAGCACATCAAGTCTCATATTCACAGCAAAATCAGTTACTGGTTTACAAAATATAAGGACTTGCAATAATGGCACCTCCACTGACTTCAGGTAGAAAAACCCCACAGCCAACTGCTGGAAAACTGCAGTGCTGCCACAGTTGGTGTAAGCTGGAATGACTGACCTCTCCTCTGATGTGCTGGCTTGGCTTGGAGTGTCACCTCTTGGAAAAGCGACTCCCAACTCTGCACCGCCACAGACTGCTCTTCCTGCACACAAAGCAAAGCCTTCTCATCCACCTACCCCACAGGCAGCACCCCTACTACCTGCAGGTGCTTACTGCCACTACTCTGCTCCACAAAAAGCACTGGAGACTTGGTGGGATAAATTGTAGAGTGAAGAAATCCAGACTTGTCTCCCAGAAACAACTACTCCCATACTCAGGAGTTCAGACACAGGGGGGCTCAGTGGTGAAGAGTCCCCAGGGATGGCCAGAGCGAGCTGGGATGGCCAGCCAGGGTTCCAGACTTGGAGCCCTTGCCAAGGGCTCCTCTCCAGCGCTCTGGAGATGGAAAGTGGGGGACTACACACAAGGAAAAGGCAGACAAAGGAAGACAAGACAAGGGAAATGAACAGAGAGAGATAAAACATCACAGCAAAGGCAGTTCATCCTGGCATCCACCAAAGCACCTCCCACACTCCAGAAAAGGTTCTTTTGCCAGAAGAACAAAAAATGAGCCCTGTCCTCAAGAGCAGCTATGCTTGGAGAGAGGAGAGGGAGCAAAATGAGGAGAAATACCAGGTGGCACCAAGAAGGAAGGAGTGCCTGTGCCAACGCCCTGGCAGAGCCACAGGGGTCAATGCTCTGCACTAGCAAAGACAGACCTCTGAAGGATCCCACACCTGGAAGGAAGAGTCCTTCCACGCTGAAGAGCATTTCTGGTGCTCTAGGTCAGAAAAGAAAAAAACACGTTAATGCATGGACAGAGAGAAATACACATACACACACACATATATATATCTATATGGCACACAGTTTCCAAGGCAACCAAAGTCCCAGTATTTGAACAGTGCTTGTGCAGGCCTTCCACAGAGAATACAACTGATGGCTTTTGGACTCAAAAGATGCCTGGAAGCCAAAAAAAAAAAAAAAAAAACAAACCCAAACCAAACCTGTAATTAAGAGACTATCACAGCCAAAGGCAAAAGGGTTGCAGTAAATGAATCTAATCACACCTTTAAATGACACCATAGCACATGACTACCAACAAAGCCACCTGCCTCAGGAGTCACTTTGCAGCACTGGAAATTAGAATATCAAAACAAACCACTAGGTAATTAAACCCCCCCAGCTTTGTTGCTATATGACAAAGACAGCAGGGTGTTAAAAACACAGCCTAGCATGTGGGACCTAAGCACTCAGTGATCATATTTTCCTCCTCCCTCATCAGCAAGAGAGACATAAATCCCCCTCTCTTCTCCTTTTTCCATCTCTTTCTGGAACTAAGGGGCTCTTTCTCCCCCGCTCTTTGCACAGGGGTGAGGAATTCATTTCCATACATTTTTTTTAAAATTTTTTTTTCTTTTGGCAGAGGCACAACAACTTCCAGTTGGAATGATTCCAGCCTCCCTCTCCTCTTTCCCAGGAGTAAAACCATTTAAACCATTAGCAGAGCCAACAAAGCCCCTTGTAAAAATAAGGCTATTCTTACCAGGCACATGGCTAAAGCCCTGAATGCCACACTGAACAGACAGGCAAGCAGAGAGAAAATAAACAGCTGTTGTGAAGCGGCAAAAAAACAACCCAACCTGGGCATATAGCAGCCTGACTGCCAAAATACAGAGTCTGATAAACACGGCCTGATTTCCAGAAATCCGATACCACTCACTGAGA
Source organism: Empidonax traillii (assembly GCF_003031625.1). NCBI lineage: Eukaryota > Metazoa > Chordata > Aves > Passeriformes > Tyrannidae > Empidonax > Empidonax traillii. Next base: position 1,203,839 of record NW_020955336.1, on the reverse strand, counting down.
CGATGGGGAAAATCAGTCCCTGCCACGGAGCAGCTCCAACATCACAGCTAAAAAGCTCTGGAGCACCTGGGAAGAGGGAAGGAGGAGTACAGCCATGTGAAGACAGGGTTGTTTGGGGTTTTTTGCACCCCTGAAGTGGGAGGTGACATTAAAATAATGAGAATTTTCCCTAGGAGAAGAATAGAGGTTAAGCTTTGGCCTTGGGTCTCAAAACCATTAAAGCCATTAAAGACAAAAGGCAGCTCAAGCAAGAGCAAAGCAGAGTGGCTGCTCTGGGAATAGGGAAGCTCTTAAATCGAGAGGCTGGAGAAGTTGAAGAGAGACTGGATTCAAAGGTAAAGACATATTCAAGTGGGCAGACACCTGACTCCTTAAAAGACCTTTAATAAATGCCAAAAATACTGAAGAACACTGAGGTAAGGAAATGCCAACAGTTTTCAGCTTTTTCCTTGTGTAGCTGAGTCTTCCTCCTCCTCCCAGGTGAAGGGAAGGGAAGCTGCTACCAAAACCAGTCTGCTTATTTCCACCTTCATGTGTGGCCTGGGAAGAAGCAGCCCCACCAAAGGGACAAGCTGTCCCATGGCATGACAGTGGGACATGCTACCCATTTCCCCAGACTAAAACTGTACAATTGTTCCAACATTAAACAAACCCACCTTCCAACCCATAAAAGCCACCCAGGGAGCCCTGGGCACAAGCCAAGAGAGCTGGAGGCTGATTTTGCAAGAGAGGGAAAGGATTATGTGCTGTCTCAATGCATTTGAAAGCAGAAAACGTGACAAGGAAAAGACGCATGAAAAGATTTCACACCTGCAGTTTTTGACTATCAGTAATGGCTTTGGATCCTGATGAAGCACCAGAGCAGAGCAACAGCTGGGCACGGGACTCCCTTGAACACCACCACTATGCTCTAACCACTGCTTCCCCCAGGGAACTCCATATCTGGAAGGTTTTGGGGTGCAAAAAAAATTACAGCACCCACCTCTGAGCTTCTACAGTCAGGCAGGCAGAGAGGGTCAAATTAACTATGTTGGGTCCCACCAAGAGCAAGCCAAGTACTGCTGATGTGGCCGTGGCCAGTTAAGCCATCACTGTCTCACCTCACTCTTCCTCTGGACGTGACTGATTCCCAAAAGGCTGTTAGAAAGGAAGACACAGCCATGCCCAAGATACTTATGAGCTGGAACAGCCAAGGGATTGCCTTCTGCTGCTTCTTCAGACAAGAGAATGAATCACAGCCATAAACCTGTACTGTTCACCGAGCAGAGGGGTCAGAGTCCAGAGTTTCCTGGAGTTCAAGCTGAATCATCTTAACAAGGAACCCGATTACAGGTTCAGGCATTTGCCTCTTCCCTGAAAATCAGGACTTACACAGTGTCACACCATAAAATGAAGTCACTGCTCCCTTTCAGAACACTGACAGTGATTATCTCTCCCAGCAACAGCGTAGGAAAACTCTGACAGTCAATCCTACACTTAAAAATTCACCACAAAGAAATGGTGTCTAGTTTAACAACAGCAAGAGAGAGGAGGCAAATTTACCCTTCTCTTTGTTGTTCAAACTGACTTCAAAGGTAGGGCATCGAGTGCAGAGAGATGAGTTAAAAACCCAACACCCTCACATTGTCCTCCCTCAGATGGCAACACCGGCATTAAAAAACCCAAAACATACCGAGGCTCCCACACATCACTTGGGAAGAAAATACCTGTCGAGAAGTGAAAATGCCTGTTCCATCTCCTGTAAACCTGTTAATGAGCAAAGATTTGGTAGCACAAAACACCTCATCCTCTCTAGATGCTCCATCTCTCCGGACCTGGCCAGAGTGCTCAGCTTCCCTCCTCTGAGCAGCCACACACACCTGCCAGGCCACCTCTCCCCAAACAGCCAGCAAGCAGCAAGGTGCAACAACAGGGTGAAACCAGAACTGCCTGATCACTGCACAGCACAGGGCTCCTGCCAGATGAGCACGGCAGGCTCCTTCCTACAGATGGGACACAGCAGTGTATGCAGCAAAGCTTACGTCTTGTACTTGCTTTTGGTTCACTGGTACCCTTTGGAACTCTGCTTTTTAAAGGTATTCCTTGGTTTTCTGTGTTTTGTCAAAAAAAACCCCAAAACAACAAATGTTGTGCCCAAAGGGAGTAAACACAACAGGTTCTTCCCATGTAAAGAGCACCTCCATGCAAAGCTGCACTTGCCTTGGCTCTCCCCCTCTTCTCCGTTTGGAAGAACACTCACCTCCAGACAGACATTACAAGTTTCTTCGTCTCCAGCTCTTCAGTCTACATCTCTCTGGTGAAAGGCAGCTCCATGTTTCAAAATTCAATTGCATTTATAACATTTCTGCTCGGAATAGACATTCTCTGTCCTAATCCCTCCGCCAGTTTTAGCCAGATCCTTTGTCATGCTCAGCTGGAATATCAAATATTCATGTCCAGAGTCTGTTAAGATACTCAAGTCTAGTATTTCATTAGACCAGATCCTGTAAGATCCATAGACATTTTTTTTTCCCTTCTTCCTCTGCTTCCAAGGCATCCCCAAACCACAGAGGACCAAGAACCAATGACAATGCTTCTTTTTAAGACTCCATACAGGACACAAAAAGAAGTCATCACTTTAGCCCACAAGGATACAGGAGGGTTGGGCAAAGGCCAGGAATACCTTCTGTTACAGGAGACTGCTTCTTCAAATTAGGATCTGCCATATTCAGACCCCTAAATCAAGCCCTTGACATTGTGAGAACACCCACAGCTCGGGCACATCAAGCCTGGACTCAGGCCTGCAAACATGTCAATGAGCTTAATCCATCCACATTGCTGCCAGCTCGTCTTAGTCCTTCTTTCTGAATTTACAGCTTGCTTTGTGAAAAAGCCTGTTTAAAAGACTTTTCCTCACATCCCCTTCCCTTGCCATCTGTCCTCCACCTCACAGCATCCTGCAAGAAAGTTCCTCACAAAACCCAGCACTGTATTAGCACAGCAGCTTCCATAAGCCAGCGTGACTCTGCTTCACCTGCCCAGCAAGAGCCACCACTCCCCCACCTGCCACCTGTGCTGGAATCCAGCTCTGGAGCATCACTGTTCATGATGCGCTGGTACCCCTGGGAAGGCCAGCAGTGGCACTGCTGCTTGTCCTGCTCTGATCTGCTGCCACTGTGGAGCACTCATCGTCCTGGGCTTGCTCAGGCAGGTGGGAACCAGTCCCAGCTCACTGTGCCTGCCAAAGAGCAGGGACACAGCAACAGCCCCAGCATCAAGACATTATCTCTGCTAAGAGCTCTACATCCACAGCAGCCCTGCTCCTTGCTGGGGAGTTCTGCAGTGGCAGTCACAGCAAAGAGACCTTCCTGGGCACCAGAGGGGCAAATGCCCCTCAGGGAAAACGCTCCCCATGAGTTTCAGGGCTTTCTCCTGCTATTTCTACTAAAAACTGCAACCTCACTCAGCGTGGGAGCTGCTGATGCAGCAGCCCCAGGCTAGCAGCAAAGAGGAGGCAGGGGCAACTCAGCCATCAGCCCCTGAGGGAGGGTGGCCCTGCAGCCAGGAGGCTGAGACACCCACCAGACTGAGGTGCAGCCTACAAAGACACCACACAGAGAGACAGAAGGGTTGGATGGATCCAGCACCAGGCAGCAAGGAGATCCTTATGGGAAACTTTTCCATCCAACCAGGAAGGGTGTGATCCAAAGACCACCAAGTCTTGTCAAGTCTTTGGAAATGCATGGATGGGATGAAAGGCACAAAATCAAAGCCTGGTATTGCCGTAACCAACCAAGAGCAGAACATCAGCCACACCCAGGAGACACCACTGCGTGCCTATGAGCCACTGCCAAGGTGTTTCCAATGGGCTTGTCAGGCCTGTGGGTATGGAAAGAGCTCTCCCAGTCTCCTGCTTCACCCACAAAGCCCTTCTCTCCCACCAGCCAGAGCTGAGCCACAGTCTGAGCCGACACTGTCCTGCCCTCGATGTTCATCCTGCTGGCGAGCTGGAGACAAGCGCGGCTGCACGTGCTGTCTCAGCACAGCCTCTCCCAGAGGCAGGACAACAGATTTTGCTCTCTACCTCCCCTCCCCAAAGGTTTCTGTGAAAGCAGCCCCTGGATCACGCTGATTCCCACGGGCTGTGAACCACGATCCACCCTGGGCCAGCAGCACGGAGGGCTGGGCAGAGCCCGCCATCGGTGTCTGCTAAGCACGGATGAGAGGGACGAGAGGTGCCTCCTCCCTCCAATGCTTATCATTTACACCTGGTGAAGCAGAAGATTTTAATGAAACCCCTTCTCCTCTGGCTCTTGCACTGTCTCTGCTGAGTAACTTGCTAGTGTTAGAGGGGTTCACAAGGAATCAGCCAAAAAAACCCAACCCCAAAACAAATTCTGACTGGAGAGGCTCCAGCCATCAGTTTTACTTGGTTGCTGTGGATTTCAACATTCATCACAATTGCAAGGACCATACTTCCCAGAGCAGTTAAAGACACAGGGTATGCATTTATTTCCATTTCAGACTGTAAATCTGGAGTTCAATCAAAACTCAATGAATACTACTCTGCATCTGAAAAAACAATTTTCCAATGAACACAACAAATTATTTTACTGGCTGCATAACTGCCTTCTGCTCAAGGCTGCTACATCCCTGCAGCTCTACTAATGACAAAAAGACTGTTTCTTTTATAAGCCCTTAAAATGTTGCAACAGCTTCAAAATTATGTGGATTTTTCTGACAAGAGTTTAAATTGCATATTCTCTGCAATTCAAACCGAGCTGCACAGGGGAGAAACAAGGCTCAGCACATGCAATCCTGCTGTCAGGACTCCTCACCTAGTACTTTTCAGGACACATTAGCATCTCAGACATCTTCCTGCTGCTGCATCTTTGCATTCACGGAGCACTTGCCAAAATTCACAGGCTGTGGAAGCTGCCCATGAATCATTTCCCAGCTCTGGCTCCTATCACTGGGATTGAAGTTACGAGATCAAAGAGGAAAGGAATGCAGAGCATCTTGTTTGCATGTCACCAATGCCATTTTGCTGCAAGGCAGCTAGAGACACACACAGACAGGATTTATTGGAAGCACGAGGGTGAGCATGGCAAGAAAGCCTGGCTATGGAAAAACCAACCCACCAGTTGGGGATGGTTTTTCCAAACAGCCCCTCAGTCTAGCTACGTAGAAACCATACCAAAGAATCCAGTGCCATAACCTGAAAAACAGCATCAGGAAAAGGCCACCTGATGTCAGTGGATGTGCTGCTCCCTGGACACTCTCATGCTGCCCTGACTTACTGCAAACCACTCCTGCCCTTATTTCATGGGCCTTATGTTGATGTTCATACATGTCTGCCTGCTGGAATTAAGAGACCATTGAGGAGTCTTTGTTCTGAATCCATGTTTTTAAGTTCCTTTGTAGCTCATGTGGGCTTAAAAGAACACCACCATACCTCCCAGGAGTCAGAGAAAGGCCCAAGGCAACAAAAAGAACCCCAAATTTATGATTTGCTACCTAAGCCAATTTCGTTCATCTGGCAAGCCCTGAATTAGAATAATTTTGATTGCTGGGATCTGGCAGCACTAATGATAGAAATAAGCTTCTGTTACTTTTATTTTATTACTTTTTAAACTCCTTTTCTCAAAGTGCTCATGAGAAGAAGACAAATCCTGCCTGAACTCATGGAGGATCAGCAGAAGAACCAAGTTCCCAACTGAAGAAATGGTTTAATGGCAGAATGAGCTGGAAGTCCAGTGTGATAGTCAACTTTCAGGGCTGGACATCAAAGGCAGGAAAAAACCTACCACCTTGGTTTATAATTAGGCAATATAAAGTCAGGAAATCACTACGAGGTCACAGCTGGCCACATTCCCCCATTACAGGTCTCTATACAGCTCCTAGGTGTTAGATTAACAGATGCAACCATGACAGGCTGAGCACATTCAGACTCTGACAGCACAGCCAGACCTATGAGCACATCCGTGCCTGAGAGATCATAAGGATGTGACTCCCTGAACTCTGCAGAACTGAGCAGTCTCCTGAAACCCCTGCTGAAGAGTAGCTCTCCTGGACTGGTAATTCCCACTCACTCAGAGAGGCATATGAGGAGGGACACTCTGCACTGCTGCAGGAACAGAACAGAACTGCAGCTCCCCCATCATTTTTTGAGTCAGGGAGATGGCAGGGTTCAATAAATGATCAAACTGCACACACATCCCAAGGCATTTATGAGGAATACAGAAACGTCATTTAAGTCTCCTCCTCTGAAATGGAAGCACCATAACAAGGCAGACTTTATGCTGTGGGTCAGGCCTGTCTCAGGACAACACCCTCACACTACGCAGTGTGGTATTTACCCGTGGGTCCACCCTGGCAGCAGAACTGGCAAGCTGGGGGTTTTCTGGCACAACAGATTCCAGAAACAGTCAACTCCCAGCCAAACACAACAGTGCCCATTTCACCTTCCAGTCCTCGAGGGGCACTGGCTGTACCGCCCCTGGTGCGTGTCCAGCGCTGCCAGCAGCACCTGCCCATGACTCACAGTCTGGACGGGACTCACACAACTCCAGCCCAAGGCCCCAGTCATGCTCTGCACCTGCTAGGGATGCCCAGCACCTTCAATCCCTTTGAGCCTGTCAGGATCCCACCCTCCACAGGCGTGAGTGCCTGTTCCCCTCTCTCACCCACCACCTGAAGCCAGCAGAGCAGCTCAACATCACCATGTCAACTCCCATCTGCAAAGCATCTAGAGAGCTGGGTGTGCTATTTGCCCCTTGCTCCTCAGCATCCTCCAGCACCATCCACTTCGCTCCTCCTGCCTCTTCTCCATGCCGACCCTTAGCCTTCAGAGATGTTAGAATCTGAAATCCAACCCATGTATGACCAATCCCAAATATAACTCCCCGAGGCTACACCACCCAGAGGGATGAGTTCTGATGCCACTCTCCACACCGACCGGCGCTTAAGGATGGCAGCGGAGCCGCTGCCCTGCCCCATCCCCTGCCCACTTCTCCGAACTCCGTCTGCCCACGAACCCCCTCCTTGGACCGGTCACCTGTCCCGATGTCCTCCCCGCACCAGCCCCACGCCCGCCGCCGCTCCCCCCCCGCCCCACTCACGGCGCCCGGGGGCAGCAGCACCGCGCCCGCCGCGCCATCGCCCCCCGCCGCCTTCTCCTTCTCCTTGTCCGGCTTGAGCGCCGCCGGCGGCTGCTGCACGCCGATCTTCACCATGGCCCCGCTCCGCCGCCGCCCGCGCCGCCAGCCCCGGCCCCGGCCCGGCCCCGCCCCGGGGAGGGACCGCGCTGTGCCCGCCCCTGGCACCGCCCGCAGCACCGCCGGGCCCGCCCGCGGGGACGGGGATGGGGATGAGGCCGGATGGACCCCGGCATCAAGGACCTGCTTGCCAGCAGCAGCACCCCCGGGGCTGCCCCCTCCTCGCCCCCCGGAGCCACGGCCGGTCCTCACTGGGACAGCCTTCGGTCCGGGACACCCCCCGAACGACGGCATTAGAGTACTGATTAGAGCCACTGGCACTGCTGAAATCACGCCAGCAAAGAGGAGAAAACAAAATAAAACAAAACAAATAAAACTAAGCAACCCCCCCCTCCTTTACCCCCCGCCTCTTCCCCCAAGCCTGAAGGTGCATCAGCCTGGAGCAGATGCACACAAAGAGCAGAAGTTACTCTGGGGAAAGCTCCGAAAACCCAGCTGCTGTTTGCTTCAAGAATCTGCAAGCGCTCAGGTGGTCTCTCAGGGGTCTCCCCAGGGTCAGCTCTGGGCAGCAGAACAGATGAATTACCTACACCATGGCGACAGGGTTCTAGAAAATGCCCTGTCTGACAGAAGCAGAGTGTGGCATGCAGAAGGGAATTTGGGGGAGTTGCTTTTGTGCCACTGATTCTGGTCTTGTGCCACTGGATGCCGGCTGTGAAGCAGAATTATGCCTGTGGACATGAAGGCTCTCTGAACAGCAGGAACCAAGGTTAAAGAACACATGTGGACAGTTTTGTTAAGGTAACAAAATGGGAAAAAAACATGTTAATAAAACCCCTTCTGTCAGCCACCGGTGGTAAGAGAAGTAGCAAACTTATGAGTGGATAAACACAGCAATACCCTTACATTGATTTGGTCCCCTTAAACATAGTATTTATTTATAATAAAGCCATTATGAGCATTTTCTTTTGGTCCAGAAGGATTCATTATGTACTGAGTAGTTTACATCATGTTTTGAACTAACCCATTGATAAATTAGTGCTAAATTTTATTTGCAAAAGGCATCTTTGGCAGGGATTCAATGTTGACTCACAACAACAATTGCTCACAGTGCTGACTTGCCACTGTTCAATATTTGGAGCCCTGTGGGTCCTCCCAGCATCCCAACCTGTAAGTAAAAGTTACACTGGGATTGCAAGTTTTATCTCACACAGAGATAAGGGGCTGCATTTCCAAATGCCCAGAGGAGGAGCAAAGGAGCAGAAATCCTTGTGCCCCAGTCCTCTTGATCCACCAGGTTTCCTGCTTTCTACCCTCTTGGGCACTCTCAGGCAAGACTGGGCCCTGCACTTTTTAGGTGGTTTGGCTACAGCTCTTTGCACGAGAAACTGTGTTTGCTGTGTTACCTCCTTTGTCTCCAGTCCAGTGGTCCACTGGGCAGCTCTCACCCCACAGAGAGGAAATCTAAAGCCAGGATGCAGCTGGGGAAAAGTGATAAACAATCAGTACATCTGATAAACAGCAGGGAAGCCTGACACGAAAATCTTCAGTTTACAGGCAGAAGTTGTACAAAGTTGGGGTTTGTTCCTTCCATTTGTGGCAAACATGCCTCCAACCCCCCATCCCCAATCAGTCAGTCTGTGGGACTGGTGGGACAATTCTGCAGTCAGGAGAGCAAAGAATCCTCTGCTGATATTTAGGTCATTTGTGACAGAGACTGAGAGAAGTAAGCACAAAGCTCCTGACAGAACTAGTCTATTGATTTTCTCAGAGGACTGAAAGGCAGCATCACACCATGCCAAGCCAGCAGCACAGCACCAGGCAGCAGTGACAGTGGCTCAGGTGCTGGCCTGTCAACTGCTGAATCAACATGACGGGTCTTCCCCAGAGCACAACGACTGTTCCACGTGGAGAGCAGCATTGATCAAATGTACAAGACTGACATCAAAGGGTAGGTGCTGGGGGAGCCCCCTGAGCAGCCAGCTCAGACCAGCCTGGCTGTTCCCCATCAGGAAGCCTCACCTGACAACCCACGGCCCTCCCTGGTTGCTGGTTCTGCATCTCATGCCCGGGCACAGCTTAAACAACAGCTTAAACACGTCCTGTAAAAGGTGAACTGGCCCCCAAAAGCAGAGTAAAAACTGCTCCTTGAGAGGCCAGGAAACCTGCAGGATGCTGTTAATATTCACATGCACTTCGAAAAAGGCTTTTCTAAAATTATTTTTTCTTTTATAAATGGGAGCATGTACAAATGCCTCAAACAATCTACCAGTTTGCAATATTTGTGAATATAGCTGGAATACTGGAACATTACTTTTACTGTACCATGAAAAAAACTGCAGGACCGACAAGGAAGGCAGATTATTCTCGGTGTAACAATGAACTCAGAACAAGTACAGGGAAACATCCAAATAATTATAAAATGGGTCAGCATTGAAGGTCTAAACTGTTAAGCACCTTTACTTATTTAATGTTTCAGGAATCAGTATCAGTCCCAGCCACGTCGTTCTGTGGCATCTCCGGATTTCAATTACATAGCTGGATAAATGGCTTTGCAAGCATTACAAAAATCACCCTAGTCATCACAGGCCAAGTTTCAGACGAAAAGAATTTTTCAATAAGAAATCTCCTCCAGCTACAGGCCCTTCAGTCTGAGGCTTAGAGGATAAACACTGACAATGAACTCAACATTTCTCTCTAACACAGCTTAAAACTCTTACCCTGCAGTGAAGTGACACGCTGCTTATAGAACATCTTGATCAAATTTACTGTCTTTTCTATTTTTAAGCAAGCAGGTTTCCGTTTAAAACTGCCACCTTACTGACTTCCTTAAAGCCATCTGATATTTTATTAGTCTTTGACAATCAGGTTTCCATCTCTTGCATGTAATTAAGTTGAATCCCAGGAACAATTTACTTGACTGATCTTTCATTAAGTATAGCAGCACGACAGCACTTCTCAAATAATGGATCACTGGGACCTTTATAAAGCTTTATTAAACTGTCCTCTACCTTGCCACTTCTCACCTTGCAAAAAAGCACTTCATGGAAAAAACCCAAATATTAAAGACAGAACACAAGATAACTGCCTTAATATATTCTGAGCCAACCAAAATGTGTTTGTCGTTTATTGAGCTACATCTATTTCAGAGGTCTGCCTGGTGTATTAATAGTCCCCTACTATATCAGACTGGAAGAAAATGTGAATTTTAGGGTCCTTAAATCATTCTGCTTTTCTACTGCAGTTCCACTAAGGGCTTGTATTAGACAGCTTGCTGTAAAAAACCCCAAAACTCTGTAACGTGCTGAAAGTATACTTTTATTTTCCCTTCTTATGCCTGATCAACTGAATAGAAAGCAAGTGACAGGTTGGACTAAAAAAAACCCAACACAACAGTTAAAAAAAATCATAGTCACTCTTAAAAGAACAGACCACAAATTCGGAGAGTACACTCATGGTTTTTGTTGTTTCTTCTATAATTGACTTCTAATTACCACACATGATTGCATGAAGTAAAGCAATTACCTGTAGCAAAAGGCAGAAAATCAATCCAGTGGTTCCCATGGAAAGTTACAGCTTTCACTGGCAGCTGAACTGAGCTGAATTTCTTGTCACTCCTGGATGTTCATGCTGCACAGCTGGGGTAACCTGTCAATCCCTGCTACAGCTCTCATGGATTCAATCTTTTGTTGCCTCCTTTCTCTTCTTTGAAAAAAACCCTGATGGTTTGGCAGCAGCAGGAAGCCCTGAGCCACCTAGGACAGTAAATGGAAAACTATTACCATTATGCACTTCAAAAATAACAAGAGAGTAATTTTCTCCTAATAGTCAAAATTATCCTGGATTAGTCTCCCTCCTGGAAACTAGCAAGCTCCAGGTATCCCAGTTACCTCTCTTTCATAAACTCCAGTGTATTAAAGGCCAAAACTTAGCATCATTCAGTCAGTATTTCACATTTCAGATGGAAGGCACAAACCAGAAGCACAGTGGGTTTGACCTGAACATTTCATTAACCGCTGGCGGCAGGATTGCTGCGAGCCAGAACAGGGGGCTCGTGAACATTCGGTTGCCTGCTGTGGCACCAAAACCCTCTCACAGGATGTGCCAGAAAGTGTGGAGGCATAGTGAGAAAGAGAAGAGAAAAGGTGGCTTGGAGACAGCACCCTAAATACCCAATCTGGATTTTGATGTCACAGAATAAGCAGGGAACGTAACTGGGATAACAAAATTACCAGAACTATTGTACAGTTTATAGTTTTTATGATTTAGAGGGAGTTTTTCTATAGCAGTATCCACTGTTTACCTGGAAATATGTTAGGGGTTCCACAAATCAAAATACTTTGACTTTGTATGGCTTCTGGAAAGGCTGGGACCAGAAGGGAGGGCATTTGACTTGGTGGGAAAGCACCGGTGAAAAGAACAGGATACAAGCCTGAAAGCCAAGAAAGCCCAGGAAGGGCCCTATTCCTTATCTTTACATATGAATGCCAGGTGTTAAAACACATATTAGGCTTAAAATTAGGAGAAAGGAAAGTAGGGGAGATGCTGGTTTAAAATAAAAGGCTGGGAGTAGATTTAATCAGTTGCAGGAGAAAGTGGGTGTGAGGTCTCAGCCCCACAGAATTAAACTGCACTCATCCCCTGTTCCCCAAAAGCCCCAAAGAGGGACAGAGCCCCAAGTACAAGAAAATTAATCTGAGCTCTTGCTGTCCCTTCCCTTCCAGCACCTCATTTCTGGTTCTATGTTCAGGAACTGAGATTTTTCCTGTACCTGCACCAACCTTGACATAATCAGCTTGGCTGACATTGAAACAGGCCAGCTGATGTGGAAAAGCCACAAACCAAAGCCCTCTCCTCCTTGCCAGAACCAAAGGAGTGGGAAGGGATCTGGGGAGGCTGGCTGATATTCCCTCACCATAAGGGCTAATATATCAAAGTCAGTAGGCCTGGCAAAAACTACCTTTGGACAGGTGCAGGCAAGAGTTCCCTCATCATGAGCTCTGCCAAAGCAGTGTTTGAACCAAGACATACCACGTGTGGTCACTGAGTGCAGATGCAACACAGCACCAGCCCTAGATGAGGGGAGTGAAGCACCACCGACTCCAGCTTCTCCAGTGTCAGGTGCCTGGCTCCAAGAAAACATGACTGCAATTCCAGTTCTGAGCACAAATGCTTATTTTAGTCAGCTACAGCAGAGCTGGGGAGTTTCAGGAGCTGTGTATTAGCTTACACCAGCAACCCCCAGCTTTCACCAGCTCATGCCCATCCATCATACAAGTAACCTGCTGGGAGCAAAGGCCCCACATTTTTCTTATTTATTGGTATTCCACTTCTTCAGGGTTTGTTAAGAGTGAATGACCTGAGTCAGCCTGAATAAAATGCTCTCTGGCAAGAGCAGAACACACTGAAGGGAAAGGAACATGACATGGAATACCAGCACCAGTTCTCCAGCAAATTTTAGGTTGGGAAGAAGGAAAGAAAATGTCATCTCTTTCCAGCAATTTGACTGTTGAAGAACTGCTTTTAAACCTCAGAGATACTAGCTGTGGTGTTCTGTGACATCCATATCCTCTAAATGAGTCTGTTGTCTCTTTTAATTAGCAGATCTTAATGAACATCTCAGGATTTTATGTTACACACTTAGAAAACTGCCACTATCTTGAACCCAAGAGGAATCATAGGACAGCACAGTAATATAATAATCCTTACGAGATGGAGACTTCATGTTAACAGGCTGTGGGACTGAGCAAGAAAGAGCCTGAATCTCTTCCACCCCTTTCACCTTTTCTATCTATTGAAATTTCTGTGTGATGCCCTGCTGTTGCCCAAACTATCTGCCGAGCAGGCACCCTCCTCCTTGCTCTGGTTCCTTAGGTTTTGTTCTTCTGGTTCTTCTCTTTGGTGCCTTTGGCTTTGAACGTACTCCTGAAAATACACACCAAGACAATGAGGAAAACCAAGAACAACAAAACCACGGCCAGCACGTTAGACAGGCATGCAGACATAAGCGTGCCACTGAGAACCCAAACCAAACAACTGCTTGGACACCCTCAGTTTTGCCTTCTTTTTGGGAGGGTGACTCAGTGAATAATCCTTTTGTTCAGTCACCTTGCCTGTTGTACCCAAAACTACTGCAAATCAGGTCACATGGAAAGAAGCTGCCAACCCTCCAAGCAACACACGGCATCCTGTACGTACCTGTAACTCAATTAATACCTAACAAACCTCAGTATTGCAGGGCTGACAAAGAACTTTCAGTGAGAGACAGAACCTCTCTTATTTATAACATCAGCACATATTCAAGCAAGCTCAGAGTCAGCAATCGGCAGAAATCGATCCAGCCTTGCTATGTAAGTACCCTCTGCTTTGCAGCCCAGATGAAATAAAAGCCAAAGCAAGCAAATTAAACCACATGTAGTAAGTGCCCCGCTCCTGTTCAGGAGGTGCCAGGGACAGAGGAAACAAAGATAACATCTACAGTGATGTTCAGTGGTGTTTTTTCTCTGAAAACCAGCCTAATCTCACATGATGTGGAGGGCAGCTGCTCATTGATTAGAAGAGACTCATGGGGTCAACTGGACTCCAAGACATTTAGAAGCCAATAGTGTCAATGGACAAGTAATGAAAAATATACTTAGATTAGCTCTAATTCAGCTAATTACATGGGCCAAATAATCATGCAATTAAAGCAAGCTCTCTACACTCTATTCTTGTCCCCTACACTGCTTGAAACCTTTCTGACCAGGAATAAGAGCAACACAAATTAGAAGTAGATGCCCCAGTTTACCAGCAAGTGCCCAAACTACACTGCAGTCTTTCTCTTGGCACTCTCTGTTTGTAGTGGTGCATAGCAAACCCAGATGACTTTATGCACAGAGCATCCTTTAATGGCAGCCTCCACTCCTGTGTTTCTGGCTTCAAGGCCTATCAAATTGTATCCCTGCCCACCAACTACCACTGCTCCTAAGAATGTGTGTTCTACGTTAACGCCACATATGAGAAACTATCCGCTAGCAGACACAGCTAGTCCTGTTCTGCCAGTGAAGATGTTGGCCTGCAGAGCATTTAAAGTCTTGTTAATGCCCAGAGGCAGTATTTTCACGTTACATTACAGCTGGAGTGCCATGTAGATATATCCTTCTCAGGCTTTTTCACACCATCTAACACAGCTGCATCAACAGCTGTGCAGTTGGCTGTGCCAGGAGCAGGCAAAGCTTCAGTACTATAGGGTGGGACATCAGAACACTTTCCTGGACATTTCAAGCATAACTGGAGTTACCCTTTGGGGTATTTCCACAGGTTTGCTTCTGATGAATGGGGCTGCTGTATTCTGTGGCTCCCCATTTACACGGAGATTTGTCTTGGTGTAGTCCTGGGGTGCACAGGCTGGCCCTGCTCTGTCTTCATGGTAAACCCTGCATAAGTGAGAGAGAAAGTTGGCAGTCTCATTTTTAATCACTTGTGGGTTTAATTTCATTAGTGTTTTTCCAGACTTTTATTCCTCCTGGGTAAAGACTTCCAAAAAGCAAAAAGCCTGTTCAGTCAGGTCAGATTGTGAAGGATACACATTTTGTCCCTCCACAAGTTATTGGACTTATTCCCCTTGTCCCATCCTGCTCTGCCACAAACAACTTAAAAACCTCTTGTATTAAGTACCACCATGTAGAATAAAAAACCTCCTATCATCTACACTGTCCAAGTAGAAAAGACAACATGCTGTGGGTGATGGATGGCACATAAATGTGGGGCTCCTGAAAACACATGGACAACGTCATATCGTCAGCAAAAAGAAAAACTTGTAGTCTCATGAGCTGATCTCCCACTCTGTGTCCTCATGACTTCTGAGTCATCTTCCACAGATCTCAGTGAGATACCACCACATGCTGCTGTATGAACCCCTGGCAATCTCTCACCCAGCAGCATATAAGGATGTATTCCTGGATGAACATACTACAGTCTCTTTTGAGAGAGAGAGAGAAAGAGAGAAAGTTGGCTCAAACTCCTCTTGATACACGTCAAGATATCATCTTCCATAGTGAGGGATGGTCTTAAGAGGCAAGAGTTCAGAAGGCGATAAGCTACAGCATTACTTTTCTTCAAAAATCTCTGCCCTAAGCTCAATAATCAGGCATAAACATCACATCTTTTCCAGGATACAATGCTAAGAAAAAAAAATGGGAAATAAAACCTGTTCTGCAAAGTCTCATTTTACAACACCTGTAAAAATTTTAAAAGAGCTACAGACAGGGCACCACTAACACCTTAAAACAATCCTGTTTGTTAAAATTCCTCTTTGATGAGCAATGTAGCCTGCAGGTTACTATAGCAGCAGGATCCATCACCTAGGTAACCAAGCGCTAATGATGTCAACATTAACCTATCCCTACACACAACCTCACACTGTGCACATCACCAGACCTCCATTTCTTGCAAAAGGATTGTCTCCCTGCCAACAGCCAGCCGGTAACAGGCCATATGGGCAGTCCCCACGAGGAGGGAGCTCTCCTCACAGCACCAGCCTGCCCTGTTAAGAAGCATTATTTCAGACAGCACCCCCCGTGTAAGAGCTGGGCACCTGAGGTATCCACCACGCACAACCTGATGCACTACCAGAGTCACACGTAGCAACAGAGCTTGCCTAAAGGCTCTTTGGAAAAGGGGTCAAAAAGGTCAAAAGGCCACTTAACAGATCAGAGGGTCTGAAGCATAAACCCACACAGAACAAGAATGTCTTGGGAAGTGCACTGGCATGGTCTTCCCCCGAAGAAGCATTCCTTTTGGGAAGTCAGACTTGCAATATGGAACACCAGATCCAGTAAATTCCCATATCAATACATTCCCTATTCAATGGAGATGACCTATCCCACAGAAACCTGTGCTGTCTCTCTGCCTGAGGCCTTGCAGGCAGTTCTTCACAACAGGGCACAGCAGAGCAGCCCCTGAGCCTGCCCTGCCCCACGAGCTGTGCAGCCCAGGAGAGCAGCACGAGGCCACTGTGCTGGTGATGTCCTCACCCAGCACTGCACAGAGCTGAGGACGTGCCCTCAGCTATGGGGTTTCACCAATGCTGTTCAACTTTGCTATCTGAGAAACGCTCATGAGTACAGATGTATTTGTTTACAACCAAGCAGCACATTGTTTTGGTTACAGAGGCAGATAAAACCTCAGACTCCTGGAAAATACTGATTTCTTGGTAACAGTGTTAGGTAATTGGTAACTTCCATAGTCTAAAGGGATTTAGGTGCTTGGGCTAAAGGAAATGAAATGGAATTTGGTGCTTTTTTTCTCCCTTTTGTTAAAGGCTGCCTTTATATCCCAGAGAGAAATTAGGTGAGACAGAAATCTCTTTCCCTCCACTTTGATAAATAGGGATGACTCATTATTTCCCCATTTTGCTTTAAATATCCTGTCATCCTTGTGGTTTGCTTTGTTCAGCTATTCCCTCCATTCATACAGCACCTGCTGTAATGACACAGGAAGTCCTCTGTGGTTCTTTTGCTCTTTCAGTGCATCTCTCATCAACAGAGTGCTCTGACCTTTGAACATCACTTCGTTTACTTACCAACAGATACTTGCAACCCCCAAAGACAGCCTTTCTTTGATCACCATTTCCTAGACAGTAGATTACATTATCTTGATGAAACCAAAAAAAAAACATTTCAAGCCTTTACCCTCATTGAAGCACACACAGATTCTGGGCTGCAGGTAAACTTTTCGAAGTGCAGTGAGCTGCTATAGCTTCATAGACATTTTCAGGAGGTGGGGAAACCCCTTGGATCAAATTTATTTGTTAGAAACTTGAGTTTCTTACCTTCTGACCATCTTTAATTGCCTATTTCCCCATGTCCCTTGTGCTGAGTAAAGACCGTGGTGTCTTTTACCTGCTTATCCATGCCCAGGTTGATCAAAGAACATTTAGAAGCCAAGCCCTTTGTCATCCTGGAGAACAAAGGAATAACTGTCTTCCTGCTAAAGTCAGTTTTCTTGTCTGTCTCTCACTGGCTGACGATGGGATAATACCAGCAAAAGAAAACAAGATCAAACCAGTAGTGCTGGAGCTGAGAAGATAAAAGAAGAAACAAATTTCAGAGAGAAAGGAACGCTGGGCAGATGAGAGAAATAAGAAACACATTTCTACAGCAAAGGATATTTTACACTGAGGCTGGACAAGGGCAAAGGATCCTAGGAGAAAACAGGACTTCTCTGTTCCAGGGAAGAAGACATCTGCTGGCAGAGAGCTACCGGGCCCTGAAAGATTCAGCCTCAACACAGAGAACACTTGAGCAGTGGAAAACAAAAAATAAGAACACGGAAATGAATAAACGTTTTATTGTTAGCTGAGAACTGTACATTCTTTGTTGTGCACAAATGCAGCTTGAATTTTGCAAAGCCTTTGTATCTGCTTGCTCCCACCATGAAAACACCCTTCAGAGGGGAGGCACTAACCAGGAGCACCCAAGGGTTCCCACCTTGGCCAGAGGAGAGGATGGAGCTGCTGGGGGGCTGAGGCTCAACTTCAGCTGCAAGAGCCAGAGTCTGTGAGAGAAAAACCAAAGGACATCCATGCCTTGATTTGCTGATATGAGACAGCAAAGTGTCACTTTGAAACTGTCAGAAGAACTACCTGAGGTGAACAGTATACATGGATGCAGTCAACTGCTCCAGTGGTTTCTGGTCTGTGAATTACATGAAATTATGTTCTTCTAGTTCATATCCCTAACAGTCCTCTTCGGAGGATTGTATATCCAAGGTCAGTGTGCCTTTCAGGACAACTGGGTGCCTTTAATGAATAACTGCACTTTAAGCAGTGAATTTAATTAAAACACATCACTGTGCTGGAGAAAATACTCAGCACTTTGTGACATTATGCAATACTGCATTCAGTGTAAAGATACAAGATAAACAAGGAACACTTGGAGTTTGAATATACCCTGCATGACTTAACTTCCTATTACTTTCTACCTTTTTTCCTTTTTAAATTCCTACCTATATTTATACATTTAGGAAAGATAACAGGCTAACTGAGCATTGCAGAACTGCCAGCAGCAGCTCAGGTGGAAATCTTGCCATTGTGAGGTTGCAACTGTGCTCAACTGTGCAGAAACAGAACTTCCTTCCTGAGGCATCTGGTTGGTCTTTGCTGCAGGAGCAGTGAACTGCTGAGTGTTTCTACCTTTGTACCCCTGAGGAACAAAGTGGATCCTAAATGCTGCCATCCCACTTTGACTTTCATTTTTGTCACTCTCCAGACCAAGGCTGCAACAACAGGAAAAGCAAGTAGGATTTTGTGTGCTGTTCCAAGAGCAGCTCAAGATGGCACCTGAAAGGCAGTAATGTAAAGCTTCATATTTTATGTCATGACAAACAAGAGAAATGTTATTCAATGTTTCTTTGTGGGGAAGAAGGCTCACACTACAGAAAACCCCAAAAAAACTAGATAGAATTGCTTGAACAAATCATGAAAGGAGACCTTCAAAGGAAGGGGGCAAAGAACCTCTGGACTACTTTCTTCCTCCCCTTTTTATAATGTATAGAGGACATGAAGGAGGTTTCTCAGTAGTTCTTTCTTATTCCAAAAGGATTTTTTTTTTGTTCCTGCTTCTCTTTTACATTAAAAATTCAAGTCTTGCCTTGAATAGAAGGCTCTGAGGCAAACAGCATCAAAGACATGCACAAGTCAGGATCAAGTACATTGGTAAGGACATTTGGTTAATGCCCATCTTGCACTGAATTCTTAAGGTTGCAGATGAAAGTCAAAGAATTTGAAGATTCGAAATCCAAACAAACAAATTTAGTTCAGCTGCAACAAATATTTTTATAGGTGTAAAAAAATTAATCTCTTTAAACTGCCAATGGTTCAGCTTTAAAAAAAATAAAACCCTCCAAAAATTTACAGCTGTCTCTGAGCAGAGGAGACCTGACCTTCCTACTTGAAGTGGAATTAATGATAAATAAAATGCCTTTTCATTGCCTTTGACAACAATTTATGCTGACGGGTCTGTGGCTGGATATTTATCGCAATTTTGTCTGTGTCTCCAGGTGTGTCTGGAAGACGTCCCTTTTTAAAGAAGAGCAGTAATCCCTCTGTTTTGCCATCAGGAGGTGGTAAGGGGTGAACTTTCAGTGAGCAGTGGTGGGACAGTGACTGTGTAATGGCCAATGACTGTTCTCAGGCTCCAAGCAATGACTTGAGCAAACTTGCATCCACATAGGTTTCAAAACACGACTTCATCCCCTAAGCTGTGCAGAGGGAGCACTGCTGGGCTGCTGCTGCTGCTGCCCCATGGCCCCATGTACCCAGACCTGAACCAGAGCTGCTCCTTTTGCTCAGATCTTACCAAAGGTGGGCAGGCAAGTCAGCAGTTCACACTGAAGATAGAGAGGGAAAAGTATTCCAGTGCCTGGGAAGGCTTAACATACACTAAGTCAAGGTTTAGGACACAAAGTCTGAGATGCTTGATCACAGCCTGTGACCTCAGTCCTTAAAGATGAGCCTGTACAGTCCATATGAAAACAAGGAGAGACCCATCAACACAAGATGCTGGCACATCTTGAAGCATTTCACCTGCTTTTCTCCATCTTTTTCCCCTGCTAACACGACATTGCCTTGCACTGCAAAGCCACGTTTCCTGTTTCTTCCCTGAGTGTGTGCTAAATTGGGCAATGCTTCCATGAACAGGCTTTAAGTTACCTTTTGAGAGAGGCTTGTATCCCAAATCCTTTTTCTGCTCAAGGGAAAAGTCAGCTGGTCTCTCTTCTGAGTAGGAAAGCAGCAGCAGAGCTGCTTTTGGAGAAGGACTGGAGACCACTGCTTGTGCATCAACAGAACAAACTTCAAGTCTGCAAAATGCTGGGTCATTTTCTCTGCAGCATGCTGCTTCTAACAGGAGGAAACCTTTTACTATCAGACTGGTTGCTGGTGAAACTATCTGCCAAAAACAAAAATAAAAAAATAAAAGCATTTTCTTGTAACACGAACATGTTGGATTTGGAAATCAGTGAGAGGAAGCAGATATGGTACATCTGATGATATTTTCCGTTTCTTTCTCAGGGTAGAACTGAGCTTTCAAAACTGAAAAGTAGTTATAACACTTTTTCCCTGTTCTGCATGTGTTTTTGGTGGATTGCCAACTGCATATTGAGTTGAGGATGCTGACAGCCTGCTCAAATTCATGTGGCTATGTTGCCCTAGTCAGAATTAAATGACACATTACACCCTGAGTCATCCTCTGCTAATGCCTGCTAGGTATTTTCTGGCATCAAGGTTTAGAATTCGGAGCTCATTGGAAATTTTCTATAGGGGAGATTTTTCAGAAAGAGAATTCTGTTTCTGAGAAAACAGGAATTTTCTATGCGGGGAAAAAAGTTGTTTCTGCCAAAAAAAAAAAAAAAATTAAAAGGTTTGTTTGTAAAGAGGATCAAAATACAGTATTTAATTTTGAATTGACCTGAACTAACCAAACTCTGCAATGCCCCAGATAATCCACGTGAATTTCAGATCCTTTCAGATGAAGACAGCCCAGCCAGAACCTAGTCTCAGACAACACAAAGGCTGTGATTTTAATGTTCAGACAGTCCTGTGTGACTGCTCAGTTTTGACACAGGGCCATGCTGTGCAGGGCAGAAGTGTGGTCAATAATCCTCCCCAGTTACAGAGCAGAGTTACAGCAGCCCCAAGCAGGGATCTCCACCAGCAAGATACAGGCCCAGACACAGGTTTTCCAGTGAGGGAGGATGCACTTCCCAGTAATCTCCAGATGCTTTCCGAGCTAGCATTGCCATCTCCATGTCCTTTCCTCTCTGCTGGAACCACCTCCTCCACTGGAGAGGAGAGCATCTTCATCTCTCCCATCCCCATTCTCTCTCAGCTTCCATCCCTGCTCCCTCACCCCTCATATCCCAACTCCCTCTCCAGAGTAACATCCCTGCTGCGACTCAGCAGTTCCACACTGACACTGGAAATAGCTGTGGCTGTGTCCTCCCCCCATCCCACACTTCCCTTGCCGGCTGCCTTCACCCCACACAAAGGCACAAACTTAGCTTGGCACCAGTAAACTGGGCAAGGCACACACGTAGAGCTCCAGTGGCACCTCCACGCTGCTTCCCACCTGTCAGCCTGTCACTGGAAACGTGGATGGGAGACAAATCCATTGGAAAGCAGACTCTCTACAGTCCTTTGTTCATTGAGCAAAAGCTTCTCCTAGAGCTGAAAACACTCCCAAAGCTTGGTTTTCATTCATTTCTTTCTGCATTGTAAACAAAAAAAACACACAACCTCTTGCACTTGGCTAAAAGGAGGCCCCTCCTCTGCCCACCCAGTACTGATCGGGAATGCCCCGAGACCTGGGCTGTCTGGCCTCTAACCCCTCTAAGCCACCAGTAACTTTATTTTTAACGTTTCAGTGGGCTCTGGATCAGGCCACAATATACAGATAAACACCAAGAAAACCAGGTCCCAAACCTAAAACTGATGTCACCACGAACAAGCAGTGTCCGGCCTGGATCTGATTCTGTGCCCTCTGCTGCTGTGGAGGCAAAAGCTACCCACTTTAGCACAGGAGTTTTCTCTGAGTTGTGGAGAACCTCAGATCAGAACTATCAGTACTCTGTCTGGGTGGAGATACCTTCTCACTTGCCTTCTGCCTACAGAATTAAAGGCCACACAGCAACACAAGGACATTCAAATTAAAACCATCTCCTGGCTGTCACCGGACTTCTGACCTTTGATCTATGAGCTTTTTTTTTTGGTTCCCCTCCAAATAAAGCAAAACCTCTCTCTGCCATGAAGATAAACCTGTAGACTCTGCAGACCACTAAGAAACGGACCACACGTGTCCAGAAGCTCAGGAGCTATAGGCTGAAGAGTCTGAAGGAAGCAGAGTGTTCCAGGCAGCACTTATTTCCAGCAGCCTTTAAACAGCTCTTAACTGCCAGAGGATAAGGTTAGAGAAGTGTGGAGATGTTGGCACAAAAAGCAGTTTCAGTCAAGCAGCAAATAACAGTGACATGGGTATCATTCCCCAGGGCTCTCTTGGAGAGGCTCCACACCAGTCCCTGGAACAGCCTTCGTGTCAGGCCATGTAACCGAAGTTCAGGCAAGGTTTGGAGCTCATCTATCCCTCTTGTACCAACCCAAACACTGCCCAATTTGCAATTGCCTTTTTGTGTCCTGAGAGTGCTGATGAACCAGGCAGACAGTAGTAGCAGAAACAGGGCCTGCTGACATTCTGACAACTGCCTGTGAATTGCCAGGGTCAGTCTGAACCGGGGCACCAGAGACAGAGGTCGATCCTTACACCTGTCACATCTGGTGGGGGCACAGCATACCAAACTGCTGCTGCAGAAACAGTCTTTTTAGGACTAATGGAATGAGAAAATAGGAAATCCAAGATCTGATCTCCTCTGCTGAGTTCAGACAATTCAGTACAGACTGCTGTCTAGTCCCAGGATGATGCAGACGGCATTTGATCCTGCCAGCTACCCTGAGTTCAGAGGGAGACCGTCCCAGCCACCAACCCACAGCCCACAAGTGACAGGAAAGATTCCAAAGCTCACGCACTGACAGAGCCCATCCCTGACACCAAAAACCCAAATCTAAAGGTTTATACAAACAGGGCCAGCATTTTGAAAGCAGAGGTAAACCACTGGCGGCTTTATAAATCTGTTCCCAGTTCCAGATACTAAGTGCCCCACACAGCTGTGTGTGGGTGTTGATAGCTCCTAACACGCTATGCTCAGCCAACCCACAGGCCAAACCTGTGGCCTCCCAACTGGTTCACTCTGGTCAAAGTGTGCTAGTGCTGCTCCCATCTCTCTCCACATCACCAGCAACACCCTCGTGCCAGACACAGCACTGAGCCCCACATGTGCAGTACTTGTAATCTACTCTCATTCTGCCTATTTGCCATCTTCTAATAACACACAAATAGTATTTCCTATAGGAAATATTACCTGCAGCAATGACACAGCGTGATAAACTCTTTACAGCTGGAGAAAAAAGTTTTAGATATAAATAACTGCACTTAGGTGAGATTCAGCAATTATGGAATATTTCCCTAAATATACAAAAGAGCCCCTTGGAAAAAGAGCTGAAAAGGCAAAGGGCAAGAGTAGAAAGAAGTGATTTGCCAAGAGGATCAGGATTTTTTAAGTATAGAAGACGACTCAGTAAGAGAGAGATTAACAGAAAACAGAGCTGCAGAAAATATCCTTTATGGACTTGGAAGTTCAGAAGCAAGGAGGGGGAGCACCAGAAGAGATAAAGAAGATTTAAGCCATCCCATCCCCAGAGCAGGAACAGTTCAGCTCCTGAGGCTGCCTACACGTGGCTACCCGAGCCAAAGACAGGTCACACAAAACTGCTGTTCACACAGCAGTGCTGTGCCATGAGAACGCTGACAGCTCTGCTGCAGAACTGGATCTCTTCTGAACCTTTGCTTCACTGCCCTGCCCTGCTCCATCTTCCTTTTCCTGGATGTTTTAAGGTAATGTGAAAGAAGTCTGTGGGACGAGGCAAGAGCCAGGTCAGCCAGGAGACTGCAGAAAGCTGCCTGCACAGCCAGAGGCAGCAGTGCCAGCAGCAGTGCCAGCAGCAGTGCCAGCACTCTCCTGCCAGGAGCTGGCACAAGGGCCTCTACAGCTGCAGAAATGAGCCAAAACCACAAGCCACATGGTAGTATGTCACCTTGGCTGTCACCTGCCTGCCAGATACTTTTCAAAACTAGCCTTCAAGTTTACTGCTCACTGTAAAGAGACATCAGCCAACATATCAGTGCAATTATTAGCAATTCCTGGGTTTTGCACATCTTTATTAGTAAAATAAGGGGTTTATTTTGGAAACTGGGATGTCGAAAACTGACAGTAACTCACTGTACACATGAATTTAGCCTACCTGCATTGTCCCACATGAACCTTACACCAGAGCACACCACAAACTTCAGCATCAACTAGGCACTGCAGTCATGTGTTACCAATTAATGCCATGTGTAGTCAGGGGAAATTTAATTTACATCAGTCAAGGCTGAAAGAAGCAGCGTGGCTCGGAAGAAACATTCAGCTAAAAGAGATGAACTTGTAACTTAATGCTCCTTTAAAAGTTTCTGTGCAAAAGTTTGAATTTTGCCAGCTTTCAGGTTATTCTGGTATGAAAGACATAAAGGGGCAACATTGTTAAAATTACAAAGTAGCAGTAAGGAATGACTTGTGTGATATTTGAATATTTATTTTTGTCACCACCTGTACGTTTCACCCAAACGTGGTGAACAAGGGAAAGGAAGGCTGCCATTAGCAATGGGAGAGCTGGGTTCCTGCTTCCCAAATAACACCAAGAAGCAAGAGCACTTTCAGCCACTGCCTGTCACAGCTCTTTCATGCTTTGTTCTTTGTAAAATATCTGTTTCTTGTATAAGATAAGCTGAGGCCAAAATTCCAAGCCTGTCTGCTTAGTGTGTACCATATGACATATATTGCACTCTGATGGCCTACAACCTAGTATGGCAAAAAAATTCAGCTTTTAACTTACATAGCAGATATTTACAAGCTCCAGTGAACTCATCTTACACTTCTCTGTAGGTCTGTAACTCTTCCTGCTCCGTTAATTTATCTGTTTTGTATTTTTCTTTCTAGAACATCACTGATATGACTCACAACCAAGGTTCAGCCCTAACCTGCGTGTCTGTGTGTTGTAAGTGCTCTCAAACGTGCAGCATGTGCATCATCACAAACTTCAGCCCCAAGGACTTCCCTACTGCTCTGACAGCCTCAAGAAACATGATAAAAAAACAGCTCTGCCCATACACTGGGTTGGTTTGTGGGATTGTTCTCCTACTTCTTTCAGAAACAATTTTTAGGGAAAAAATGCTTTTAAAATGTATTATTATTGTAAATCCTTAAATGCTATTTTCACATAATTTGGATATTTGGATATTCTATCTCTGGGCAGCCTGTTCGAGGGCGTCACCACCTTCACAGGGAAGAATTTCTGCCTAATACTTAATCTAAACCTGCCCTCTCTCAGCTGAAAGCCCTTCCCCACTGTCCTGTCACTCCATATTGCAAACACTCTCTCTCCATCATTCTTCTCCCACAAAATAGCCATTTTCCTTCAAAGAATGCAATACAATGATGTGTCCCTCTGCCCTCTCTCAACTTTTTCCCATATATTACTATTTTTTTGAATGTTTTGACCTGTCCCCAGTCACACAGGATTTACACTGGATCTGCTCAAATACACTTGTAAATACAGATGCCACGTGCCAGAAACAACTCTTCACAAGTTCAGTGTGCTCAACTTAAGCTGAACACTGATTTGAAGAGATAACACGCAAAAGAACAGGATAATTTCATCCTCATTACGGTACTAACCATCAACTTGAATTATAATATGCTGAAAAGAAACAGCACTTAAAACAGCCTTGCAAAGGCCAAAACCTTTGGAGAAATAAGCACAAAGATGACAGAAAATAAAGGCACTGCACCCAGCGAGGTGGCAGCAGCTCGAGTGACCAGCCATGGGAGGGAAAGCAACACAGACAGGGCAATAATTCACCACAGCAGCCAGCAAAGGTCCAGAATAATGGGGGGATGGAAATGGGGTAGCAGCAACAGGAAAACAGAATTTGCCTGCTAGGAATGACTTGGGATGCCACCAACAGAGGAGAACTTACTGAAAGCAGCTCTGTCCACAACCTGCTCCCACGGGCTCCAGGGACAACTCTTCCTGGCATTCATAGAGATGGCAGCTCATCGGCAGGTCCAGCCAGTCACCTCCCACTGGTGGGGAAAACAAATTTTAAGAAGTCAGGGCAACATCTCCTGGCACTTCCCACACCTCCTCCCACCAGGGCCACTTCAAACACCCAGACAAGTACCCAACCTGACCGCTCTTGGTTAAAATTTGCACCTTGTCTGCCTACAAGTGTAAATTCCTCCTTCCCCCGTAACCTGTGATCTCACTGCCAGTGAGGAAGAGAAATGCTAACATTTTCTACAGAGGTTCAAACCGGTGCAGCCTCTTGTGGGAGGTATCAAAGATCAAATATTTCGAGGTAATTATGTTCCTGAAGGGAAACTGATTTTTTTTCCAGTAATTTTGCTAAAAAAAAAAACCATCTGAAGAATATGCCTCAAAAGCTCCTGAACGCTGTATAAAACATAACAGCCTCTCCTGATGTTTGCCACGCTGCACAACTTGGGGTGTTACCTGTGTAGAGGCAGCTTCAAAGGCACAGAGAGCATGGGATGTCCTAAGGAAAGAGTTACCGACTGCAAACACTTTCAGCTCCTGAAAATTAGAGAAAAGTGGAGGGCCAAAAATTATCAAGGAATCACTTCCATTAACCCTGTCACAGGTGCTGTCTCTGGGCACGATGCAGGAAATAGCACCTCCTCTCTTTGCCCTTGGTCATACCAAAGAGAAACAGATTTAGGAAATAGTACTACAAACAGGCAAGAGAGGCTACCAACAATTGATTAAAATTGATTACAACCCTAACACAGCACCTTTTCCTAATTCCTTAAAAATGTTTTGTCAAGCCAGAGTTTTTCATGATTTAAAATGATTTCAAAGGGACAAAGCTGAGCAGGTGATAAACTCTTAAGGCAATAAAGGAGAACTGACACATCCACGAGAAACTCATCCTCTTCAGCAACACAGTAAAGAGCACACATTTTTCTTCAAAATTTTATTTTAATTTAAATTATGGGGCCAGCCAGATTTTTTTTGGATACGAAACGCATTTTCCTCAGGAGAAATGAAATGCTACCACGGAAATAGAATTACAATTGTATACATCTCTTACTTTAAAAAAAAAAAAAAAAAAAAAAAAAAAAAAAAAAAAAAAAAAAAAAAAAAAAAAAAAAAAAAAAAAAAAAAAAAAAAAAAAAAAAAAAAAAAAAAAAAAAAAAAAAAAAAAAAAAAAAAAGCCAAACGAAGAAACCGCTCGCATTTAAATATCTTTTAGTAATACCCTTAAGCCTTCAAGCAGATAAGAAACCACTTCCAGAACAAGTTTTTTTTTTAATACGAAGAGCACGTCAAAGGAGCTTTAATTTAAATACAACTTCTTTTCGAAAGCCAACATTCAAATATTTCCACATATTAAAAAAGTCACCATAGCCATTGATTCCAAGGCGTAATATAGAGTAACCTCTACCCCAGTCCAAATGTTTTCACTTCTTGACATATACAAATCTTTAGCACGTCTACATCTTTCTAAAGAGGAAGCCTTACATGTTTATGGTGAGTAACTTTGCAAATAATGTTTTCCTCCACTCAGCTACGATAAATCAAAATATAGTAGACTGTTAGTACTGAACTACAATACCACCTCAATGCCTGTGATTTCCAGGAACAGGAAGCTGTTTTCTTTCCTGTAGGCAAAATGATTTGGTTTGCAAAGGAAATGTTAAGAACCTTTCAAAAGACCAATTATAACGTGAAGAGCAATTTTAAACCACTGAGTGAAAACACTCAGTTTTCTGGAGCTCTCGGGCTTCCCTTGTGAAGGCTTTCAAATCAGCTTAAACGTCACTGATTGCAAAGGATTTTCAGTGGGAAGAGGACAGGAAGCAACAAACATTTTCTAGAGCATTCACAATCACTCAGTCATGCAGAATTTGAACTTTCAGACCCCAATCCGTAAGTTTGCTTGGTTGTGATCTTAGAGTTACTATATGATGGATAGATACAATTTTAATAACATCATTTAGCTATATTTAGTAGATTCCTTTTGTATGGTCACAGTAACAAAAACATGGTGCAAAATCAGTTGGGTTTTCTGTTTTTTTTTTTTATACTGATAGTTTGCAGCACGAAAGAACAAAATCAACGAAATTAAATCATTTTGTTATCCTAGGACACCTATGAAATAGTTTCTTGAAGTTGAAGGGAATTAAATCATTCACTTATACAACTATTGTAGTGAGTTATACACTGTAAGAAAGAAATGACGCACTGCAGGCTCCCCAGAAGTAACAGGGATCGATATTAATTTAGCATAATCTTTGCCATTTGCAGAGCTGGTGAGCACAATGCTAGTTTAATTAAATAAGGCCAATATTATCCAGTAAGAATGTAGTATAAAGGGTTCCAGTTCTCTATTTCAGCCTACCCTAATTGATGGCACCCCATTAGATAGGTGAATACAAAGGATTTGTTTGGGTTTGAGTTTTCTTTCAAATGCTGCAGTACTTAAGACTGTTAAATCAGCATTTCCATGTGATCTGAAGTATTCAATTACACATGAGCATTCATTTTGCAAAACTCAATATTAGGTAATAGTTACAGACTAATACAATAACATTCCTCTGCTGTACAAATTAAATCATATTTTAAAGAAATGAGCAGCCTAGGAGTTATATACAAAAGAAACCAGCAAGCATCGTTGAAATGAAATGCAAAATGTCACTGCTAGGTCTACTGTCTGAAATACCTTTAAAGTAAAATTAACAAAAACCCTTAGAACATATTTCCAAGTTTACAAGTCAAGTCTCAGAAAAATCAAATCATGTCAAAAAAAAAAAACTTCTATAAAGCAGTGAAAGGCATATATACATTTTCCTTATGAACCTTGAGATTTCACTCTTTTAAAAGTTGCTAAGTTTCAATATCAGTTTATTTGCAAGACAACTGTTTATCCCAGTAAGCTCACATCTTAGATACATTTCCCCTTTGATTACAAATAAAGCACTGCACATTTTTTTTTTTAATCAAGGCATATAATCTTATACTATGGTGCCAGGTATGCACAGGTCACATTGTGCTCATTATCTCAAACAAGGTAAGTGCAAACATACAGATTTGTTCAGATTTGCAAGCATGCAACCTGTTACTTAACTACATTAATACCTTCTCTCCTAAGCCAAACTAGTATCTATATGTTTGCTTTCACGAACCTAGAATCTTTCTTTTCAGGACTCCTAAAACAAGCAGTGTCTTTGAATTCTGAAATGACACAAATATCAAGAAAGTCCACATTGTGCAAGAAAGCAGCAGCTATGTTTCTCAACTTGGACTAAAAATGAAAAGAGAAAAACAAAAACCGTTCACTGAACAGCAGATTAGCAGTAATGTTCCTCATGAATCGATAAGAGTGCCTGATGCTGAATATCTAACAGCAAATGCTGAATTTGGGTTTAATATTTTAAAGGTTTATTGGAGATTAAGCTTCTTGCTGTGCTGGTCTCTTCAAATCCCTGATCTGTTTAACTAAATAGGTCTTCTCATCATTAAATTGTTCATCCTCGGTCCTGTCATTCTGAAACTTGCTGAGGAACTCAATAAGTTTGGTCTGGTTCTTTAGAAGGATGTCTAATATAGGCTGTGTCTTGTTAGGATTGGCTACAAACACCTGCAAGAAAATAAAAGGCATTGAGGAAAAACAGTGAGAAACAGAAGGCTAAGTTAAAAAACAAAGCTATCCAACAAAATATTGATGATCTCAAAACTATTTTTTAATTATTCCCGTACCCTGCAGAAAAGAATAGTGGAGTAAATGCAAATTTTAAAATAAAATTACTCCTTTTTCCATCAGAACATAAGCTGAACACCAGCACCAAGTAAATTCAGTGGGAGGTGACCAACCACAATACCCTCTGCAGAAACCACTGAACCATGGTTAAATTCTATAGCAAAGGCATGGTTTCATATCATATATAGCATCAGATGGTATCTCACTGTTCACTAGAAGGTTTTAGATCTCAAGTTGTAACTCTCAGCTGCTTGTCTGCTGCAAAGCGAGAAGGCATCTGTTATAATGGGCAAATTAGGTAACCTGACTAAAACACTGCTGTTCTTCAGAGATCAGGCAGCATGATAAAAACACTTCTGAACTCCAGGGTGCTTCATGATTTTGTATGGAATTACGTACTCCTCCTCATCTTGACTGCACTTCATCCTTCTTAATTCCAAAATTTTTTAAGAGAGATTACAGGATGCCTCCAAGTAGTTTCTAAACAGTTTTCAAAAGGCATCAAGATATCTCTCTGTAAAGATGGATCATAATAAAGGCAAACATCAGCACTCTCTTTAATCACTTAGCACACATTAAGATAAGCTCCACTGAGGCTCAGCTAAGTAGTTTACTTAATTAAACAACTTCTGCTTGGATTCTTACATTTTTTGTTTCGTGGTGGGATTTTTAAACATACCTTAAACACATGGAAGGCCTCAAACTGAATGTTACGACTCTTGTCTCGTAGAAGGTTCATCATTAGTTTGAGATTTTCGGGTTTACTGATGTATTTTGTCATAATTGTGAAGTTGTGTCTGTCCAATAACAATTCGCCAAGAAGCTAAAGGCAGAAAACAAGCCCAGATGGAAAAATTACTAACAATGGACATAAGAATCAACCGTTTCATAAGTGCTTTCAAACACCCTGAGCAGCTGACACTGGGCTGTAAATAGAGTAACAACAGAACTCCAGTGTCCCAAATTTCAAAGTGCAGGGTGCATTTTCCTTTTATTTCAATGATGCAGCTTCTTCTTCTTCTCAGAAAAGTGAAAAACCACCTTTGCTCTCTCCCTTGTTAAGAAATGAAAATGAAAGAACAGTCTTTCATTCTTTTTTCCCCATGACTTTATTACTTTTTTCATTTATACAGAAGCTATTCAGAACCAATAACAATGCCTTAAAACCATAAACCAAAACCTAAACAAAAACCTAAGTTAGTACTTCACATGAGAAATATTTTCATTCCTTTTGCTATGTTCTTTGTCCAAAAGGGATTAAAAGGATATTCCCCACAGTGATCACCTTTGCTTCAAGTCCTGTATCACATTTACATTCACTATTGCTTACCCCCTTGAATGTGAGATTAGTATTGCTCTAGGCACATCTTGTGAATCTTTGTTTAAAAATTATTTAAATGTGTCCAGATTTGTGAAAGTGAAAACAAAACAATAAAAATAAAGACACTTGAAGAGCAATTTCTTCACAGGGAGAGAAATTACTTGGGTCTGTGCTGGACACCAAATAATGTTAGTCGAACCCAAGAATTTGTTGATCCCAAAAATTAACTAGTTGATCCCAAGAATTAACACATAAGAGAAATGAAAACAAACACTATTGAAGGCAGTTACATAAGCCATTTTAAATACAGTCAACTCATCCTGAAATTAAAGGTATTCTGTAACTTTGCATTTAATAAGAAAATAAAACTGCCTTACCTTAAGTGACTGTCTCTTTGTCACATAGTTTTCTGAATGAAGTAATTTCTCATATTCACTGAAGAACTAAACACAGAATAAAGAGAAGGGTTAAGACTTTTCCAAGTGTCATAGTCACTCTTCTTCTAAATTATTGTGACAAAGTGGAGATGCCAATCCCTAACAAAAACATAAAATCCGAAGTCTCAATAGGTTCCTGTAAATCACTATTGTTAAACATTGTATATGCCTTTAAAAAATATCTATTTACTCCTTTAGGAGCCTTTAACGTTTAGATTTCAATGAGGTGAAAGTAGTTACCTCATAATTTCTTAAACTGTAACAGGAATAGGTTGCCCAGAGAAGCTGTGGCTGCCCCATCCCTGGAAGTGTTCAAGGCCAGGTTGGAGCAACCTGGTCTAGTGGAAGATGCCCTGCCAATGGAGGGGGGGTTTGGTGGAACCAGATGATCTTTAAGGCCATTCTGTGATAGCTCCTGGCACCTGACGCTGTTCCGTAATTCCCGGACTCCCAGCAGCAGGGAGAGGGATATCCTGGATTGTTCGGTGTCAGGGGAAAGGCAAGGGCTCCCTCTAGCGAACAAATCAGGCCGAGCACCCACAGTACACCATTCCCGCTGCCTTCTCCTCCTCCTTTTATCCCTTTCTACATCCAACAACAGGGTTTTGATCTGAATTTTACTGTTTTGCAGAAATTAAACCCACCGATTTCTTCAAAAGAAGATATGCAGCACTAGAGAGTTCTAAATACTAAAACAGATCTGCTCACCCTATCGTAATGCTGCTCCAAAAATTCTGCACTTAACAACTTGTGTCTTGTAAGCAAATCCTGCAAAAAAAAGCACAAACCAAATATTTTAACTAAAGTATTTATACAGTACATAGACATTCACATTAAACAGTGAGTACATGTATGACATTCAATAGAAAATTCTGCTGTTTCATTAAACAAAGAGATTCAGGACATGAATGCAGTGACCTGGACACTGCTAAGGGTCTTGGCATTACTTAGGCAAGATCTGTGCTGTGTTACTTTAACTCACAGATAAATAGACTGTGGAATTATCACCGAAAAGTGCTATTTAGGGATCAAGGCTGTGCTCTGCACATAACTACACATAACCAAGGTTGAAGTCCATTATTTATTATTGATGAATATTATGCTCACACTCCCATAATTCAACAGAAAATTTCCCCAGACAAAGCTACAGCATCAAATATACTCAGGTTTGTAATGGAATGAAAAGGAGTTTGCTCAGTTGAGGAGTTGCAGGCACAGATTTAAAGCCCTTGGCATGGAAGGGTACTTGTGTTCAGGTAATGCAGGATAGTTTACATCTTAGTCTCTGGAACAACATTTTGGGGAACATGGTGTATATTTAAAGGCATGTCTTGCATTCTGAGAAATAAGGAAGAGCAGTGCCCAGCCCACCATTTGCATCACATCTTATTTTTTTATCTCCTCTCCCAAGGTTTGTTTTGCCCAGGAATATCCCACACAGCATCTGGGTTCACGAAGAGAACTACAGAAATAATAACTCCAAGGCTGCCAGTGAATTACCTTGAATGTGGCAAATGCATCAGAAGCGATGTCAAACGTTGACATTTCCACGTATCTGAAGAAATCGTAGAACTGTTCTGACCACAAGATTATTTTAGCAAGTGGTTCATGCCGGATGCATTCCCTAAGCATTATTCCACAATTTAGAGCAATTTCTGGAGATTCGTACCTATAAAAAAACAAACAAACAAACAAAAAAACCCAAAGATTTTTTATAAATACTTTCACAAGTTAGCACTGCAACACCACACTAATTACACTTTTCAGTACTATCAAGTAAACAAAACCTCAAAAGTTGGAGGTAATTTTTTTCTTGGATTCAATTTTTAAATATTGCTCCAAAATATTACTGAAATAATTGCCCATTACTTGATAAATTACACCCAATTCAAATGAATTTCACAAACGGAGGAACAAGATTAAATAAATATATTTTCTTTGTTCTCAAAATCAGTTTTCTTGTTCCATATTGGTAGGATGGCAGACATCTGGAAAAGCAGTAAATTATTTCTGACTTGAAATCTACTTGCTTAACATGACAGCAATTTACATAAAATGATCCATCTAACCATGAAGGGGTAATCACACTGGACATAAATTCACATCTCCTCTTTCATTAAACCACTTTTCAGCATCACTGGCTGCTCACATGTTGTGGGGTTCAAGCCTCTGGAGCAGTCACAGACTCATTATATACCTTCCTGCCTCCCACCTAAAGAATCCTTCATCCCATTCCACTGCAAGGTAATTAAAATTCACCAGAATAATTCAGCAGCAAAGTACCATTGTGCATACTGAGCATTAACTATATTACCATACAAAAACATTGCCTTATAAAACCATTTTCACTTTAAATGGTGCAATACTTCCCCGTTCATGGAGATTTGAAATCTACTGAACTTTTTGCAACTCATCCAATAGCGTAAATTTACATAAATCTGTCTCAGTTGGATGTAACCAGATGTAACATGTAAGCTGCTAAAGCTAAATGCCCATTTCAAACATCCTGACTTATGAATATGAGTTCCAATAATCCCTGTGGGAATAATGCTCTCTGAAGGGTGACAACACAGGCTAGAAGTGAGCAGGAATTTGTTACATCCCTCGTTCAGTCACACAGCAACGAGAACAGGCTGAGGAAGCAGTTTTCTCTCTCTGCACCTCAGATGTTGTTGCCTTGTTTTGTAAATTATTTTGAAGAAGTACTGAATCTGTAATTTCTTTTGTCTTATGCCACAATTAATATTTTTGCCCCTCTAACATTTAAATCACGCTTTACCTCAAAATTAGGGCTGCAATGCAGGGGGGAAAACCCCAAAGCAGGCCCTCTGGCAGACAAGTGTAGATCTTACAGTCATATGGTTTGGTAATTGTAAAACTACTACTTCAAACAGCTGTACTTATTTTAAAATAGTTTATTAATGTTTGATGAACTTTTCTATCCCAAAATAACACACTGGAATTGCAATTTTCAGAACTATCTTAATTAATGCTACTAAAATGTGAGCAATTCCTTTTGAAATTAAGAGAGCACATTTTCAAATTTAAAAAAAAAAATCTTATTTTAATACAAAAATATTAACAACATCCTCTTTCATGTTTTGAGAACCACAGCTCTACATGCCCATACTCAGTATAGCACTGCTCTCCAATATCCAGCCCATCAGACAATATAAGAATATGCAGCACACCCAATAATGTAAGATTAGAGGAAGAAACAGCCATCTGGCATGCACAATGTGCTCCAAATTATTTGTTTGGTCAAGTCTGAGTTGGTGTGTTTGTGTCTCTACAGGAATATAAACCACTGTGAATAAAAAGTCTAAGATCACACTAAGACCAGGGGATAGGCCAGCAAACTAGAAATGACAGTGGTTAAAAGGAAAGAAACACCCCAGCCTTCAACTCTTGGTAAGTTCACCAGGGAATAGTTTAAATAGGCTCAAATACTACACTGAAGGAAAATGTCTGACTACCCCAGTAAGAATATTTTAGATTACTAACAGTTCTCAACTTTCAGTTATATTTCATGCAAAAGTAAATTGCTGGTGATTCATTTCTCCAATTTTCCTTTACTTAGGGGAATTACAGACCCCAAGACCAAGAAAAAAATAAAATAAAAATCCCCCAGCATATTGCAAAGGAAGAACAATCACGTCAGAACTCTCTGCTTCTCCATGAATTTAAAGACTCCTTACTTCGAGTGAAAGCATATTTAAGCTTCACAGTGCACATACCCTTTTAATAGCATGAATAATATATTCTGTTGAGTGCAGATGTATTCGACTGTGGGAGTTCTTGTACCAATTTGTCTTCGGAGAATGTTGTTGAAAATTTGCGCGACATCTTTCTTGCCCTGTCAAAAACACTGGCAGTTAAACACACAGTACTGAAGTTCACCAGGAGAGCCAACAACTGAACATTGCCATCACCTCATGCATTTCTACTGAGTTCTGCAGCACACTCAGCCTCCATACTCTGACCTTAAACAGATTAAATACTCTGTTTCTTTATTACATTTCAAATACGCCAAAGCACTCAAAACATGACGTCACGTTGCAGCCAGACCACGGGTAATTTACATCAAGAAGTAAAGCCAGTTGATGTTTCATCAGATACTTCTATGTAGCATCAATCTTCTGGGCTTATTTTATACTTGGTTTTGCTAATAACACAGCAGTTTTTAAGTGTGCTCTTGCCTGAAAGTGTGTTTCTTCAACATTCCATTATCCTCTTCCCTCATTTAGGAGCACATAATGCCACCATTAAGAGTGTGCAGAGCATTTCCAACCTCAGTGTTAACATCCCACTTAGAACGATAACTTATGAGAATAAGTAAGTAAATAAAGAAAAAAGTAACACACACAGGAATCATCCACTGACCTAAAATGCAAGTCTCACATTTTTCAGTGCAAAAAAGAAGTATAAAAAAGACCAGGATGCTGGAATTCAGTAGATTATACAAACAAACAAACAAAAAAAGTGCACAAGGATAGCACCAAGATAGCATAAAAGGAGCTGGGAATGTTCTTTGTTGAATATCCATACACACATCTCCCATTTACTTCTTCTGTCAGACAACAGCTAAAGATGACAAACTGGCACAGGCATCTAACAAAAAGCTGATTATAAATATAAGCACTGTTCACTGTCACTCACATGCATCATTTTAAGCCATATTTCTGCAATTAAGTGTCCATTTTGGATGGATACAATGACACCTTCAGGATTATGTGTTATCAGATCTAACCCAGAAAAAGATTAGGCAAACTTCTACTAAGCTTGGACTTGCAAATAAAGGCCCATTAAGCAACTCCACCTAAAGGTTCCATGAATGTTATAAACAAACCCCATATATATATATAATGTTTCTTGACAGGTTCCAACTGTACTAGAAATCTCCTCAGTAACATCAGCAACCTTTTGAGCAAATGAAGGGCATATTTAACTAGTAGGAATTTTAAAAACAACAGCAATTATTTAAAATTATTTCCATTTTCTAATCAATGTCAAGCGGATTGCGTAAGAAAAAATGCAATGTTTATGTTTATAAAAATGTAGGAGGACTGTAGTTTTACAAATGGCGTGTTTGTGAATTACCACCGACAGTTGTGTTGGAGTGTTGTTTTCAGGATATAAGAGATTGTTTGTAAACGCTGTTTTCTCAATTACAATTCCATTGAAAGCCAGCCCAAAGCAACACCAGAACTCTTTGTTCTGCAATGAGTGGAGCAGTGTTTCTAGAAATCGCTTCCCTCAAACTCCACATAATACAGTCATCAGCTATCACTCACTAACACTGCCAGTTCCGGGCTGGATCTCACAGTTTGCTTTGGATTCCCCAGCAAGAACAGCATTTCCTCATTATGCATATCATTGAGCTGCTGGTGGCACACAGCAGTCCCAGAGGCAGCTCTTGTCACAGGGACATTGCTAAGTGACCTCATGGCCTGAGGGGGCAAACAGGCACCAAACCCCGTGCCAGCGGCCACGGCTGCGAGAGGTGAGAGGGACACTGTGCCTGCAGTGTCCTACCAGCACAAGGAGTCAGCCTCCCTTATGCAAGAGGCATTTTTGGGTTTGGCTTTTCTTCTTCCTTCCACAAGAGATACCATCTCTTCTACAGACACGCTAGTGCAGATCAGCCAGGAGATAACTGATAAGTTTGTAGATGGCTAGGTTGACGCCTTTACTTGGAAAACAGACTTCCAGAGAAGGGCATCATTTTAAACAGGCCTTTACATACACACAGCAAAGGCTGGACTTTTGTTACTTTTCTAGTTTTCACATATTACTTTTCTGGGTTTTTTTACCATAACAATTCAGATTCAAATACATTTGAGACAGTTTAAGAGTCAGAGTGAACAGCCCCTGTCTATTAATTAGCTGTCTGTTCCTGTTCTACAAGGAAACCTTCCTCAGAAATTAGTGACGTTCTCGAGAAAAAAAAAAAGTTTACTTTATCACTGAATGACTTCAGGTTGCAGTGGAAAGAAGGAAAAAATTCAAGACCTACTCTTGAAGTTTAAAAAATAACAGAAAATCAGACAGGTATTTCCATCAGTAATATAGAGAAACCATTTCAAATGCAGCAAACCCATAACCTCAAAGATGTGGGGTATCAGAGCCAACATCTCACTGACTCTGTGGTGGGGTATCAGAGCCAACATCTCACTGACTCTGTGACAGCTGGAGCACATTTGGAGCACAGGTGTGTTGACATTAATTCCAGGTAACAACAACAGCTGGACAATCTGCCAGATCCCATCCTTAAAAAGCAGACTAAGACTAGCCTAGAAAGCAGCACAGATGACTTTTCTCTCTCAAGGGGGAACCGTCATATCCTCGTGTAACAAAGCAGCAGAAGGTCCACAAGCAGGAAACGACTCACAATCTTTTCAAGTCCCCTTGGAATAAAAAGCACAGTTCTCCCTAATGAAAGCAAGCCTGCACAAATTGTTATCATTCCTCATTACCAGGAGATAATGAAGGTTTCCTTTGCTCATAACTGGGCTGGGTAAACACCAAGCTGATACAAATCTGGAGGTCAGCAGAATCCAGATGATGTTTCATGATTTCCTTTCCTCAGCAATAAAAAGGCCATTGCATTTCAGCATTCCCTCTCAGCTTTCCCAGGTCTCCTTGCTTATTTAACAACTTGAATGTTTTATGTTTGGTATAAACAGTTGTGTGGATAGGGAAAAAATACCACTGTATTATAATTAAACACAAATCAGAGGGAGTTATGGGTGGGGTGGAGGGGAGAGAAGAAAGAACTGGGAAGAAAGCCATTGTTTTTGGAATGTCAAACTACAATAGGACTTTAAACTGTTGTGTTTGCATTGTGAGCAACTTGTTTATGAACAATCCTGTTTTTAAGCAACCTGAAGTGGGATGGTCTTTATGGTGGAGGCTGTGGAGTGAGATACACGGGGTTTGGCTCCTGTCCTAGACAACCACACGCTTCTCGTGAGACCTCAGGGAAAACAGAAAAATCCAACTGTGCTGCAGCTTCTTATATACAACTAACCAGGGTGATTCTTCACTGTGGCACTGGGAAGCTAAACTGTTCCATGTGGCATAGTGACAAATGCCACAGAGGTTTGTAGAGAGATATGTTTTAATGTAAGTATTGCTATTTTGAATTAATCGATAAAAACTTGGGTTTGTTGGGTTTTTTAATAAACACCAAAAAAAAGATGAGAAAAACAGAAAAAAAGGTTGCATCACTTGTTTCTAAAAAGAGGGAGAAATACCAGACTGTTAATAAAACTAAAAGCCTTAATTTATAAATTCTTTTTTCCAAGTAATTTAACAAGATGATAATATAGATGGGTCTTGCAGCATTATGGTTTGTGTTCGCTATGGTATTACTGTTAAGAGATTAACCCTTCTGTTACACAACAATTAGGAATTAGTCCCTAATTTTACCAGAACTGTATAATTGGATTAGAGGTTTATCTGCTTCAAATTTGTGTTGCTTATATGCCTAAATTCGTGGATTTCATATTCTACAGTTGCTTAATTTTCTATGCAGTTTAGAACAATGAGTTCTCTCTCTAATGCATTTGTCATAACCAGAAAATAAAAGCAGAAGACTGAATTGTATCTTAACCAATTTAAGTGGTAGGAATTCAGACGTGTTTATTTTAACATACAGAATATAAGAAATGTCAAACCTGTTTTCTTACCTCAAAATCAATTAGCTGCAAATCAGCTACTAGGGTACTAAGAAGACCACTGTTGTACAGCTCCTGAGCAAGCTGTGCCACAGCTTCTGTTTGGGGTTCTTTCTCATTTGTGCCATACAAGATTTCTTTCATGGCAACAAGGTTTTTTGAGACCTCCTCAGTGGCCTAAAGAAAATGGGAAAACAATAGAGTTAGAGCACAATGCCATTTGTCTTTGTAACTGCACACTCCATTATTCTTAACATCTGCAAACTTCCACTAAGGGGGGGGGGAGGAATAATCAGGAAATGACAACCTGCTAAAAAAAACAATAGATATTCTTTCTGCAAATAAGACTGTTATAACAGTGGTCATTTAAAAAAAAAACAAACAAAAACCAAACACAAACAAAAAGAGGAGGGAAGACACACACAATTTGACAAGTTACTACAAATAAAATCTCTTCCTTTTTACCACTTGTCAACTTCCCATTCAAAAATCCCCTAAAGAACAGCAATGGGATGAAAAGAACCCGACAGAATTTCCATTCTGCAAACCAGAGTTACACACAGTCAGACTGGAAAATATGACATGGAGACTCGTGTCTGTCCCTAGTGAACTGCTCAGAGAGACCAAGTGCATCCCTCCTACAGATTCTGCCCTCATCAGGTATTGTCAAATACTGGACTCCCATTCCACTTAGTGCAGGTGACATTTTTCCTTTCCAGCAAACAAAACCTCAGGGAGAACCTACTTTAGTTTTCAGGTTGTCTCAGTATAAAAGAACAAACCAGCAAACAGTCCCCTTTGTATCGCCTCAAAAGGGCATGGCCATACAGGAGACAATTAAAGGTCTAAAATCCTTCCCCATTTCAAGTCCATCTTACAGAAGAAAGACAGGTCTGACCTCTCACTTAGGAAAACCAGGGTGAGGAGTTCCTAAGCTGCCATGATGAGCTGGAGCAGCATTTAGCAGTGGAAACACAGTTATCTCATGAGTAAAACCAACAAAATAATAAATCAACAAGAACACTTCTAAACACCCACTTCTGAATCTTAAAGCACGATTGTCTTGGCCCCCCCAAAAAAGAACCACTCCTTTCAATATGTTTACTTAGCTTGGGGGCAAAATGCTGGAAATGATCATCCTAAATAGGTGGTTTAATTATAGTGTATTAGTTCTTCACGTGCCTAAAAAGTCCGAATGGCTTGTAAGCGACTGATTTTCAGTAATTAGATGAACCTGCCAACAAAGTATGCATACACTTTAATGTAAAGTATTCATGATTGATAGCTCGGGGAAAATTAATGAAGTGAAAAAATGATGACTTTCTGGATATTGCCAGTCTTCCAAAGGATTATGTCAGAAGATTTCTCATTTGTGCTTTTTATCTGGAGAGGCTTTAAGAACAGCATGACCCATGCACTATTCAAGCCAGAGCCATTCCAGCTTTGCTAGGTATGCACATAAGGATTCCATGACCTTTAAGGAGGCTCCATATCATCTTCAGCTCCTCCACAACTTTCCAATCCCTGCTGCCTCCCTCTTCTTGCTAACTGTAGTTCCCAGTCCCGGTTGTCTCCTCCTCAATCGAAATTCCAAAGGATTTTCTGTGCACTTGTTAGTAAGACAGTAAGAAGCAGGTGCTCAGTAAGACTGCTTAGATTCATGACAGCTCCTGAAGACATGAAATGGGAAAGCCAGCTCACCATATTGTAGCAGTATTATACCACACAAGTGTTCTATTTCTCTAAAATTCAGAAGAAATGTCTCTTTTCCGGGAAAAGAACAGGAACATCTGTCAAACATGGAGATTAGAAGAGTTGTCTTCGATGCCTGGCTACCAAAAAAAGAAGAAGCAGTAATAAAACCTCTACTGCAGTTTGTCCCTGCACACTAATGTAGGAAGCAAGATGAAAGAGGAAGAAAGGCAGAAGTTCAAGTAACTACCCATTTTAAGTAAGATGATGGTATTGAGGAAATGCTTGTAATTAAGAACAATGCTAGTGGAGAATTTTTCATCCTAAAACTCCAGGAAACAGAACAAGCCCCCACAAACCCAAAACTGTTAATCCCACTTGAGGGCTGTCCCTCACCATCAGCCCAAGAAAGGTATTAGTGATGGCAATGCTTACAAACCAGGAAGAAAACACTGCAGTGTTTCTCAGCACTGAGGGCTTTAACAAAAAAAGGGAGAGAAAAAGCAAAAAAAAAAAAGCAGCAGCTTTCTAGCCTAGTGTAAACATACAACTTGGTAACTTTAAGAATAGACAGTAGGACTTAAATGCTCTTCACAACTGTCAAAACCATCCACATATCCTTCACTTGAACTTGGAACAACATGAAGCTTTAGCGGGAAGTAATGGCTAGAGACACAGAGTCATAGAACAGAATCACAGAATCATTTATGTTGGAAAAGACCCTTAAGACCAAGTCCAATCATTAACTGAGCCCTGCCAAGTCCACCACTAAACCATGCCCCTAACATGGAACAGCTTAGCTGGAAGGTCCCTCAGGAGGTCATCAGGGACCAACCACCTGCTCCAGGCAGGGCCAGCCCTGCTCTCAACAGCTCCATGGATGGACACTGCAGCCTGTACCAATGTCTGACCACCTCCATCACGAAGTCTTGCTGGCATCACTTCAGCTTAGGCCAAACTACCATTTCTGGATATGTTCTGCAAATACAGAAATAGGAGGTCTTCTGAAACTATTATATCAATAACCAAGGTCTTCTGATGAGCTACAATCTCATAAATGTTGCATCTCTATACTTCCTTCTCTTCTACTCAAAAACTCAACATCAAAAAGAATAGAAATAAACTCCTACAAACATCCAGAATCTCTCTTCCATACTCCATGAACTCTCAAACGTATCCCAAACACAAGATGTGCAGACCTATTTTTGCCCTTTCAGATGCAGAATGGAATGTGGATAGCTACACTGAAAAATATAAAGCCACATTAAATAGCAATGTTAAGAGCCAAGCAAAAAACTAGTATTAAAAAAAATCAAGAAAGATAAAGCTGGGTAGCATTACTTGCACGATTTACCTAAGGTACTGAGATCTACATAATTTCCTAATGCACCACTTTCTTTTAACAGGAAAAGTCTCCAGAGAACAATCAAAATACACAATGAAGTTAATCCAAAAACCCATGGTCAAAAGTAGAATTAACAATCAGACACCATATGTAAAAAATAAATAAAATACATCCCAATACTATATATAAGCAGGGTATATTTTATATATACTGAATAGCTATTTTTATATATATATAAAAATATATATAAATAGCCTCTAACTGTATATTATATATTTTATATATTAAAATTTATATTTTAGAGGTATTAACATTTATTTATATGTATGTTCTCAACACTAAGAAGGAGCAACCAGCATTTTAGAGAAAAATTCTGTGGCAAGTCACATCTGAAATTTAATGGTGCCAGACAACACCATCCGAGGACAAACCAAACTATGAAAGTTAAATGTAAAGCAAGGAATATAAGGAAAGTACTTACTTCCCTATTTTTATCAAAGATAAGAAGACACTTAAAAATAAATGCAGATACCGTGAAGGCACACATTATTACACAAGAACAGATCCATGTCTTTATACCTATGAACTGCTATGGTTTATGGTGTCCAGAACTATAAGTGAAATACTCTAAAATTTACTATTTCCTTAAAGAGTAAGCAGTGCAAATACCAAATACTTCATTTAGAATTGTACAGCAGGAGTATTTGGGGTTTATGAACAGTAGAAAAAGAGCATAGTCAGTCCCAAAATATTTCCAACGAGCTTGACAGGCTCCAGGCCTATGCAACCCCTGTGGCTGGGGGTTCTAGACACATGGATAATGCAGTTACAGCAACTGCACAATTAATGAAAACATCCATCAAAAAGATAAAGCAGATACAGCTTTGAGCCTACACTCGGTGAATATTTTCACTAGTCTAGAGTAGTATCTATCATAAGTAACAAACATAATTTTTTAATGATTCTATTTAAAATTGGCTGGATTTCAAAATGTTTATAAAAACATACAATTTTGTAAATATATGACTGCCTACATCAGTGCAGCTATTTAGTACAAAGAGTCAAGTTCAATTAGAGAAGCAGCACATCTTCTCACCTTACTTCCAGAAGAAGCCTCATCTTTACTCTTTGAGTAACAGCCCCACACTGTAGGCCAGGCAGATCACTTAACCTTCAGCCCTCTTTCAGCCATGGGTTAATTGTGCACACGTGCACAGCAAAGTTAAAGTTTGACTGCTCCGTAAATGGCAGCGTTAACTCACTGAATGAAACCTGGCCTAACGTTACATTGGGTGCAGCCCCACACATAGAGTGTGCCCACCCTACTGTGGATGCTGGGGATGGGAATAAGAGGCCAACCATGCCTGCAATGGCAAGAGCTGCTCTGGGCAGGTTAACCCAAGGTCAGAGGATAGGGAAGAACGAGTTTATTACATGAGTAAATATTTACCTTCACGACAGTACACGTGTGCCGCAAACCGAGCTAACTGGTAGTGTAAAAATAAATGCTGATGTCAGCCAAAGAGGGGGAAGAGATGCAAATCAAGACTAGCTAATGGGCTGGGTCAAAGGTAGGTCCCACTTACACGAAAGGAATTTTCCCTTCCCTTTAGCCCCCCTTTCTGAGAGAACACAAGTCCTGGAGAACGAACAGCATAGGTGATGAACACATTTTCAGTTATAAAGCACTTGACATCTCATTTCCCTTTGAAAATGCTAACAGACAGCAAGCTGTCCCCTCTATCTAGCACAGGGCTACAGCCAGCCAGCCCCCAGAGCTGTGGTACACGGGGCAGCCCCTCAGCACAGTCCAGCTTGGGCAGCCACTTCAGACTGCAGCTCCTGAGAAAGTACCACACACTTCAAGGGCATTTCAAAATGACCCGGAGAACTACAGGGTTAATTTTTCTCCAGTTTTCACATACCAGGTAAACTAGAATTCACTTGAATTTCAGATTTTCAGTTACAGTATTTTTTTTCCAGTGTTGCAGGGCAGAATGTTTCATAAGTGAGCAAGAGGCATCATGACCCCTACTGTTTTACACCTTTTGTTTTGAAGAATATCTTCCACGTGGATTATAAAGAATGTACAGGAACACACACTGTCCAAACTTAAAAAATCATCATTATCTCCTTTGCTTTTTCCTTCTGTCACAAAACATTAAAGGTTTTAAATTTCAGCCTAAGCACTGAAAAAAACCAAGCAATTCTGTTCAAGCATACTTAATTACACTTATTTCTAGGGAAAATGATTTGTCTAATTTTCTTACAAACCTGTATTGCCAAATGTGTTATGAAACTCTCTAAGAGCATCCTCTACATAGCAAATTCAATATTTTAATTCTAAGAAACAAAGTAGTGTGGGAAAAGTAGGTATTCCCTGCTAAAAGCTTGTCATTACCACAAAGAGAAATCAACAGTGAGTATGTACCAGGCTGCTTAGCACTGAAATTTTGTTGTTGATATGTGACAGGCTACAAAAGCACTGGATCAGAGACCATAAAGAAGAAATTACTTAGAGAGAGACCATATTTTATACAAGTCTAATCACTAATAAAATGAAGTCATTAAAAAAGAAAAACTCTGACATCTTCTTCCCTTTTA
Source organism: Empidonax traillii (assembly GCF_003031625.1). Classification (NCBI taxonomy): domain Eukaryota; kingdom Metazoa; phylum Chordata; class Aves; order Passeriformes; family Tyrannidae; genus Empidonax; species Empidonax traillii. The sequence goes on along the minus strand of NW_020955336.1, from coordinate 1,159,096 downwards.
GTAAAAGGCAGTAATTTTTGTGCTTTATGTGCAGTGAGTTTTCCTATTTCTGTTACAGTACTATCTACAGAACTCACCCTTTCATCAGCACAGAATTCTTCTCCAAAGAGGCTGAAAAGTTACATTACAGAAAGGATCATCATAATAAAAGGGATAATGAAAGATAAAAAGATGCCTAAATACTGAGATACGGGCACAAAGAAATCTTTGTTCTTTTCTAATAGTGGCTGCTGCTCAGACCCCTGCTGTCTTTTAACTCCAAAGTCACACCAGCCATTTCAACAGACTGGACAGGAAGAGGACACAAATTCAGGGTGTCTGATCAGAGCTGTGCCCTCAAAGATTTGATGACTGATCTGGAAGATAGTGAAGACCTTTCTCTACCACACCAGCAAACCATCTGAGATAAACAGTCACAGCCAGAGGCACCTTCCTGAAGTCTTGGCTTGCCAAGGAACAATTATTTCCTGAAGAATCTCTATATGGAGGTGTTGACATTGGTGTTGTGTATGTGTGGATCCATCAGCTGCTCTCCTTTGTGAATAGTGGATGACAGGGAACAGCAGCACCACACCCAAGCTCAGTCCCCTGAATGCCAGGATTTAACCCTCCTCTCAGTTAACCTGGTGGGCAGGGCTCCCTTCTCCACTCCTTCAAGCAGCGTGTGTTGCTTCTCTGCATGACACAAGAAACCACTCTACAGGCTCAGAGCATTGTTTCTTGCCCAAGAAGCAGCCTCACAGGTCTCTGAGCAGGATGGAGGTGTGGGACTGAAGGCCAGCAAGAGGAAATGCTACGTAATAACCTTCAGCTACAGCACCAGACCACAGGCATGTGCTGCAGTGCACAGCCATCCACAGTGGGATGTCCCCCATTAGAGGTCTAAGCACCAAGAGATGCCACAAAAGAGCACAGATTTTAAGATCAAGCCCCATCTCCAGGAATTAACAGTGAGGCTGAGATGAAGGGGGTAGTGCCATGTCTCATCACAGACTCTTCAGAACGCACCTTCCCCTCCTCTCCTGACAGATGTCTCTTTTAGTAAAAGAAGAAAAGCCTTCACACAGGCCTGCATAACATACCATAATATTTTTCTCTCCAGCAAGAGAGAAAAAGCATCAAGGAAAAATACTGTGCTACACTGCAAGACACCTGGAACATAACACATGCTGGCAGTGGGGTAGAAGATGCTGATTTTTAAAGAATTTGGGATAAAGACGACAATTTAATTAAGATTTGGATTCTCCTGCACTTAAACGTAGTAGTGTCAAAAGTAGGTGAAACTGAATATAGAGCAACTGGCCACATTCTGCTTAAAATACTACTGAACGTGAAAAGATTGTGACTAACTCCTACACAGCACTGTGGATAACAAGAATGGCACAGACGAGTTAAATAATGCTGGGAGAGGATCCAAGGAGGGTATCACAGCCTGCTTCAAAAGCTGGTATATTGGAGAGGGAGATGCTTTGTTTGGGTTTTTTTGGTTTGTTGGGGTTTTTTAAGTATTCAAACCTATGACCTTGTGCTGAGTTCATCAGGAAAAACTTCATCTAAACAGTGAATACCTCTGTCACACAAGTCACTAGGGGGGATGCAGCTGCACACAGGCTGCACTTTAAGATCATTTTCAGCCAAGTTATCAAGACTACCAGTTGAGAAGGAAGTGATCATTGACAGGCAGAGATCCCGAAGTAGCAACACATCCATCTAAAGGAAGCTGCACTAGCACAGGAACTTTTCACTACATCTTCCTGTGGGCTGAAGAAAAGGCAGGAAAGTCAAAGTATATTCTCTGCTGATATCCATCGAGACACAAAGCTCTTTGGTTGCAGTAGGAGACACTCTGCCTGTGAACATTTGCACGGATAAGCAACTACCCTGCAATAGTAAAGGCTTTCCGGTGGTCACAAGCACCAGAACACCCTAGAGCTGTGAGCTGCTTCCTAAAGAATGCAATGTCCTACAGTTCCAAACCAAATTATTTTAAGTAGTGTTATCAGCTGCCAGCGGCATAAAAACGCAAAGCCAACCAACATGAAACACACCTGTTCAAAGGTACATAACTTACCCCTTATCAGGCTATAAAACCCAAAAATAATTCCTAATTGATTCGGTTTCCACAGCTGTAAATTATCCACCTCCTTCCCCACCCCTTTCAAATACTGTTTAGCAACTGGAAAGTCAGAACTGTACCTTTTCTGCTTTTTTGTCAGAGATATCTTGTTTTTCGAGAACTGCCATACTTTCCTTCAGGTTCTTCACTATGTCTGCAGGAGACTTGTGGGACTTGCCAAAGGGGAATGGCATGATTGCAAACCACACTGTCTTCCTCCTACAGCTCCTGCTTCACCTGGAAAAGGAGGAGAAAAAAGGTACATCAAAAATGAACAGGTGAACTAGAGCTTGCCACGACAAACTTAAATTCTTGTATTTCTAATTCTTTTAAAACACAAGATATAGAATCTAAGAGCTCACATTAAGACCATCATCTTATCCTTCAGGAACAAATTAAAGAGCACATTAATTATACCCAAAGCCACACACTGTACAGATGCCACATTTGGGCAAGACTAACCAGGATAAATTAGTCCAATTAATGCTGTCAAGCAAAATGCCTCCCTAACATGAGGTCTCTGACACACAGGTCACCATGTCTCAGTGGCTCTGCAGAGACTGTCCGGGTTACGTGCTTTTATCCAGATTCATTCCATAATAAACCCAAAGCAGACCCCAAAGCCTGCACCTCAGTGCAGACCTACAAGTACAATGCAGACAAGGCTACAGCAGCTTATTCCTATGTCAAGACACTTGGCATGTCCTGGCATTTTCATATCAATACTACTGTAATTTCATACTGAAACACAGTCTCACCCTCACTCATTTTATGGGAGATACAATTTGTCACCAATAACAGCGTGACAAATGTGACACAGATGTAAATAAAGCACTTGTAAAACCAACTTCTGATATGTATCTTTTTCAAAAAATAATGCATGTCTTACGGGACAAACTTTCCTTCCCTGAAAATATTTGGCTCTTGAATCCAAATACATTTATTCTTCTGTATATTTACATATATTTGCATTTACACACACATACATATATTCGCTTCTTTGTACAAAACAGAAGACTATTACTAGAATAAATCTTTTTTTAATAAATCTTTTGTTACTAAAAACATACACCCACATCCAAACAATAATAAAACCTTCTTGTAAGTGAACTCCATAAAGCACACTTCTACAAACTCTCTAATCTAGACAGAAAAGAACAGGAAACTATATTAAAAATGCTGACAGTGCTACTTCTGCTAGACACAAAAGACAGCTGGAGCTGGCAGAGCAGAGACTGCACTGTCATTCCAAAGAAGGGACACTACCCTGAAAGTTTAATTTCTATCTCCCTACAATGACCACGTACTTGGTAACAAGTCAGCTATAACCAGTACATGTAGCAGTACTTTGCTCCTTGATTAAAATACCAGCTCATCCACCATGAACTCCAAGATGTTACTCCTGATCTTACTCAACAGCATTTTGATCAAGGATTAAAAATACCAATCTAATACTGTTTTTTAGTTACTCTGATTTTTAAAGCAAACAAGTTGGGCTGGCCCAAGGGCAAGAACAGAAGCACTCGGATCTTTAGCCAAGTAAATTTTCATAAACGGGGATTTCAGGTGAGCAGCTACAGAGATCATCCCTCACTGTTCCATGCCTGCAGCTGACTCCACACAGCTCATAAAAAACATGAGGTAGGTAGTTTTTTTAATTAATTACTTTCAGATAAAAGTATCAGCAGGAAAGTTGAAACAAGATTTTCCACCAGCCATTTCCATTCTTTAACAGATCACAAGGACCTTCTGTTGCATTTATCGTGCAGTATAATATTTGTGTCATTATAGTACCTCTCATTCACAATTTGCACAAAAAAAGGGGCTGTAACACCGAAATTACAAGCACAGGACTGGTACCCTAAGAGATTGAGTGCCCTCAGGTTATTCCTTAGACAAGAGAATTTCATGCCTCAAACTTCATCACATCTAGTGGAACCAAAACCTACATCTAAGAAAAGCACCACTCCTTATTGTTATTTAACAAAAAATTTAATGGCATTTCAAAAAATATTTAAAGAAAATTTCACAGGATTTTTTTTTCCCTATAAAGAGACAGGTGTGAAAAGAAGCACAATTTCCCTACAACATGGAGACAAACCTCGATCATCACAGCAACATTTTAAATGTTCCCTTTATCTCTCCCTTTGATTACCACTCCTGCCAAATGAAGATGAGCCCTGAAAGCAAATCTGAATTCTTTTATGCTTGCATATCATCACTGATAATAACAGCATTTAACAACTACTCTGCATATCCATCCTGGAAGAGGGCTATACCCATGTAACAGAGCAGGACTGGCTCAAAAAACTGCTAGTCTTAATTTTTGGCTTGTGTTTCAGAACAGAATCAAAACCAGCAGGAATCAGAACAGATGAGAGAACAAAAACATTATATGGAATCACAAAATCTGGTATTACAGCAATATACAAAGAAAATAAACCAATAAAATGGCTCTGCACACTCATTCTCTGGAGCAGAACTATGCTACTCCTAAACTAAAAGACTATATGGACAACACAAACAGCCTATGGAAACACAGAATAAAGACAAACAACTGCCCTCATGGTGTGCCCAGTATCTAGGTTTGCAAAACTTGCTTTGCCTCCACGCAGTGCTCAAGTTAAAAATAGTCTACAGTTTTGCCTTATTCATAAAACCCTGCAGGTTCTGCATAAATCAGATGCACACACGTGCAAACACAAGTCGTACACAAGTTTCATTGTATGTACTAGCATATCTAATAAAAAATAATCAGTTAATAGCAGTTCACTAGCATCTAGTTATACTAAATGTTTTTTCCCAATTCAGGCAAGTTCCTGGATGAATTTCTCGTAAACAATTTGGAAAAATCAGGAAAGACTGTCGGCACCGTTAAGAAGGAAATCCACACCCTTGACTACTGAAGGTGACATTTTGCTTCAAGGTATTTCATTTATTATATAAAATGGAATAAATACACTTTTTATGCCATTTCAGTTTTATTACTGGAAGGAACACAGTGGCACTGCCAGGAACATCATCTGGGGCCTCAAGACTAAAGAGCCCACTAACCCTGAAGCAAAATTCTGTTACTGAAGAACCTGTGCCACATCCTGTCAAAAAAAAAAAAAAAAAGGAAAAAAAGCAGGAGCAGCCCTTTGTCTCTCAAAGCTGTACTTCATGCAGGAGAACATAGACAGGCTGTTCCTTTTTCAGCCCAGCAAAACTACCCCCAGCAGCACCCTGTGTGTGCACAATAGACAATGACAACATCTGTGTGAGACTGGAAAGAGCTGCCACCACCCACATCTGCAACATGAGAAAAAAGGGGAACAACATCAAGTGACATTTTCTGTAAATAAGATCAGGCCTTACATCATGTCAAACGATAACTGATTCACAATACCAGCACCTGGCTGCCTTGCAAATCTTGGACAAAAACACGGATTGTGGTTAAAGAAAGAGATCACAGGACTCTCAAGAAGTTGAATTGCAACAAGTACACGGGCAGCTCTGTGCTCTGCTGGGCTGCTTGGCTTTATCTTCCCTTCCCAGAAACCTCACTTTTATCCATTTCTTAAAAGAGACCATGAACAGTATCATACAAACCTCCAGCCTTCTCAGGCAGGCATTTTATTTCACCAATATTCAGGCAGGCCGAACCTACCGAGATGTGAGGTCCTCAAAGCACCGGGGTCACAGCCACATTTAGAAATCTTGAATGACGCTCTCAATCCAAAGGGACCGTTAAACAACAACGTGGCATTCAGCCAAACACCCAGAGATTTGACTTCCACTGACACACACTCAGGCACACTGGGACATTTGGGCTTTTGTGATAAGCAGAGATAGTAACCCCTCTGTTTCAGATAGTATATAACTTCCAGCTCTGTCAATGCAGCCTGCATCCCTGCAGTTTGCTTTATGTGTAAGCCTTTGTATTGTTTTATTCACTGCATTGACCACACAATCAATTAATGTCCAATTTAAATCTACTACATTCCATATATAAGATTGTTTTTCTAACTAGGCAGAACGCTTAAAAGCATTTCTCTGCGAGGACAACCCTCTTGCAGAAAAAAAAAAAGTTTCAAGAACAAACAGAGAAGCAAGATAAACAAATTCCTTTCCTTTAATTAATTTAATTCTCCAAAGAATAGGCACGCCAGCCTGGAGTATGGTCTCTCGTGTAACTTCACGTTTTCATATTCAAAGGTTCAGAAAACGTGCCACCTCTATACCAGAAATGCGTGCTACAGTTTAAAAACTGATTGCTTAACAGCAGCAGGGTGTTTCTGTTGTAGGTAGTATGTTTTTGTTATTGCAAGCTCCCTGCATTACTATTTTCAGAACAATACTGGTATGAGAAATAGCACAGTGACACTCCTGACTGCAGTGAAATGTGCAGTTACTCCACAGACAAATTAATTACCAGCACTGAAGTCTCACCAAGACAGGCTTTTAAAGCTACGTTGAAGGCAAAGGAAAACAAGCAGCACAAGCAAAGGCAAAAAAGCAAACTTAACCTTTCTACTTAAGACATACCATGAATTTACCACAACATAAAAAAGTATTTAACTTTTTTTCTCTGCATAAAAAAAGCACCATTTAAGTATCTAGCACTATTCCAGCTCAGGAGAGCAAACAGCCACCTTTCCCCCACACAAAATGCTACTTAGATAATGTACAAAACCCAATTTTGTGAAACAAAGAAGTGCAATTAACTCAATTCCTTATTCTGTCCTAGGCCCCACAGTTTAATTGCAGTGTATTAAGTCCTGTTACTGCCTTGTTTACACACCAAGAGTTTAAGGTAACTGCTTTTAGCCAGCTCCTAAGGAGGAAAAGAGGAAAAAACCCTTCAGCTATTTCCTGGCTGCAACTGCGCATGGTAAACAAAACCCAAGCCTAATGAAAAACCACGTGGTAACATCCACTTAATGTGCACATAAGGAGATAAGCTGAAGATCACACAAAACCAACATAATTTTTTACTAAGGCCAAATAATTAAGAGTGAGGTTTTCCCCAAGACAAATGAGCCAACCCAGGAGCTGGCCACCACTGATGGGGGATGCCCCGTTCCCCCTCTGCTCCCAGCACCATCTCCTTCCCCCCACTTTCATGCTCGGCCCAGCTGAGCTATCCATGGGCTGAGCCACTCACTGAGTGACCAGAAAACCAACCCGTACAAGGAAAGTAGAGAATACATCCTTTTGACCAGCAAGTAGCCGTGAATCAGCTCCCTGAGCTCATGATCTCACCATCAGAGCACCTCACGGTGAGGCTGGAGCTCAATCACCAGTGGGACTGAAGGGGGAAGGTCACTCTCCATCATTATTTTGAGTGGTCTGGTATTTGTCTGAGTGCCCCATGTGTGGCTGAACTTTCCGAAATGGCAAAAGACAAAGCCAACCAAAATGAGGGAAAATGAATTTAAAAAAAAAAAATAAAAATTGAAAAGGTTCTTAAGACAAACCAGTATGTGGCACTCCCAACCGCGAGCCAGAGCCAGCCCAAGGGAGGAGGAGAGGAAAAGGCTGTGGCAGGCAGGAGGGAAGGGCACATCACCTCCTCCTCCAGGTAGAGGGAAGCTGCCAACCTCTATCCTGAAATCATATCATGTATTGGTTACACTCAGCAGTGTTAATAACACAGAGGAGAATGGCTTAAACAAATAGAGTTAAATAAACTAATGAGTCTACAACGGCAAAATATCGAGATTCACAACAAACAGTTGGGTCTGCTCTGTATGTGGACTTTTAATTGACAATTTATCAGTCTATTACTGACAAAACATGCTGCATCTTGCTAAAAAGAGGCATGTTGTTATTAAAAAATATAACACAGCAGGCTCGTGTTTGTCTTGATAGAACTGATTTCGCCCAGAACCTGCTCTTTTGCTGTAGGCCTCTCGGATTAACAGGGATCATTAAGCCAGTATTGAAAACAATAACATAAATCAGTTTTCATCACATCTTACTGTCACAAGTGGCTGTTGGTTCAGTCAGAATTCACCGCTGTGCAGTCTGGTTGGAATGATAAAACCAGAAATAGATCAAGAAATTATGCATTTTTAAAAGCACTGTCTCACACTCAGGCATGCCCAGCATCCAGAAGGAAGACTGACAGTCATTCCTTTGATCCAAGAACCAATTTTTATGCAAGCTACCATGCTCCTTGGGAAAAAAAAAAAAATTCGAGTACTTCAAAGCCAGAAGTAGACACCATATCAGTATTTAGCCAGATGTAAGTCCCTGCCTGTACTCTCTGTAAGCACAATTTGTCAGCAGAGCAGCCCTGCCCTGGTGCATGTGCAGCAGCTGGCAGGGCAGGACAGCAGCAAGGTGCCACTGTGAGGCAGCTGGAATATCGCTGCCAGCTCTTCCCTGAGAATTCCTGGCTGCAGCATGTCTTCCTGGAAGGCCTCACCACTTCTAATTGCACAAGTAGAGCTGACCCAAGGCAGCATCCATCATTTCCTTCAGTCTATTATTTAAATTGAGTACTCACATTCCTCATTAAAACATTCTTCCACATTTTTCATGTGCTGTTTTCTACTACACCTTTCAGCATTCTCATTCTGGATATGTGGTTTCCTATTAGATTAAACAACTTTCAAGAGCTTCAGCATTGTACCAAAACAATTTTTTTTTCATTTTCTTTTTGAGATGCTAAACAAATTGAAGCATGACAGCCTCTCATCCAAAACATATGTCTAAATAGCATAGTTTATTAATACCTCACCTGCAGAACTTTCCTATCCCAGAGGAAATGAGATTGATAAAGAGCAAAAGCCACACCTCAGTGTATTTCAGGGCTCCACCATGAACTATTCAGTATAACCATGGCTTTACTTGCATAAGCATGCCATTAACAGAATGGCTATGGCTGTAACTGGTAATTACCAGCTGGCAGCATTTAGGAGCACAGTCCAGCTCTAAGGCATTTTTGCTATCCTGTAAATACTTCCATACACCTTTTCAGCATTTCTTTCAACATAACCTCAAAACATGGATAGGAAGACGAACTACCTCAACTCTCTCTCGTGTTAAGAAGTAAAACTACTGACATACTAAATACCTAAAGCAATCAATGATCTGTTTGGATCTGCCATGATATTTTATGAGTAATATAATTCATACACAAGAGTTTTCCTGCAGGAGAGGTACGTTCACCTCATACCTGGCATGTCCCACCCACCACTGAATACCAGCAGCTTTCCTAAAATTCACTATTAACTTGTTCAAGTCTACAGCACACAAAAGCTTTAAAACGATTCAAAAGCAGTTTCACGACGCTGCATCACAGAATTCTTTGTGGTGTGACCCATTTAAAGATTGACATGGGGGAAAAAAAATCCCCTCTCTGAGAATGGCAACTCAGTTCAGGGAAAAATGAAAATCAGGAAGGAAAAAAAATCCCTCCTGTAACACAGATGAACAGAAAAAGTGAACAAAAAAAATTAATTCAATGGATTCAGGAGAAAAAAAAGAAAATTGGAAAATAAATTTCTACAAAAAATGTGACTTAGCTTCTTGCTTCCTGAAAATTTCAAAGCAATTAAGACCCTGGCAGTTCACAGCCCTGCTCGTTTCTTTAGCACCAAATGCCAGCTGATTCCTTTCATTAAGCAGGCCTCTCTCTTGTCATTCAATTAATTTACTGATCCTTCTGCCTCTTCAAGAGCCTGCTTCTCCAAGCAGACACCTGCACGATGCTGGACAAAGGGAAGGGCAGCTCCTGCCACGAGGCTCTACCAGCTCACTGCAGCCTCCTAAAACTGCCTCATCCTTTGTGACTCGCACGTTATTGCATTCATTGCAGTTGAACACCCGGAAAAATTAACTAGAAACCTGTTTCAAATAATGTTGCTGCTTTTAAGGGGCTTCAGAGATCCAGCATAAAGCAGAAAAGCTTGTTAATACTAATGCTTAGTATCTGAAATCCCAGCTCTGTCTCCATGTTCAAGGAAATCTTATGACTCAGCTTCTTTCCCTGGTGTGCTGTTTAGAGTTACCCCACCCATTCATTTCCCCACAAACCTTACTGCTATACTGCAGTGTGGTGTACAGGCAAGCATGTAAATGCCTCACCCATTCCTTGGTAAATATATTTTTAAAATAATAATAATAATAATCCTAAGTTTCACCCCAAAAAGTAACTGCTATCTTTAACACACTGCACCAAAAAAAAAAAAAATAAAAAAGGAACTTACTTGAAGCTTCAAGAAAAGTTGTCAGACATCCACATCCACTTCTAGCCAGGTAGAAGCTGAAATAATTTTCTCATAACCTGGTATTACAGTCAATCCCTGTTGGCTCAGATGCCTGTACTGCATCATCACAAACCCCAGAATATTTGTTACAAGACAAAAAACACTGCAATTATGTACGTGCCATTCCACGCACCCTTGGAAGCAAAAATTCAAAGCAAGAGTCTCCTCTGTAACTATTTCTATTCCCTGGTATACATTATTTACATTATTTTCCAGAGGTTCTTTTTGCATCAGGTTTCTGATACACATCTAAGGGTGAATTCTGAGAGCGAAGAAGTGGCACGAGGGAAGGCAGAAGGACACAGAAGTTTAATCTCTGACCTATTTCGCATCGTGGTCTGGAGTTCACACATTCCAACAACTAAGCATGTCTGCAGGAGCATCAGAAACTGCAGAGACGAAGGACAGAAAACCCCACCAGCCCCACAACATCAGCATTTGGCCTTAACCAGACAGCCAGGGCCACGATGAGAGGGAAAACAGATCCCTTCAAACAGGAGTCAGTGACGTAAGCAAGGAGGATGAGAATCCCAAGGAGCAGCACAAGACAGAAAGGGAAGTGCACGTGCGCTTTCGGGGCGTCTTGTTTTGAAGAGAAGCTGAGAACAATCAAACTGCGAGAATGGTCCTGGGATTGTTCCAGACCAATCCCCTAAGGGGTAATTTTCTTTGGAGAATATTCTCTCAAACAAGAAACTGCACTCACTAAAACCATTATCTAGTAGCACAAGCAACAAAGCTAGGAAAAAAAAAAAAAAAGGAAATGGATAAAGTATTTACCCAAATATAGTTTCAGTAAGAACCATGTCACATTTTAAAATTGACTTTTAAGGAAAACAACAATATTTTTCCCATGGTTCCTTTACTTTCTTTGGGCACCGTATTCTATGGCCTGCTTGAAACTTCTAATGCTCCACATGAGTTTATCAAAGTTCAACACAACATAACTCTTCATCTACTTTACCTGAAGATCAACAGATCTTTAATAAAGAAAATATACAAAAGAGTAAGATGACTAAAGGAAGGACAACGTTAAAGCATTAAGATAATGGGCTATAAAACAGTGATCTCCACATAGCTCAGGAACCTCCAAAAAACACTGAATTAAGAACTGGGAATACATATCAGAGTATCCCTCTTCCCTACTGATTACTACCAGTCCCTGGCAGAGACAGCACAGAACAAACTACATCCATCTCTGTTTTGACAGACCTACCTCTGAAGGCTTCCCTTGCAAAATAATCAGTCCGGGAGATCACAATTAAAGAAAGTTTATGTTAGACTACTGTACAATTCACCTCAGTCCCAAAAGCTTTACAATCTAGCTGAGATGACACGCAATCAAGCATAGCTTAATGTCTCTGGGTTCACTTTTGTGCATTAGCTTGACAGAAATAGGGCTGAAACCCAAAACCAGCAGGGACAGAAAGCTTCACTGCAAAAAAACTGGTCACACTCCCGAGAGGTTCCTCTGAGACCACGGAAGACTTCTCCATTCTGACATTATTCCCTGTACTGAGAGATCTCAGTGGTGTGACACAAAGATTAAAATGTAAATTATTCTGAGATCAACTGTCACGATTCCAAGCTGATTCTTGCTCCATGAAACTGAGGGAACTTGGCCCATGATTCAATGATTACATATCTCCTCTGCAAAAGGGAGTTCCTGACAAATTACCTATGGGAGTTACATACTGAGTCACGGAGAAAGCAGGAGAGGGCAATCAATAAACGGCCCCACCATTACTGTGAATCTTCTCCCTCTAGTTCATTATGTCTTCATTCAGTAAAGGAAAAGTTGTTCAGGGCTTTTTTTCCCCCTGAATTCTCTCTTACCTAGTACTAGGAGCTGAAGTAATATCTGAGCTGATCCATAGTCCCTGGCATTTAAAACACACTTTTGATGACAATACAGAGGGTTCACTGACACAGCTCTATTGACAAATCCTACCAGTGCAGATACAGCTTGGAATAATAAAAAACACACCTTCTGACCATGATAAGTGCAACTGTGCTAGGGCTCTACTGGTTAAGTACCTTCATAAAGAGCACTCTCTCCTTCCCACTGCCAACCCAAATCAGTACCACCATCAATCAAGTGTCCAATTTTCCCAAGCCAGCTGTGTGGAGGTATCTTTTAGTATGGAACTTTCAGCCAGCTCATCCTCAGACCAAAGTCCCTGCTCCCTCTTGAGTATGCTGTACCAAGGACAATGTGGCTGATGGGAAAACATCACAAAGATCAGCAAAATCACAGGCTAGCCAGGAAAAAATTCTCTTTCCTCCACTGAAAATCATCAATTAGTTTCATGGGCATCACTTGAAAGAGAAAGGCAAATAAAAATCAGCACATTACAGGCCAGCACACACCTGTGAGATTCACATGTACATCTCATGGCTACCAAGACACCAGGGCGGTTGTAAGAACTAAACTCAGGGGAAGCAGCTGGCTGAAAGCAGCCTGAATAAAACTGTCAGGGGTTCAGGAAACAGAAAATACTCGGATAATTTATTATCCACCACAGTGAGTGGCACTCCCCAGGGGGTCACTACTGGACCAGCACTGTTCAACACGTTTCTCAGTGGGATTGATCCCACCCTCACCAAGCTTGCTGATGACATCAAGCTGTGGGGTCTTGGCCAACATGCTGGAGGGAAAGGATGTCATCCAGAGGGGTCTGGAAAAGCCTGAGAGGCGGGCCCATGTGAACCTCGTGAGGTTCAACAAGGCCAACTGCAAGGTCCTGCATGTGGGATGGGGCAATCCTGAGCACAGAGAGAGTCTGGGCAGAGAACAGATTGAGAGCATCCCCGCAGGAAAGGACCTGGGGGTCTTGGCTGATGGGATGTGCGCTGGAGCCCAGAAAGCCAACTGTGTGTCCCGGGCTGCATCAAAAGCCCTGTGGGCAGCAGGTGAGGGAGGGGATTCAGCTGAGAGTTGAGGTTGCTCACTCTGGGAAAAAGAAGGCTCTAAGGAGACCTTAAAGCACCTTCCAGTGCCTAAAGGGGCTACAAGAGAGATGGAAAGGGGCTTTTGACAAGGTCATGTAGTGACATGACATAGGGGAATGGCTTCGCACTGAAAACAGGCAGGGTCAGATCAGATATTAGGAAGAAATTCTTCCCTGTGAGGGTGGTGAGTCACTAGAACAGACTGCCCAGAGAAGCTGTGGATGCCCCATCCCCTGGAAGTGTTCAAGGCCAGGTTGGATGGGGCTCTGAACAACCTGGCCTAGTGGAAGGTGTCCCTGTCCATGGCAGAGGGGCTGGAACTGGATGGTCTTTAAGGTCCTTTCCAACTCAAACCATTCAATGATTCTGTGATAATATTACCTCCCTTTTTTAACTAAATGAGAAAACATTACTGAATTGATGATTACATTTTGTGCCATGATAATAAACAAGCAAACAAAACCAAACCTTAAAGGGTAATTCACTCCATTCTCCCAAGAAAAGAACCAGCCACGGCAATACAGAAATTTCACATAAATAATTTCAAGATCACAACATACCTAAAGTGGCTTTAAAACAAGTGTCTTTTATACAGTTCCCTTAAAACACCTCTGTTTCTCCTCCCCGTTTACATTTGGTCTAAATCTTCCAAGTCACTAATGGATTTGATTTCTGATACATAAACCACAGCACACCTCGAGTGCCAAGCCAGGTTCCTCTGGGGTAAGACAGAGCACAGAAGGATGTATTTTAGGGCAGCCATGATGCATCCCAGGGTTAAGAGAGCTCTCCGTTGCACAGACCTTCGGGAAAGAGGAGGCAAGTGTCATAACATTTACCACCATGCCCTTGTATTTCCCTTTTTTATGTTCTGAGGCAGAGGGAGGGGAGGGGAATTTAAGCTTAGCTGTGAACTTCATGTTATGAAATGCTCTGAAGCACAGAATCAAAAAGGGGGAATGATCTGGACTGTGCCCCAAACACGCTCAAGCTTTTGTCATACCAACCTAATTAAGAGTCCTTCTGATGACTCACAATACACCAGAGCAAAGATCTATGATAGAGCAGGATCCTTCAGCACACACACTCTGAAAAGCTGGATATTCCTGAAAAACTCACATCAGAGTCCTTCTCCCTCCTGGCACCACCTGAGAGTTCCAATTACTCAAAGTTATTGTATATTAAATGAAAACAGAATATAAATAATGTGTCAGATGTCTGTGGTGATCTATCAGGTACACATACATGCTACTTTTCATCCCTCTCTTTTGGGGGACACTTGAGTTATCTTTCCAGGCAGATCCCATCATGCCAATCAAACTTCTTCTGCTTCCATCAGAGTAACAAATACAAAAAAATAACAGCCTTAGGACAGGCAGGTTGAAAGCCTTTATAACACGTTTAACATTTCAATTTATTCCAGCCAAAACTCAGAAGAAAATACCTTACAGTTCCTGCTTGCTAGTCCAACACAAATTGACCAAAAGTTTCAACAAGTATTTTTGCATTTTTAAAGAAAAGGAGGCTGGAGGCAACACCACAGCAGAAAGATACCTGTCCAAAAGGAAGACATTCCAACCTACTTCACTTGGAAGCAGCCACCAAGAGCTGTTGCAGATATGACTCTCCAAGACCGAAGAGCCCAGAGGGTTCAAAAACTGTAGCTAAATCACTGTTGATCCTTTTATACAGGAATCACCACCTCTCCCGAAACAAATACAGGTCCACAAACCAAAAACTGCTTGAGAGCTGCCTGGCTGCAGACAGCAAGTGAAAAATGAGGCTTGGAACCAGAAGTAACTAATATTAACTCCACTAAAATGGTGGGAAAACTGAAGCATCTCTGAGGGACGGTTCCCTTATCTAATCTACTAAGAAGAGTTGGACTGGAAAAGGCAACAATCAAATTGTTTTGAAATACTAAAATAAGAGCCCCAACTTTCCTCTCATGCAGTTACTGTGCAACACCACCAAGAAAAACTGGAACACTACAGAAGTTACCACCTCTACAGGTTTACCCAAGGAATGATCACACGTTACCTCTGCAATGACTGAAGGGCAGCAGAACTTCTAAAGGGCTGACACCAAGCTCAGGTGGGAATATTGCATTTTAGCTGATACTTATACTCCTAACATTGTGTATTTTTATTTATTTCAGCTACATCAGTATCCTATCAGCCCTCTATTCCTTAGGGCTATGTGGAAAAAACAAAACAAAAACCCCACAGCCTTCAAAATTATTAATTGGTGAACCAGCTCAACATAATTTTATTTAATTAGGGATTATAAAATTATTCATATAGAAGTTTACAACAATATAATGTCACCACTTTCTAAATCACCAAGAGGCTTCAATCAAACAAGAGCTCTTAAACAATCAAATAGTCTAAAAATCAAAATTCACACCCTTGGTAATCTCCCAAGTTATACAAAAACTTCAGTTATTTTTAAAATCCTTCTTTTCTATGCTAAAAGACTTGTTCTAATTACAAAGGTGAGCCAAAAGGAACCATAATTCTCAAAAAAAAAAAAAAAAAAAAAAAAAAAAAAAAAAAAAAAAAAAAAAAAAAAAAAAAAAGAAAATTCTGTATTTCAGTTCCATTTTTAACAACAAAGGTTATCAACTTATTTGGAAAATGCCAAATTTAAGAAGTAGGATTATGCTGGGTTTAAAACTGTAACCTAAGGTCTGACTGCAATCAAAATGTACTATTGGTTATAAATCCTTTAAGGTAACCACAGAATCATAGCATGGTTTGAGTTGGAAAAGACACTAAAGACCATCTAGTTCACAATCATTTTAAAACTAGTTAGGTTACCTGATTTAGGGACTTGATCAGAATCAGGATTTTCTTTTAGTATAAATCTCAGAGGCATGAATCCACAACACTGACAGTTAGGGTATCATAATGAATACACATGATAGGGTGTAGAAACTTCTGTTGTACATACACTTTTCAATGCTTGTTAGTAATGATGAAAGTTAAAAATAACCTATTTAGAGAGAAAAGCTGCTATATTTCTGGCCAACAATCGTTCTCCTTGTTTACTAAAGAGCTCAAGAACAGCTACTTCTGCAACACAGATTTGACATTTCTTCCTAGATTTGATACTGTTAAGTCCTCAATCTGCCAGTGCCTAAGGGAGAGCAGAACCACCCTTCAGACTGCACTCCCACAATGCTGAGACCTTATCCAGTGCAATTCCCAAGGGAAGCCTCAGAGCAAAATACCTAATCCACCTTTGTTGGATGTGAACTGTAAATCCAGGTCTATGTGGCTGTTAACACTTTTTATTTATACACATGCACACACACATATAGGCGTGTAAGTTCCCAAACAAGAATGAAAGCTCACTGAACAGAGTTTATTTCCCTTTCAGATAGAAACAAAATGTATGTACAGGTAGGGGGAGTTGAAGGCTGTTTGGTTTTTCCAGGTTAAAGGAATGAAGAAAATTGAAGTGCAATTCTCTTAACAGAATTTAAAACCTCGACACATTCGTAAGTTTGTCATCGTGCACAAATGCCCTGAAATTTTTGTGACTTTTTGTGGAAAATATTCAACAATCCTGTAATGAAGAGGTTCTTTTGGATCTAATGATGTTAATCTCCTCCCCATAGCACATGAGTTAAGGGTAACACGAGTCAGACAGCACATCCACGCCAGGACTCTGCCCCAAACGCTCTGTGAGTGGATGCTGTTCTCAACAGAAGGACTGTTTACTCCAGCTCCACCCTATTACAGAGTCAGTAGAGTTTGGAGATTGCTCAATGTCAATTACAGACGTAAAACGGAACTATGTTAGTCAATGCTGATGAGTCAATATACTACTTTTCTTAGAGATTACAAATCTAAATGATCACCTCCACAACAGCACTTGTTTGGAAAACACAGAATATTTTCAAGGATCTGCCTTTGTTATCAATAATTATCCATGAAATCCATGGAAAAAGACTATTTGATCTGGTCACTGTTTGCTTTCAATCATATTTTAAGACAATCTGAATTTCTCGTGTTGAAGTAGCAAAGTCCTCGAGTCCAACACCTGACACTTACAAGACTTGGGATTTTCCAATTATCTTGATTAATTTCCTCAACTGTACTTTATTTTTAAGAGGAGCCTTCATTCATTCCACTAACAAGCTATACCAGACTACAAAGAAGGCAAAATTTCTGTAGAACTTTTCCTTCTAGGAAGCTGGAAAGTGCACAGCAAGGCAGAGGACAGCAAATCCAGGTGCCTCAGACAAGACTACCAAGTACTGCCACAGACAGCTGAATTCTACCCCAAATCATCTTTCTCATTAGGCAACACATAACCCAAGTGCCCAATGTGGTCACTGCATAAAAGTCTATCCTCTTCTGAGAGCCCAAAATGAGATTCCAAGACTAAAAACAAATACCACAGCCCCAGTTCAGGTGCCTGAACGCCAAACACCACTGTGGATGCATCAGAACAGCACAGCTTATTCTCCAACTGCCCTTCCAGAAAAATCACAAACCTCCTACCTGTCTAGGGCAGGTGTCTTGGAGCAATAAAACAGAACTAGGTATCTATGTTTAGGCAGTTGATTTCACATCAAAAATGGGTGTCACTGGGAAAAAAGTTTAGGAAGTGTTAAGTTCTCAAGTGCTCCACGAGACAACACACACATCACCACACGCTCAAACACAGAAGGAGAAAACTCTTGTGCTTAAGCATCGTGCCCTGGAAAAAGGGGGAAAGAAGCACCACGATGCTGAGGAACACTGGGAATACGTGCTGTCATCAGTATCTATGAACCAAAGAGAAAACCCACAAGGACCTCAGTCCTCCTGTCTTCACAGAACTGAGTTTTATGCAGTAAAGCAAAAGACCAAACACTACACTGCAACTAAACCACAAGAGAAGGATGTCCCTGCACTGAGCACTCTCTTGTGCAGTGATGGAGTGGAGGTTCCCGCTGGAAAAGCCTGAAAACAATCACATAATCAAACTTTTTGTTCCAAATCAGTATAAGCAAAGCAAGGTTCTGAGTATTTGCTAACTTTTGAGATGTTAACTTTGCTTTCTCAACTTTTTCTAATATCATATTACGTACAAAGTCTTTACCAGGAACCGTGCCTTGAGTGTCCCCCCTGAAAGGTATCGCTTTACATTTTCCTGAGAAGTTTCTCCATCCCCACCAATCTCCAGTCAGAAGAAACTTAGGACTCGAATAGCAGGTGTGACAGGTTACACATAAACTGTGTGGGAGAGACTTCTCAGGCATCACCTGTGTTACACTCAGTGCATGTCTCCATCCCTAAGGTCTCATTTAGGTTGAATAAAACCTCCTAGATATTTTCTTTTCTAAAACCATACTTCTCTGTGACTTTGCTTTTGCTCTTTCTTTGTCTGTACGTGATCTCCAATAAAGTCAAAATGTTACGTCGTGGTTAATTTTATAAACCATCACAACGCATCAAGAAATAAAAGTCTTTTGACATCTATTAAAAGGAGCATAATCTGCCAAAGCAGTGACTTCACATGTAACAGTCAAAAGTAAAACATAACAACACAAATAACTTTTGCCTCATAACTGTAGCAAAAGCTCCCAAAAGTGCTTGCCCAGAGGAAGAGCTCAGAGCCTCCACTGCAGCAGGATGCTCTGAATGTGTGCTATCAGCACACACATCTACCACACCACACAAGATGTCACTGATAACTCAGTGTCTGCAGACTCTTCTTTAAACCGAGCTCCTCAGCAGATGAGCTGGGAATGGGAAGCTGGTGTGGCTCTGAATATTTGGGAATATCCATCCATAGTAGGCTTCCCAGGTGAGCAAAGGGAAAAACGACAGAGAGAGCTGCACAGTGGGATTCTGCCTGGCAAAATGTGAAGTGGCACTGGACGAAAGAGCTGGCTGGGGACATGGAGGGGCCTTCCACAACTGTCTGTACAACCGGCTTTCCTCCCATCGCTCTGCACTACCACACTTTACTTAAAAGTCAGTAAACAAAACAATAAAAACTTTTCAGAAAGAGGTATTTCTTCAGATGTCAGCTGTCTGGGCAGCTTTAGCAGCCAGAAAAAGACCACGCATTCCACACTTCTGGGAAGACTTCTCCATTTTTTTCATTTTACGTTTTAACACAGATAACTTCAAAGGAGATAAGGCATTTCACACACACGGGTGACTGAACACAAGTACTGCTCTCACAGTCACACACATTCAACTCCCTGAAAAGCTGACAAATTAATTCTATTTAATTTATAGCAAAGCTCTATCTTATCTATTTTTAAGTGTCACGTTTCAAATCTTGCAGGGTTTGCAGTTAAACTTACAGTTACATTGTCTTAGTAAGAAAAATGAATTTGTTATCAATAAATACTGACTGAAAAAATACTCAACAGGGCAAGGATCAAAAGCACAGAGCAGTTTTTCCCTGATGCAGCCATTTCCCACACATGGTATGATATATCTGAACGTTTTAAAACAATCCCGAGTAGTAACTAATAAATAACTTCATCCAAAGATGTTTGTGAACTTGGAAAACCATGTTACAATACTACTGCAGTTCTCTACTAATTATAACTTGCCAATTTTTGAACTGTCTTGCTATATTTAACCTTTTGGTGATGAATTCTCTGAGTGTTTGAAGGGGAGGATTACAGAGCAAACAGATCTTCAGAAAGTGACTCTGAATGTAATTACAAGTAGCAGGTTTTCAATAAACAGAAAGATTAGCTACAACATGTAGCAATATCCCCCAGAATTTTGTGCCCTTCTGGATAGGCTTAAAATTTGCAGTAGGCAGGGAGAAACTTTTTGTTGTGTCTTTTGGTTATATGAAGCATCAGCTGGAATACTCAAAACAAGGGAGTTACAAAGCAAATTGCAGTTGTTTATTTAAACCTAAGCCATTTACTTCCTAAATTAACACTGTCTGAAGAAAAGAGGCCATGAAGGCTCTTGAGGAATGACCACAGTTATTCCTGTAAACACACGGTATTTTGGCTGCTTCCACCTTGGATCAAGCCTGAATCCAATCCTTCATAAGGAGTATTTAAATAGGGACAAACGAATATGTCATTTTATCAAAAGGTGCAATAAGGAAAGCACATAAATCTGCTCAGGCTAAAGAAAGCCCAAACTCACATGACACCAGGGTAAGCCTGAGGTACCCCCGGTCGTGTATTTAACAGCTCAGCTCAAGTCCGTTAAAATAATTCAAGACAGCCTCATCTTCTAATTTAACCTTTGTGTTTGCACTGGGGGGATGGGGAGGGAAAGTTTCACCTTCTAACTGCAGATATTCATCTTCCTTCTGGCTCACACCTCTGCACCTCGTGGTGCCAGAAGGATGGTACTGAGAGAGAGCAAAGAGAGGGCCCAGATGGAAGGGAAGGGGAGCTGAACTTGCACACAATTCGGACTAATTAACTCCCCCAATTAGACAACAAATTGGGGAAGTGGCATTTTCTGAGAACAAAGAGCAAAAGGAATTTTACATCTTGCTTGAGGTTTATCTACAGCCACGGTGAGCACCGTGACTTAGGATCACTGAACAACTAAAGAGGTTTTTTTCCAATGTCATTAATATCCAGCTTCAGCCTGCAGCTAAGAAGTCATAAAAGTACATGTAACTCAAAAAATTGCTAAATTTATCAGATTTCAAGTGTACAGTGTAGAAATTACAAGATTGAAATTCAACTCATATTTCTGCCTTGCGCATTATTCACATAAATAGCTGCAGGCTGTTGTGGAACTATTTAATTTTGAAGGAGCAGATGAGTCAAATCTTATTTTTGATAGGTAGCTGCAAGATGCCTCCAATTAGACCACGATAATCATACTTTAATAGCTGCTCTTGTAATTAAACCATATTACAAAGTGTCACAAGTACAGAAAAGCAGGGCCAGAAGGGAATTCAAAAGGTCACCAGGCTCCTTCCTGCCCCCTGCTTCAAACCACCATCAGCTATTAGAGTTCTGGAACTCTACCAAAAAAAAAAAAAAAAAAAAAAAGAGAAATCATTATTTTAGCAAGTGTCAAAAGCCTCTAAGCATGTACAGAGATTATGAGCTTTCAGAAACGTCTTACAGAAAAATTAAGGCTGCAAACAACTCATTAAAATAATCTGCAAAAAAATCAATAAAGAACTGATTTGGAAGAGAGGACACTGGTCAGTAATGATAATATTCACCAAAATGCCCTAAATAAAAAAACCCTAGGAAGTGCAGCATGTACAGGACAACTGCCAGGTCTTAACTGCCATCCATTAATTAATGAGAGGCCACAAAATGCAAAATAGATACCATTCCCTCCTGAATAAATGTTTCATAAAACCAATCAAGGAATTCCAGGAGGTGGAGTTTTAATATTATCACACCCCTCTGGGAATATACATTTGCCTGCACTTGATGATACCCAAAGAGCATCATTATCTCTCAAAGACATACTGTCACAAAGTATTGCTCAACTGGCACTTTTATTTAGTATCCTTTATTTGTATAAATACATATATTTTAAAATGTATCAATCCGAGTTTTCAATTCCCCACCTACAACCACTCATTACAGGCACACAGAAGGCAGCAAAGTTCCAGAACTCTGTGTCAACACAAAGAAGAGAATGCAATTAACTTGAGGAAAAGAACCAATGCTGTCAGCATTCAGAAACATTCAGCAGCATCTTAGTTCACACACACAAACTCACATTCCAAGACTTTACCAAGGTACACCTGTCTGAGCAAGGAAAGACCCTAACAACTGGTATATCACAACACAACTTATTAAATACAAATAAATACAAAGTCAAGTGCCTACTAGCTGGCTAACCCAGCAGTTTCTCACACCACAAGAGAACCATGAAGCTGTGAAATACAATATTCTTACAACAGCGAGTCCATGACAGGCGGGATCCTACCAAGACACAGTGCCATGTGCCATCATGCCACTTACAGATCATATTAGCTAAAAAATTGCACAGGACAACTGGAAGCTAAAAAAAAAAAATGCAGTTATTCCTGACCCCAGAACAGGTACCATGGTTATTCTACTTCACAGAATATTTCCTGGTATTTTTTTTGTCCCCAGTTAAAGGCATGTGCCATATCAACAGGTATTAGGTAATAGCTATAAATTAAAGACATACAGTGTTTTAGATAGTAAAAAATCTATTATTTAAAAGCTTTGATACCAAGGCACAAGCTCAGGATGTTAAATTTCCTCTGACAGTCTATGATCGCATGAGCTCTCCGTGCTAAAAAGGAAGACACACTTCCTGATGAGGGGAAAACACAGGGCCTTGAACTAAGAGTTTCTGACAGGTAACTTTAAAAAAAATATCCACAAGCATAAAAAACCTTTTCAATATGTGGATGCTAATCAAGTTTCTTTTCTGATCTACACCAAAACTGTTCTTCCACATATTGTTACTTACCTCACTGAAACTGAAGAGCCTCGGTCATGTAATTTAATCTTTGACTCATCATGCAAATTAAATCACACCATTCCCATATTTTAAATAAATCGTGAGTACCTACGTGATCCCTCACCAAAAATTAAAATGAAAAAAAAAAAAAAAAAAAAAAAAAAATTTAAAAAGCCACCAGCACTGGGTACATCCTGATTTCAGTACCGGTTGTATTACACAGGAAAAAAAAAAAAGAGACAAAACTTTTTTTCTGCTATTTAACATGCTGTGTTAGCTCCGTATGGGGCAGTCCGAAGGAAAACAGGCTCCGAGCAGCCCCCTCGCACGGCTCCTGCTGCAGAGGCCCATCGGGGCTCCCAACGGGAACAACAATTGTAGGAAGAGGCCTCAGCCCAGGACCCCGGGAGGCCGCGCCGGCTCCGCAGCCCGGGCCGGTCCGCGCGGCCACGGCCGTAACAAAGAGCCCCCGGCCCGGCCCTGCCGCCGTGCCGGGACCGGCGCTGCCCCGGGGGCGGCCCGGCCGCTCCGGGGATCCCCCCGCGCCGCTCCCCGACGAGCGCTCCCGGCCCGGCGCTGGGAGAGCTCCAGGACCGCGGCGCTGCCTCTCGGGCGGCGCAGCCCCGGCCGTGCCCTTCCCCGCACGGCTGCCCCGCACCCGCGGCACCCACCCCGGCCCGGCCGCGCCCGGCCCGGCCGGTCCCCCCCGGCAGCCAGCGGGGAGCGGGCCGGGAGCGCGGCGGGCACCGCGCGGGCCGTGCCGCCCGCAGGGCACGGCCGGGCCCCGCTCCGGACAATGCCCGCGGCCCCCTCCGCCCGGCGGTACCTGCGGCGCGGCGGGCGGGCCCGCCCTGGCGGCTCTGGGCGCTGTGCTCCGGCTGTCGGTGCGGCAGCGGCGGCCCCGCTCGCCCGGCCCGGCCCGGCCCGTCCCCCCGCCCCGCTCCGCTCCCCGCGCTCCGCTCCGGCCCGGCCCCCGCCCGCGCTTCCGCCCGCCGCGCCCCGCACCGCCCCCTGCCGGCGCGGAGGACCCGGGGGCGGACCCGGTATCGCCCGGCCCATCCCGCGCCTTCGCTGTTTTGTCGTTTTACTGTTCGCAGGTTGTTTTATTTTTTTCTGTATTAGAATCGTGGAATCCTCGAGGTTGGAAGAAACCTTTAGGATCGTCCAGTGCAGCCGTCCACCAGTGTAACCCCTGAACCACATCGCCCAGTGCCACATCCAGACTCCTCTTACTAGGGGCGGCGACCCCACCACCTCCCTGGGAAACCTATTCCAATGCCTGGACAAACTAAGAGGGAAAAAAAATTTTGTGCTGTCTGATCCGAATCTCCTCTGTCTCGGCTTAAGGCCGCTTCCTTTTGTGCTGTCCCTGCAGGCAGGGCAGAAGGGACCAGCCCCACCTCACGGCAGCCTCCTCTCAGATGGTTGTTTGACCCATGAGGTCCCCCCTGAGCCTCCTTTTCTCAAGACTAAACCAACCCAGCTCCCTGAGGTGTTCCTCATAAGACAGGTTCTCTAGACCTTTCACGAGCCCTGTTGTCCTCCTCTAGACCCGCTCCATTTTAAAGTGAGGGGCCCAAAGCTGAACGCAAAACCCCAGGCGCAGCCTATTCTTTTATTCTTTATTAGTACTCAGTATTTTTTTTAATCAATTATTGTTTAAATTTATTATTTGGTATTTACTGATTTATAATTTGCATTTATTGTTCTTTTTCATTATTACTGCCCCCTATCCCCCTCTCTGCCCTGCCCTCCTGCAGACCCTCCTCACCCTGTGCACTGTCACAAAGCTCCTTTCCCATGTCGTGACCCTCAGGGCTCCTGTGTGGAGTCTGGACTCAGCACTGTGCCTTGGACATGGGCTGAGCGTTGTGATGCATCCGGTGCCGGTGCATCAGGTGCTGGTGAATTACAGCCTGGAGGTTTTCTGCAGTTCCCATTGCAGCACGGAAGGGCTCCGGGCTGTTTTTGTGTCCTGTACATAATACTCATCTATTACTGTCACAGTGACAAATGCAGATTAGCCTGGATTGAGAAGAGCCCACACCTTTCCCAGCAGAGAACAAGCTGATATTGTCCATTAGTGTGGCATAGTACACAATGTTTAAAAAAGAAAAATACATTTTTTATGGAACTTGTCATTAATGTCTTACAAGCCATGAGGCAAAACCTCATCCCAGCGGGTCTGCTGCGATCCCACCATGTAGCAGTGTGGGACCTGCTGGCCTGCTTTCCCAAAATGTCTGTGAGCTCCTTGTGAGCTGACAGCTTCTGTCTTCAGCTTCTTTTTGATTGCGTGTCTCCACATCCCCTTCTGCACTTCCTTGTCACATTGCTGGGGAGGGTTTGGGCCGGGCTCCTCTATGCAGTAATGTTTTCCTGCAAGCAGCAGTTGCAGCTCTGAATTCCATGTGTTGTACTTCCCTGCTTTGCTGTACTGAGGGCAAGTGGTGTCAGTGGGCAAAGCTGCCTCTTGACCTCTTGGGGGTCTTCTTGGACCAGCCATCTAAGTCAGCTGTGTGCTACAGCTCAGGCACGGAAAAATGCTTCTGATCACAGCCATCCCTGCAATATAGTATATGTAATACAATATATAGTTCCTTATATCCCCCAAATATCTACTTGCTGTTATATAAAGATGTAAGAGATGCAGCAACCCTGGACCTGAAGCAGGCAGGTTTGAGGTGACAGGACCTTCCCAAGCTCACCTGCACCCACAGTGTGAAGTTAGCAAAATGTTGGCAGTTCAAATTGTTAACCCATAATTAGGTTAAAAACACCCAAATTTAAACAGATAATATTCAGGGTACTGAACAGAGAGAAGAAGGAGTTAAAGGCAAGCACTGGTACAGGGATTCAACACCAGCTCCTGGCAAATAGACACTACAAATGACCATTGGAAAAGAGATCATGCAAGAAACGGGTTCAGTGCAATTACCATCCCTACACACTGCAGGGAAAAATCCCTCAGCACTGAGAGCATGATTTTTCTAAGCTCTCAGAAGCAGGAATTAAATTCAGCACATGAGAGAGCTCTTAGTACATTAACGATTCACTAATTCGCAGCCATGACTGAGACATCCATTGTGAATTAATTAATCTTTGCAAATTAGGAAGTGAGTAAACATGGAAAAAAAAAACACTTTGAAAATCCAGGTTACTTCACTGGAAAAAAAAAAAAAAAAACATAGTTAGAAAGGCAAGCATGCAGGTCCTTTGCTCAGGAGGGACAGAAAGCCTAATGTGATCCTGGGGTTTTCTGTCGCTGATGGGAGGCCCAAGGAGCCCTGCAGCTCAGCTCCAGCTCCTCTCACCACCATCCCACACCAACAAATGGCAAAAGTGGGGAAAAACAATATGTCAGCCTGTGAAATTAATCCTCCTTCAAGCAGCTCTGTTTTGCTCACCTCTTTTCTTCCTTTGAACTGTACCTCCTGCAGAGTGGCTGTGCCCACATGGAATGCTGTGGCAGCAGCTGACTCTCCAGGGTTGGCTGCCCTTGGCTCTCCATGAGGCCCAGTAATCCGTTGCCTGTTTTATCTCTCCTCTTTTCCAGGGTTGTAATTCAGAAGGACACACGTGCCCTTTCCCACTGAAGGGTGTTTCCTCCTCTCCCTGATATCCTGCTGTGGCAGCAGGTCCCCCCTCACCATGAGATGGGATAGAGGTGCTCCTCTGTCACCTGCATGGCCATCTGAAAAGGCACGACACAAATCATCTGAGAAAATAATCTGGGTCATCTTGTCAGCTGTCTGGACAAACATACAAGGAGGAAAGAACAGAACCAACATCCAATTAATGTTTTAACTGGGCATGGGCATGGACTGGTGTGGCTTGCAGACCAGAGCCCGGGTTCCTTGTTCCTGACAGGGTGTTTCAGGGGAAAGGCTTTGGGAGGAACTATTAGGAGCAGAGGCAAGAGTGGTTATGCTGAATGTCTTCTACTTCAAGTCTGGCAGAACAAGAATCCCGAGTCTTTCTGTGGACTTTGGACCAAGCTGCAGTAGCTGAATTTCATCACCAGGATACAAAAGTGCCTGTGACTGCCCCTGAAACTATGTTTCCCCCATTGTCAGAAAAGAAAAACAATTGCCAGAAGAATCATAGGAAAAAAATCCGTTGCAAATTCCTTTCCTGGAGAGCAAGTCCTTTTAATAAAGTTTTAGTTAGTGTGGAACAATTGAAAGCTATCTACAAAGCGCAGCATCCATTTCAGGGAGAATCTACTACTAATATCAAAACCAGGTTTCCATCAGCATGGTAAACATGAAAGGAATTAACAGAAGTCACCCTGAAAAACAGCACTGTAGTAGAAAATATTTCCTGAGCTAAAACAAGCAAACAAACGAACAAACAACCTCCCAGTCAAATAAATACATCCATTAATTTGATAGAACTGGAAGCAAATACACGACAAATCCCAAATCATGCAGAAAGACACGAGGCTGTGAACACTGCTGAAAATGACTGGTGGTGGGGGTTTTTCTTAGATGCTTTCCTTGTTCTTTTACATTATAAAGAAATTGCAAACCAAGGTTACTAACTCAGTTCATATTTAAGTAGCGCCCATTAAGCCCTGAAGCTCACACCCTCTGAATAACTATGCTATGCACTTGCTTAGCCCTTTACCCCTTCAAGGGGCTTTGCAGAAACTAATTAATTAGCTCTTCCAGCAGAAACGTGCTGCACTGAAGGGCAGGAGCTTAGTGCTGCTGTTCAGCGGGATTGGGGCTCAGCTGCTGGGGGGCTGAGCTAACACAGGAGCCGTTGTCACATCTCTTGACACACAAAACTGTGTTGAGCCACTCTAGCAAATACATACAGGGACCTTCCCTGAGACCCTCCAAAGCTTTTCGGGGCCTCTCCTCCTTCTCCTGATGAGATCCCTGGCTCCTGAGGAGGAGGGCACCCCAGAGCTCTGCCTGTCCCCACCTTCAATCAAGCACTGCTTTGGGGAAGGGCTGAGCTCCTTCCCCCCCACCCCCCACCCCCCGCTCAGCAGGATACATCTCCAAAAGAGAGTTTATTTACATTCTCTGGCAAAATTGTATCTTCTGAAAATTGTCAGTGTGCAGTTGTGAAGGTGCATCACTGTCTCCACGTGTATACACACCCGTACCTGGAATGGGGAGATGGGAGGAAACATCCCCTTGGAAACACAGTAAGACACCCAGCTAGATGCAAGTATTATTCTGGAAAACTAGGGAGCTCAGGTATGTCAGGGACTCTTTTTAATTTGACAGAGCAAACCCAAGGTACAGCTCCTAATGTTAAAAATAGACAAGAAAGAATAAAAGGGCTGTGATAGCAGGGGGGTTGTTAGTATTTTTACATGCCTCATTATGGAGAAGCCAAAACAAGTGCAAACTGCTTTTCCCCTTCCCAGACCCCGGCCTATGGAGTGTGACCCACCTTCTCACAGGTCCTGGCTGTTCTTCATCCTGCCAGGGCCCTGGCTTACCTACCCACAAGTGATTACGCCCCTGGACTTCCCACACCTTTTGGTTCCTCCAGAGGAATAAGAAATGCTCATCCCTGTAATAAAAAATAGTCTCCTAGGTAAAGAAATTAAATAGGAGAAATGGTTTAAATCAGACAGTATTTGTAAACAAAAAAAGCAGTATAAAACTTTTTGCTTTAATTGGTAAAAAATTAGTTACAAAAATACAGATGCAAAAAAAATAGCTTAGAGAGCATCATGAGATTTTACATACAACCCAGGATGGTCTGGGCTCAAAGGACCAGAGACTCTGGGGCTCATGCCCTCCACTCCTAAACCCTCATGGTTTCTACTGTCACAGCAGCAGCCGGCTGTGCCAAGATTGAACCAGCAAGTGCAAAAAAACACCCAAGTGAGTGTTTCCCCACTTCCTCAGGTGCTGCAACCCCAGCCCTGCAGCAACAGAAACAGGCAGCTGGCAGGAAATGCTTCTGGTAAGCCTGGTGCCCCCGTG
Source organism: Empidonax traillii (assembly GCF_003031625.1). Lineage (NCBI taxonomy): Eukaryota > Metazoa > Chordata > Aves > Passeriformes > Tyrannidae > Empidonax > Empidonax traillii. Next base: position 1,130,415 of record NW_020955336.1, on the reverse strand, counting down.
GGCTGTCCTACTGCCCCTGCAGCAGCAGCCCTGCACCCAGCCAGCCAGGGCCAAGGACAGCACATGGGCAGGAGGGCTGCAGATCACCCTCCCTGCAGAGCATGGATGATGACTGGCCTTGCTGCCTCATTCATGCTGACAAGGTGTTTTGTGTCAGGGGGTCAGGATGTGGTGTCAGTACACGTATACACACATGCTATAAAAAGGAAGTGTTGGTGCATGGCCAAGCCAGGACAAAAGCTGCATTTATTCACAGAAGGGATGTTTTTCTCACAAAGGTAAAACTTAACACAAGCAATTCTGTGGCCTTGAGAATTGAGAAGCTAAGAAGAAACAGGCTGTGTGGGATGTGCAGGGATGGGGTACAGGATGCTGAGCCCCAGGTCCCAATGTTTGGGGAGTCAGGCACCCACCCTGCTGTGAAAGCAAATCTTTCTGAATAAACCAAGCATTTGCTACATTATAGATCAGGTTTGTTATCAGGTGACATCTGGTAACGTCTCACAGAGTGTGAGAATACCCAGGGCTGCCTTCCTGAATGAAGTAACTCCTGGGATGCCACATAAGGAAAGTTTGAGTACCCCCTCGAATGCTCCCTCCAAGCCCCCTATGCCATCTTTGTGAAGTTTAGCTCTTCTCACTCCTGCCACCACTTTGGCACAGGCAAGGGGCTAACCCTCATCAGCCTGTCACCACCCACACAGCTTATCAGATTTTCTTCTTCCTATATGACTCTTCTGGGCCATGAGCTGTGTCTCAAGCTGCAGCTTTCTGGCTGCAAAGCAGCAGGTAAGGCTTCCTGCAGGGCTGTGGGGGTTACCAGCTGCTAACCTGCCAGGTGAGAGATAGCTTGAGCAATGGCAGGGGCATCAGCCAATCCTTAACACGAAGGCTGGATGGGGGTGTGTGAAAGAAAAGCTGAGAATTACTCAGCTGGTACCAGCCTTGTAATTATTTCCTATCCCGGGAGTTCACTCCTGAAGTTGGTAGAGTCAGCTGGTACCCAGGAGGCTGAGCTGGGGCCAGGGAGGTTTGGTGTACTCGGTAAAGGAGGTGAGAGATGTCAACAGAATTTCCAGATGTCCAGTGCTACTTTTAGAGATGGATTTTCTCTATGATGGAATACTGCATGTAGCACTGTCCAGTGTTATATATGACCTCTCTCCACTAAATGTCTTTGGAGCAGGTGAACCTTCAACTGCACTCCTACCCCTGCCTACACTATGGTGAGTTGCACAGGATATTGCACACAATATTGCCTTGATAGGCCATCACTTACCATAGACATCAAACTCATCTGCCAGATCCCCTGTGCCTCTTCCCCACTCACCACAACTCTCACCCAGCCACAAACCCCATCACTGCCCAGCACTCTGCCAGGAACGATGACCTGGTACAGACAGTGTCACCCCAGCCCCAAGGATTCCAACACAACAGGTCTTTGGAGCAGCCTTCCCCAGCACAACCATGGCTCCCCTTCCTGCACGCTCTAATGGTGCTCTTGGCCCCACATCCCACTGGGGGTGGCATCTGTTCACTGAGGCTGTGCCCTCAGCCCATTCTCCTGAACACAGCTAATGACTGCAAGTGCTCTTCTCCAGGCCCCAAGCACAACTAAATCATCCCCTGCTTTTTTACCCCAGCTTTTTTCCAGCACTATCCATCCTGGTGGGACACGTGGTCCCCCTCCAGACCCTGCTGCAGGTGGGACATGGCAGGGACAATGTACCAAACTGAGGCCAGTCTGGAGGTGTAGCCCTGGTGCCCCCAGGCCATCCAGCAGTGAGTAATCCCCAGGAGACTGTGGCTGAGGTGCCTCTGTGCCGGGAGCCAGACTGCCCGCCCAGGCACCGCCTGCACCCTCCGGACCCGGCACATCCAGTCACCACGCTGGCACGTCCTGCTGCTCTCACATTCCTCTCCCGCTGTAACATTTTGGTAGCAAAGCAAACCACCCCTGGTGACTCAGGGGTGCTTGGGATTGACAGCTATTGAGAAGCATCCAGATTTAAACCTTTTGAAGGAGAGCTTTACCTCTCATTTTTAAACCTCAAACCTTGAGCCAGAACTGACCTTCTGAAAAAAGCTGGACAAACCCCTCTTTATTCAGAATGACTAAAGCCCCTGTAAAACAGCCTCTCCTCGGAGAGTGTTTGCTCACAGCAAGGTGGGTCTGGAGCCTGACCAGAGGGAGGGAATGCAGGGTGTACAGGATGCCTTGTGGTTTCACATCAGGGCCAACCCACTCCCCATGCTGGCAGCAGTGGCTGCCCCCACCTTACCCTTCTTGCTCCCAAACCCACGCTTTGCTCCTCACTCCACAAACCCCACATCACTGCACGTGCTGAAAACAGAGCTGCTGTCATAAAACCAGCCCCAGCAAACCCACAGACAGCTGGAAATGCTGGATGGGGCAGGACCCCTGGAGCACCCTGTCCATTCCTCTGACACCTGCTCACCAGCACTCCCAGGGCCAGGCACCTATGCTCTCACACCCAGCCAGTAGACACCCCAGAGGAAGGGCAAGCAGTCACTTAACTAAGGGCAAATCCAGCCTGGATGCTCTCCAGCTTGGAAAGGAGAGGGGATCAAGTAGTCCTGCTATGACCCACACATGCAGCAGACTAAGCAGTGCTCAGGAGCACCTGCTCAGCTCTCCTCCCCCTCTCCCACAGCAAATCCATCCCTGCAAAAGGCTCATCTGCGTTAAGGAGGCCATTCATTAACCAGTCACGGCCTAGGTTGGACTTGGGTCTGCCCCAGTGCTGCCCAGGCCCCCTGGTTAGTCCTGTCAGGTTGTGAGTTGGTGTCCACAGCATCACCCCAAACTGCGAGAGGCAGAAGGAACCAGCCTGGGCAGGTGCTCGTGTCTCTGGGGACATGCAGTATCCTACCTGCAGCACGGGGCTCCTCAGGCCAGCTGAGACAGCTCCTGCTTTCCAACTGCCACGCAGGGAGGACTCTGCTGTCAGGAGAAACACAGGGGACACCCACAGCAGCGTTTTGGGCTGCTTGCCCCAGCACTTGACCTCCAAAGAAGCAACACAGCTCCATCTCACCGGGCTTTCCCCTCCAGTCCTGAGCAGGGAAGAGGCAGAGCTGTCCCAGCACAAGGCAGCCTTGCTGGCAGGGAAGGCTGTGCCCTGACCAGAGTCCAGAGAAAATGCACTTGGACAGAGATGAGGCAGAACAAAAACTTGGAGGAATTAGAGGAACGATCACAGAGCTCTTCAGCTGTAACAGCAAACTGGAATGAGTTACTTTCTTGTGTGAATCTTCTTGACTCTGCTCCCTTTTCTCTGGGCTTCTCCCTTTTTTCCTATGAAGTGCTTAAGCTGAAATACTACCAGCTTTCATGGCAAAAACTTATTTTAAAATGTATTATCAACCAGAAAGAAAGGGAATGAAAGGTTTACAGAAAATACCTTTTTTCTCTCAACATTTTTGCTTTCAATTAAAGAAAGCACTTTTTTCCTATCAAAATCAGTTTCACAAGGCTCTTTCAATTGGTCCTAATCAGTAGTACTGGGGTTTTTTTATTACCTTGGCAGAACCTCTTTTTTAAAAGCTTAACCAAAGACATCCCTGCTATCCAACAGTCACTCCTCTCACGCTGCCTTGGCTGGGCAGCCCAGCCCAGCCCAGCCCAGCCCAACTGCCCTCCATCTCCTCTGCTGTCGCCGCGGGGCAGCCAAGACCATTCAGCACCTCGAGAATGACGGTCCTTGGCCAAAGCCCTGCGTTGGATCCCCCAGAGGGAGCAGGCTGGGGGCAAGGAAGTGACACCCCTGCTTGCAGCCCTGGGGACGCGGTCAAACTCCCTTGTCCCGTGGCCACCGGCTGCCCCGAAGCCCTCCCTGTTGGGGCCGGGGCCGCTGACCATTTCTCTGCTGGTTATTAGATTGTTCACGGCTCTCAGGTTTGTTTGAATAAGCCCCTTTGTTCGGCGGCGCTTTCCCACGTCCCTCCGTTCGCTCGGCAGTCGCGTGTCCCGAGTCAAAGATTAGCCCTGGCCGCCAATCCCCAAAGAAAGTTTTCTTCGGAGCAAAGACATCTGCGTTGGAGGGAACCTGCCAACATCTGCCACACTTTCCCCCTTTTCAAGAGCCTTTCTTTCCCTCTTAAAAAGTGCAGGAACAGATGTTAAAAGTTGTTTTCTTTCTCCGGGTTGTGAAACGTAGACAAATAGCAAAAAAGAAAACTCTAAGCAGCGCTCACCCCTTTCTCTTTCCTTTTTTTTTTTTTTTTTTTCCCTTGGAAAGCCCAGGAAAAAAAAAGAAGGAGGCTTTGTTTACAAAGGAGAATCCCCTTTTCAGTGAAACCTGGCAGTGGCAGTGCAAAAGGGAAGCAGGAATTTGCAGAAAGCTCCCTGTAATGCTCATTTGCATTGGCCTGTTGGGTACCTACAATCCCCAGCACAGATGTCGGCCTTCCCCAAAGCCAGGGCAGCTCTCCCGCCCGCACTCCCCGCCTCCAAAATAAAGGCTTTTGCCGTGACTGAGAGGTGTAAAATAACTGTTTACAGCACAAGCTGCTCTTCTTTTTCACTGTGGTGCTGTCTTACAAATGAACCTTGAAATGAGCTCACCCGGAGCAGATGCCCGTGGGCAAGCCAGGGGGCTCGCCCTGCGTGGGCTGGGCACAGGCTGTGGCTGGGCACCGGGGGCCACCATGCTGCTCGTGCCCTCCCCTCCCACCCAGCTGTCCCCTGGGCCCAGAGCCTTGCCACCAGCTTGCATCATGGTCTCATGGAGCTTCCCACTGACCCCAGACCTCAGCAGCAGCCCATAGGATAAAGGAAGCAGAAGCAGCAAGTGAAGGCCAAGAAGGGAAGGAAGAGAGAAGAGGGAGGAAAGAGCCACTGCAGAGACCAGAAAGACCTTTCATTGCAGCACTGGGGACACATGGCCAGACTCTGGGACCACTAATAGGGGGGGCATACAGCCCATTATAGCCATACCCATGCAAGGAGGGGTGCCAACAGGCACAGGACATGCTTTTAGGGATTTTTCGGTAATTTTGCATTTCCTGACAACTCTGCCATGCTCAGCTGGGCTGGAAAAATCTTGGAAAACCAAAAGAGTCTTCACTGGTGGCCCACTAGGGCTGGCTGATGTGAGAGGCTCCCACACAGGGCAGTGGGACCTCCTTTCTCTGTCTTTGCAGAGGAAACACCTGAGATAAGGGGCCCATCCCTGCTCCCTTTATCTGGCACAAAGGACAAGTTATTAACCTCACCCTCCCAGCTCTCCTCTCCCTGCACAACAACCACACCAGCTCGTCCCAGGCCTCTGCCAAGTAGTGCACTTATAAAACCAGGTAACTGCACCCCAGCTCTGCATCTGACCGACAAACAGCCTCTGCCTGTCAGATTCCACGTCTGGGGACGTGTTTCCATGATGAGCCCGGGCAGCAGGGTGTGCAGACATGCTGCACGTTTGCATTTACAGACAAGCAAACACACACACACCCACGCTGTGGTTGAGCAAGGGACGTGAAGTCCTTGCTTTTATCACTGGGGTACATCCCACCCTCGCCTTGAGTGGGTGAGGGCTCTGCAGCCACAGCACCACACTGGGAGCTGGAAAATCCCACCAGCAAATTGGGAGGGCTGGCGGTGCTTCTGAGCCCCTGAGGCCCCTTCCTCTCCACTTCAATAAGGTGACACATTCGACACCAACCCGAAGGGCTTCACCTGCCGGACTCAACAGCACACTGCCAAATCCTGCTCATTAGCAAAGCAACCACCAGAAAGCAAATGTACGGTCATGAAAAGCACCTTTATACTCTCCCCCAAACTGGGCAGAAGTGAGGAAGTACAGAAGTGCGTTCTCACTCTGCGCCAAACCTCCTCCAAAGGCCTCTCTGCTCCTGCACCAGCATTCCAGAGGAGAGAACAGACAAGCCCCCTTCAGCACGGTGGGGGGAAAAATCAAAGTGAAAATCCCACAGGACTAACTCACTTCTGGGTTAGTTCACATCTGCAACAGCCTGTCAGTTTAATATTAAATTCTACACGGCAGCCAAAAACTAGAAGAGTTACATATTTCCTATATCTGCCCATGTGCAACAGAGAATTCAGGTTCCCAAGAGGTAAATAAAGTTCCCGTGTTTGCCCTAGAGGAGTTCTGTGATGGAAACAACCAGCTGTCAACAGTTTTTAATCGATCATCGTTTCCTTGTAATAATAATCCCTGGGAGCGGGAACTCCTAGCTCAAGTACTCTATTATTAAATTAAGAGGCTGTTTCAAAGATGTGAAATGGATGGGGTCAGGTTAGCAGGTAAAACCAGGCATCACTTCAAGGAGATAGAGTGGAAAAAGATGAGGAGAAGGCATTTTCCCAGGTGTAACTCAACCGCTTCCCGGCTATTGTTTCCCTCCCTGGGAATCTGTGCAAATTGAACGAGGAGCCGTGCAAGCTGCTCAGAGCGCGCCCATTTTCCTTCCCTTCTTCCCTAACAAAAGATCCCTCCAAAGCCCAGCGTCGGAGGCCGGACATCTGTCGCCGTTTGGGGGGGCTGGCGTGCTCATTGAAAAGAAGCAGTGACCTGTCAGCTTTGATTGATGGCCACAAACCTCCGGGCTCGACCCCTCGTGTGGGAAAAGAAGTCCCGCCAAGGACAGTTCCCTTTCACATGCTAATTCGGGGTTATAAATACAGCAGAGGAGCGGCGGAGCAGCAAAGAGCCCAACTGGAAACGGAGCGACCCACTGCCCGAGTGCCTCCTTCCCACCCCGTGCCTGGATTAGAATGACCGCCACAGCCACCCCGGGCAGCACCCACAAGCTCGCCAGCACCAAGGAGGAGAGGAAGGTACGTGCACCCTGCGCTGCTGCTGCAGCAGCACCAGGCATGGGAATGATGGGTGCTGGGGCTACGGGTTCTGTTTCCAGGAAAGAAGAGGGGGACAGTTGTTTTCCTCATATTATAAGGCTGTGTTCTATGAAATTAACCCACGTGGCTGCTTTTTTTCCTGCTTCCTTTCTCTGCTTCTCTCTGTTTTGTTTGGGTGAACCCTGCATAAAATGAGTGAAAGTGGGAGAATTGAGAGCTGATGCGAACTAAGGGACAGGCCATGGCTGAAGATGGTACAAATCCATCTTCATCTTGTCCCTGCTGAGCCCTGTGTCACCCCACGCTGGCTTCACACAGGCGATGGGACTCTCTGACCTCACTGAACTGCAGCAGGGAGAGGAAGAAAAAAAATACCAACTGCAATTTTCCTGCTCCTTTTCTTTGGCAGTTAAGGAAACCCCTCATTGAGCGGAAGCGAAGGGAAAGGATTAATAACTGCTTAGACCAGCTGAAGGAGACAGTTGTGGGAGCATTTCACCTGGATGTAAGTGCTCATTTTTATGCTGCTTTTTGTCCTTTTGTTAGTGGGAAATTGGGGGGTGGGGAGGGTGTCTCATATTGTGAGAAACTGGGCATGGCTGCAAACCCTTCATTGCCTCTAACTGCTGCTCTCTTTCCTTATCAGCAGTCTAAACTGGAAAAAGCAGACATCCTCGAAATGACGGTGAAGCACCTCCAGAACATCCAGAGCAGCAAGATGATGGGTGAGTGCTCGTGCCGGGCAGGAGGGTAGCAGCAGGTTTGATTCGCTGCCAGACTGGCAAAAGCATCGTTCAAAGCAGCCAAGGCCCGCGCTGCTGCCTGGGTTCGGCTTTCTCCACTAGATGGGGAGATGGAGCTGGGCACTGCTTAATTCGGGCAAGGTGCTTTTTCCTTCCCGGGCCTATTTCTGCTTTTTGGCGTAGTTTTGCCTCTGCAGTAAACAGCAGAGCGCTGGGGCTCACGCCCTGCTCGCCTTCTCCCTGCAAACGAGTTATCTTCTAGTAAAGTCCAGTGTCTTCAGACTGAGTCCCCCAGAAACCCCCCAGGAAATCTGGTGAAGGTTCAGCTCTTACCTCTCACCAAGTCCCCTTTGTCTCCTCTCCAATACAGCTGACTCCAAAGTGGGTCTGGAAGCCCAGCAGAGGTACAGCACTGGGTACATTCAGTGCATGCACGAGGTGCACAACCTCCTTCTCACCTGCGAGTGGATGGACAAGAGCCTTGGGGCGCGCCTGCTGAACCACCTGCTGAAATCCTTGCCCAGGTCTGGTGAAGACAGCTGCAAGGCAGCACTGAGATCTTCCAGCCCATCTCAACAGCCTCTCTTGACACCAAAAGGTCCCCTGAGCCCTAAGGGGAGCACTCGGGGCACAAACCTGGCCCAGGAGCGCCTTTACCCTGCGGAGAACAAGCAGGCTTCCAAAAATTCCTTCCAGGGGCCGTTGATGTCAGTTTTCAACCAGGTTGATGCTGCACCTCCCAGACAGGTTCTGCAGCCAAATTTTTCCCATAACAACCCTAGAATGGGGTCATTAGATATGTGGAGACCATGGTAAAGCGTGTTTTCAATTTTTATCCTAACCTTAGACACTCTTACGTATGTATCTTATAGATATGTTTCTTTAAAACACTTGTGGAGCAAGTCTGTTCCTGTAGGTGTACTAAAGACCAGGGTACTTCAAGCCGAAGTAAACCTATGTGTAGCCTGCATTGTAGAAGGCTGCTATTATTTTTTATTTATTTAATACATCTAAATTATTGTATAGAATCCTCTCATGATCTTTAGCTTATATTAATTATAGAGTTTTCTTGTCTTATGTTCTAAAATAATTAACCTCCTATTAATAAAAATACAAGATGACAGGCATTGACCCTTTCTGGCATTAAAGTTACCTCTCAGATCTCACATAAACCACTGAGATCACTTTGCTGGAATAAGGGGGTAAGCAGATCTCTTCTGCTTTTTATTTTTATTATTACCTCTGTGCAGCTGTAGGAGACTCCAGTGTTGATTCCTGTAAAAATGCTGCACTGGTTAGGAAAAAAAAAAAGAGAAAGGGAGAGACTTGGTCTGGACTTTTTATGCTGTTTAGAAACTCTCTCTCGGTTGCTCACTCTGGCTGTGCTGCTCCCAGCCACCTAGACCCTGACATCGCTCTTAAACTAAGGAGCTATGTGTTTGTATATGTATAAATATGTAACATATAGTTATATTTAGGGATTTGTTTTTGCTTGTTTCCTTAACTGAAAGATCTAAATAAACTTTTGGAAGATCACGACTGATACTTTTCCCTGCCTTGTCCTGTATGCCCTGAATAAACAGTACTCGAGCATCTGCGTTTGTTTTCTTCTTTCACAAACATTTTTTCCCCGATGCAGTTGAAAGAGCTGGTTTGGGTTTTGCTCCTGATGCTCTGTAGGAAAGCAGTGTGCACCACACACACACAGAGCATCACCTGGATCACAGCAACAATTAAAAAGTCATGAAAGAAACGGGGAGTTGGGTTTATCAGCCTGGATTTTACTTATAAGTGAATCACAAAGATCATCTAAAGGGCAGAAGGTAAAATTTCCTGCAAATTGGACCACAGAGACTGGGACAAATCTGCTCACTTGCTGGCAACATTTGGTCCCCTGTTTTTCATCTCAAAGACAGTTAAAAGCTCCTCGCAGTTAAAATAAAAGAACAGGGAGCTCTTAAACAAACACCACGCATACTAATGAATGGACCCGCAGTTCAGAGGGGCTCATTATGCAGCGAGATCTATTTGATGAGGTGCCTAAGGAGTGAAAACCGGCACCTCTGGGTTTAGCATCTTTTTCTGTGAAGCTTTCCTTTTTATCCAGCCCCCTTGAAGAGCCATTAGGAGCAATGGCATAAGGGTGGTAGGAGAAACAACTGGCCTACACATAGCTGCAAGGAGGCAAGGCAGGTTTCTTCAACCATGGGGTCAGAAGTCAGGTAAAGGCATAGAACTGTACAGATCTTACCTTAATCTCAGTTCCTATCCTCTGCCTGAAAGCTTGGACTTCCCCCTTTGCTGATGGGAACCTCCAGAATGGCCCTCAATGTGGAAAATACACAATATCCCATTGCAAAGATCCAGAGGGTTGGGAGCTGGAGCCACCCCAAGCAAACCACTGGAGAAAAGGGCACAGAACACTCACAGGTGGAGAAAACTGTCAGGCAGAGCAAACCACAAAATCCTGGAAGACAAAAGACATTAAAGACCTTCCCAGTTTATTATGACACATGTTGCTGAGTTTAGATAAAAATTGTACCCCATAAAATCCCCCACAGCTGTACTCACCAGAGGAAACTCCATTGAACACCAGTGGGAGTGACAAGAGGAGCAGCTCCCTGCCCAGGATAAGATCTGAAGTGTTCTCTTACTTCTAGATGGTGTCAATAATGCACCTCATGACACTTGTGGCCACCTTATTGTTATGCTGGGAGAGGCTGTGATGAAAATATTTTACTTCAGTTTGACAGCATCAACTTAAAAACATACATTCCCTCTAAAAGCTGTAAATCCCCAGTGACTATAATTATCAGCTATGGTTACCGTGCTGAAAAGAGATCAGTGGAAAATATCTACTTCTCACCATTTCTGCTTGTTTATTTTGTGTCTGAAAATACTTTGTGGTTAGTGAGTTTTATTATTTCCTGTTTCTAATCAGTAGGGGCTTTTTTCTGCTGTGGGTGTGGAGGGAAGGGTCACATCGCAGCTAGTGAGAGAGTTTTAAAAATAGAAAAGTAGGACTGCAGTAGTTGGCCAACAATCTCCAGTACAAGACACTCATTTTTCACTGCCTTCGTTTCAAACCAAGGGTGACCTTTTCTATGATCTCCTTGTCACGTATCCAACTAGTGCTGTGGGAATCCATTGCAAGTCACTCGTTTTTCAGCAAAAAAAAGTATCCCTTCAGAAGGGCACAGGATTACTCATAGCACTTCAAATACATGAATTTCAGCTCCTACTTATGTTTGACAGAGGAACTCCATATTTACCTCCAACCCACCTGGTTTTACCGAAACTGGGATTGTACAGGAGCAATAATGCTTCGCCCTCCAATATGGGCACCTCTTCACTGACAACCCAAGAATACATTGGCAGCTGCTACCATATTCTCCCAAAAAGATGGAACAGAGCAGCTGCTCCAGCCAGCTGGTTGCTGAGGAGCAGAGAGCACTGTCCCCGTAAGCTGTCGTTTGAAGCTGCCCCATCACAGTTCTGGACACAGCAGCAGAACCCAGACAGATGCAGTTTGCACATCTGCAGCAGGTGCCAGTGGCTGTGTCTCTTGGCTGCCCAAGGTCCCCCCAGCACCCAGAGGAGGCACTTTTAAGGCTGCTCCACCATTCTCACCTGGGACTGCACGCCCAAGGCACAGGGGTTTGGAGGCACAGACAGCAGGGATACTGCACACCCAGGTGTTTCAGGGCTGAAAACAGTCAACAAAAGCACCCAGACAAGATTCCTTAGCATGGCCAGACAGACTTGTTTGCCAGAAGCAGTCACAAGATACACCACATCTCCCCCAGCACGCACAGGGCTGGGACAGCCTGGTGCGGATCTGGGCTTTGTTTGTCCCTTGCCAAAGTACTGCTGCAGACACGTCACAGAATCACAGAATACTCCGAGTTCAAAGGGACACAGAGAATCGAGTCCCACGCAGGGATCAAACCCATAACTTTGTGTTTGGGAAAGGCTGGATCCAAAGCTCAGGACCCTCTCATGCCTTTAATACAAAGCAAGTACTGATTCATATACCAACACAAGCCCAGGTGGACAAAATACCCACGTGCACAGCAGTTCCCTTTATATAAACTTCACTCCCAGACCTGCTCTTATGGAAGCCGAGGAAAAGCTCAGTTATTTTTCAGAAGACAGGAACAAATCCTTTCCCGTTAGGAAAGCACAGAGGTTCATGAGTATGTAAGAGAACTTAGGGCTCTGCCAGGCTGCCTATTCCTAGGCACACACAACCCTCAGGGCCTCTGAGCATCCCTGCCTTTTCCCTTACTCCTCATCCCATCCTGAGGGTCCCACAGCCACCCCCAGTTACAAGGCCAAAATGCTTTAGGGATTTAGGAGTGGTGCTGAGTCCCTGTGGATCACTACCTGAAAGGGCTGAGCACAGTGATTAAAAAGGGAACACAAGCTAAATTTTCAGTTAACCTCTTTGTTGGGTGCTCACTTTGGCAAAAAGGAGACTCCAGGTTGGCGGTGTGACCTCTCCAGAAGCCATGGAGGGGCTCCTAATCCTCTGCACTCTCAAGAAGAGATCTTTTAAAATCTTACGCAAAAGCAATTCTGGGGCAAAATGTTTTCAAAGTGACTTGAACCCCACTGCCATGGCTGTGAGTGCTTGCAGATCGCTAGCAAGTATTCCTCTTGGGAGGAAAGTGAAAACAAACCCACCAGCAGCAGAACACCAAAGACTTCACTTTCCCTTTAGATATACCATTATCCCACAGCTTCCAGCATATATATTCCTGTCTTAGGAGAGACACGCTCATATTTCATCTCATGAGGAGTAATGTTGTGTTGAGAACCTAACCCAAAGTCTGCCACATTTTTCAGAGCTTTCACATACTCATGAATAACACAGCAGAAGCTGAACTAGCCCTGGATCTGTCCTGCACTGCTGACATATTTCATTTATAAGTCACAGCCCTGGTGAGAATGTGGCTTGCTGCCTAAGGCATCACCACAGACCTACCAGAGCCTGGGAACTTGATTTGCTCTGAGACTCTCCTATGGTTCCTGCATTAGTTGTCATAAATCCTACCACACATTTGGATTTAAAAAACATGTTGGAGCATTTACATCTAGTTTGGTATGGCTAATGCCACCGAGCAAATAGTCTTCTTCAATCAATCCCACATCTGCTGCCACGGAAAGGTTGGGTTCTCTAGCACCAGCTTAAAGGGGCTCATCTTTGGGGATGGAGGACTGTCCCTTTTGCTCTGCCAAACAGCAAACACCCTTGAGGAGAGCTGGGAATGATGCCTCCTCTCCAGGGTCCCTTCCTGAGGAGGCCAGGGGAAATGGCAGCGCAGAAGTCTGTGGTTTTTGGAAAGCTGCTGAGCAGGAAACAACTTTGCTAAGGTAAGAGTAAGAATGGAGAAACCACTGCCAAGCTGGCCTTTCCTTCACTAGGAGCTTCCCAAAAGTCCCTCCTCTCTCTCCATCTGACCCTGCCCAGGCCCCCTCATCCTTGAGTGTGCCCACACAGCAGGACTTGCTGTAGGGCAACTTCTCACTCAAATTGGCATAATCCTGTACAATCCCTGAAATTGGCAGCCCCAGCAACCCCTCCCCATGATCTCACCATCTCCCACTGCTCAAGCAGTTTCTTTCTACCTCCTATGGACTGAGAAGGGAGAAAGAGAGAAATAATCATTTCCACACAGTTCAGAAAAGCTAGGCAGGACAGTGAAGTAAGCCAGGAGAGCTATGGCTGAGCTCCTTGGGACAGAGTATCCCCATGTAAGAGCTGGGACTTTCCTGGGTCCCTCTGGGACTGTGGGAAGAACTGCTCAGGAGCAGCCACATAACCTCAAACCTCTCTGTCACCTGCCCTACCCTCATTAGCCTACATGGGTAATAAAGTACAAAGCAAAGCACCCTAAGATATGCACTCTTCCCACTGGAGAGGCTGTGAGAACAAGCAGTCCACATGGGATAGCAATCACCTCACCTCAAGCACTCCTCAGAAGTGCTGAGGTACCACTTTGATAGGTGTGATAGGTGAACTGTCCAGCCTTCGAACACAACGGAAGCAATTCCTGGACAGACAGGTTCTCCAAACCAGACATGCTGCTGTCAAAATCCTCTGGGAAAAGGAGACCCGTGCCTCCTGGCATTTCCCATAGTTTGGCACTGGCCTCACAGCAGGAGTCCAAGGCTTTTTCCTACCTTGTCCATAAGAATTCACGAGCAGAGAAAGCTTTCCAACACAGACCCAAGATGGCAGAGGAAAGCCCTGAGCCTGCCAGTACAGTTTATCTCAGCCATGGCCCTGAAGCTCCTTGTCAGTAGTGCTGTGGTTCTTCAGAGCAGGCAGAGTTACAGCAGTGCAGGGTGGGGCAGCAGCTAAGCACAGCCCCATGGGACAGCTTGTTCTAAGCCCAACTCTCACCTCCACCTGCTCCAGCACCTGAATTTTTCCAGTCTCCTGCTTGGGGGTGATGGTTGTATTCATCTCGGAGATCTCTAGATGAAAAGCACCAGCAAGATGCCAGGGATTGCATAGATTAAAGAAATGAGGCAGGACTTAAAAAGCACCTCTCCAACCAACTGTTGTATGAATCATTTCTCCGTTGTATTCCCAACTCCAGCACTTTCCTCTTCCAAGTCCATCTGTACAAACACACCTTTGCTACCATGGAACCTTCCCCCCAGTGCCTGGCCCAGCCTCCCCACTGCTCTCAGCCTTCTCTGAGCTACAATCACAACCAGACTTAGGCCACCCAACAGCCCTCCTACCATTCTGCCCTTGTGTTGGCAATGGTTCAGTCACCCCAGGTGTGCTTCCTGACCCAAACTGCCCATCTTACACCATGCACAGCACCAGTCCTGTCTAAACTCACCATGCTGCATGAGGGGCATGTCCCCCCCAGACCAGGCATTGCTTATCCTCCCACATCTGACATAAAGGCAACATGAAAGCACAAAACTGTGCTTGGAAGGAATAATCTGTGGCTGGGACATGCCTTGCTTTTGCAGAGTGACCCTCTGTTGCTCTCATGAAGAATTTTTTCCAGCCCTGGCCCCTTATCAGCTGGCTGTGAGGTGACGTCCCTATCAGAGTAGCAGCCTCTGCCCCTTCCTGCTGGAAGCAGTGCCTGGCCACTCCAGGCACTAGTGATTCATTCAGGAAGTGTGTGGTTTGAGATGATACCCACAGAGAGACAAGAAGGAGAGGGAAACCTTGGCATTAAGCCTGAAAAGAGCCGTTTTCTGTTTCAGCTGTTCCTCCAAACAGCTGCAGGGAAACTGGCACTGCTCTGAGCACTGACTGGGTGGTTCTGCTGCCATTCCCAGGTTTGCAGTAGCTGAAGGACAGAGGCCAAAGGTGATGAGCTTGGAGGTGCTCCTGGGGGTATTCCCTGGCACAGTGCAGCTCCTGGTCAGGTTGCTCAGCCCGGCAGCTGGGCACACCGAGGCAGGCTGACACTCCCGCCTCCCACCAAAACACTTCCCATAACCTCACCATTGCATGCCACACCCCCATCTTCTCCAATACATGTGCTTTTGCAGCAGCAGAGGGTGGCAAGGGCCTTCCCAAGGGGTTCCAGGGTGGCTGCAATTACTTTCCAGACCAGGAAATCACCAGCCATTCTGGCCATTCTCTCAAACACCTAATGTATGAAAAAGCAGCCAGTGCTCTTCGTGATGGCCCACGCTGATCCTGCTGCAAAGGGGATCAACTCTAACCCCAGCAGGGCAAAGCCTGCCGACACTTCAGCACAGGCCATCCTGCAGTTGGAGATGTGAGACATGAGCGGGGTGACCTGTGGTCCCCGGAGAGCAAAACTTCAACACCCACTTGAGGCCACTACTCACCAAGGGCACGAGGTCACATAAACTCAAGGGCAGTACCTATGCCAGCAAATAACCGTGCGTGACAGAGGAGACCTGTTGGCTGAAAAAGTTGCTTTTGAGGCTCCTACATCTACCATGCATGCTGCTCAAGGATGATACTTCCAGCTAGGCTTCATCACCTGGACCAAACCTCTGGCCACATCTGTCATTCACAGCTGCCCAGAGGAGCAGCTGCTGCTTTCAACCACCACGTCCTCCTCCAGGGCTGCTGCAAGCTCAGAGCAGAACTCCTTGTCTGGTTTCCACCAAGATGACCCCAGTTTATGTGCACAAAAACTGCGCCCCCAATGAACACAGTGCACAGAGAGTGAGGACAATTAGGAAATTTGCTTCGAAACCACACGACTGCTCCAAAACGAAACACCAGTAGAGTTAGAGCCTATGATCTCTCCACTCCTACTGGTTTTGGAGGGAAATATGGCTGCCCCAGATGGAGCCTAAAGTGTTTCCACACGCTTTTGGTTTCACAGCTTCAATCCTAGCCCCTCGGGGGGGATTTTACACACCTTTCACCTTTCATCCAGCAGTCTGTGTCTATATCCAGCTCCTGGCACACAGATCAGAGAGGCCTCGCCCAGCACGCAGACAGCTCTGCTGCCCTGAACCCAGGCCAGGCGCTGCTCCAGCTGCCTGTAGAGAGCCAGCCTGCAGTACTGCTGAGGACTGGGGAGCAAGTCTGAGCAGGAGGGGATCTGCCTGCCGAGGGCACACCCCTCCACCCAAAGGGCCACTGGGCAAACAGTCTCGGGATGCTTTTGGGTAGCACATACCTGTCCTCAGCTGGCCAGGGCCCCACCACCACCAGGAGTTTCTGCTCCACACCACGCACCTCCACAACTGCTTGTGTGGTCAGGGTGGATCCCAAGAGAGGACAGGTAGCTTGAGGCAGGCACTGGGAAAGCACCCATGGGAGAGGAGCAAACATGGGTTTCCCCTCAGACAGACTGCTGCTGGCTTGAGAGGACAGAATTCTCCATGTACATGGGAAATGTTGTTTCACCGGTCAAAGATGAAATGCTGCAAAAAAAAAATGAACAACCAGGAGAGAAGGTTACATGTTTTAGAACAGGAGCAGGTTCACTCCAGCACCAATATGTCTCTGCCATTCCCAAACAGACATCCCAAATCCTTCCACAGCTGGAGTGTGAACCACAGTAAGGTGGACAATATCTGCCTCCTCAAAGGCAAGGTGTCCTTGTCCCAGATGCCTTTCAGACCTTCAACAATACTCTCTTTTCAACCTTGTCACCTCTCCAAAGGGAGGCAAAGGGCTGAGGACAAGCAAAGTCTGGATGCCTTGGGGCCACGAAACACCTGTGGCTGAATTGAGTCCCCAGACACCTGCAATGTGTGTGGTGCTGGGCTGACCCGGTGGGGGTCAGCCACGCCAGGGCCCTGTGCTCACCACTGCTACACGTGAAATATAGCAAATGTATTTTCACATATATCAAATATATGTGAAAACCCCTCTCAATAAATAGGGGAAGGCAATATATGCTCATTTTAAAGGCCACTGCAGTAACTTCTCAACAGTTTCTTTGGCCCACCATTTATATCCACATCTGTGCATGTATATATAGGTGCAAGCACATGTATGTTTGTACATCCCTATGAACATACACATAAAGAAGTATCTGTCACACTACTTGGAAACAGAAAGATAAGGAGGCAGCAAAACATGAGGAGCCTGAAGCCAGCACACAAAACAACTGCTTCTCCCAGAGCCTCCTTACATTTTTCCACAATAAAGTCAACACCACCGAGGGCAGAAAAACCAGCCCAAAGCAACAGTGAAACCCACATAGGTAGAGCAGAGAGAAACAACCACAGACAGGGAAATAAAATGCATAAGGTGGGGTAGCAAATTGCCCTGTATGTGCTGCCAGATTCCTTCTGTGGCATATTTTGGTGCTCCCTGCTTCTCAGGTATTGTGGAGGAATCAGAGCTCAGTTCCTGCTGTGCCCCTCAGACACAGTGCAAAGACAGGGCAAACTTCTCTTTGGGCTTCCAAAGAGTTACTGCACTCACAGGCAGGACAAAACGACTTCAAGATCATGCAGCTTGTTCGCTGTGGAAAAGGGGCCTTGCCTTTTTTGAAGGAACACTGTACAGGTGTGAGAGCAGTAGAACCCCCATTTTCAGCAAAAAGAAGGAAAAAAATGCTAATTGTTTCCATGTTGCCCTCTTTCTCCACCACCCTCAAAGCCATCAGCTCCTCCTTAGTAACCCTCTCTCCCCAGCTCCAAAAAGTTTGCTTTGTCCTGGCCGTTTCTAGAGACAGAGCATGGTGTGTGTACATTGAATGGAGATGCTGCATTCCTGTGGGGGAGATAAGGAGGCAGAGGCAGAAATGCTTTCCCCTGCATGTCTGTGCATGGTCCAGACCAAACAGCAGCAGCACCAACTGGCAGCTCCTCAGCAGACGACTCCCAAACTGTTTGAATGCAAGCCAAGGCGGTAAAAGTGATCACCCAAAAGGCTTTCCTGCAGCCAGCCTGTGCACACCCCCAGGACTCAGCAAGAGCCTGGGGCACGGCACCGTCCGAGGGCTCCCTGCAGCCTGAGGACCCAGCTTTTACAGAGAGTTTGGCTTAGGGTGCTGAAATATCTGACTCTGGGGGGCTCTAAAGAGGAACCCCCAACCTAAAGATGCAATGGAGTGTGGCCAAGTGAACACAAGTCCACACATACAGTTCATGCAGCTCCCTGGTGTATGCTCTGCTCCCCACGCTGGGAGGCCACCACACATTCCTGCTTCTAGATGTGAGCAGGGATGAGCCCTGCCTTACACAACACACTGAGTACTGGCTTAGGGAGCAAACACCCTTATTCATCATATTCCTGAGCCAGCAGCGACTGCAGGGGAGATGCAGTGTATTGGCTGCCAATCAGCTGATATGCATCCAGCTCCTCTCACCTGCTCTTAACCAGTCTTGCTGGTGCAGCTGTACTGGCAAAACTCGCCACCACAGCAAAATCCACCAGTGGAATCCACACATCAGACAAACAAAAGCAGCTTTGTTTACCCAGTGCTTTCATACTCATATAACTGGCAGGGATCTTGCAGTGAAGCAGCATTAACTAAAACCAAACAAAGAAACAAACCTTTGCCACTGATGTGCTGCAATGAGCAGTCATGAAAATCTGAGGTGTCTGATCCGGGGGTCCTCTGCAAAACAGGCACAAAAAACTATTTAATGGCTGGTGAAAAACTCCCATCACTGGGCTGAAACATGGATGGATTTCATCTGTGCTTTGGGTGGGGCAAGCAATGAAAAATGCTGTAGGCAGCTGGAAAGGAAGACAGAGAAGCAGAGGAGAGCTCTTAGTATGAGGTTTTGCCCACTGTTACTCTGAGACTGATGTGTGTGGCCTCTGGCCTGAAGACCCTCTGAGCTGTGGGATTACATGTGCAGGAGTGTTTGGTGTCTAACAGACAAGTTAAAGACAGGAATTTCCCCTGTTTGCACCACTGCTTGAAATACCCATTACGATACAAGGGCATAAGAATCACTTCAGATAGAGAGTAGGAGCCCACCTAACCCATCTCTGATGGCCCTGGAAAAGAGCAAACAGGGCAAGCACAGAGCTGCCACTCCATACCACAGCCTTATTTTGCTTTTTTTTTCATGGTTTCCATTTGCAGATTGCCTGTATACCGAAGTCAGAATTAAGCAGGGCCAAAACAGTGAAGCTTAAGGAGAGTTGAATTTCAGAAAGCTGATGTTGAGGTTCCTATTTTAAGTCCAGTCAGATTTAGAGCTGCCAATCAAAGGGTCACATTTGCCTTCAAAGAGTGTTGTGCTGTGAGGGATTTCCTGATGCTAAGCGCCCTGGCTTAGCTGCCCATTGCTGCAGCGAGCAGAGACCAATCACTCTGATGTATCAAATACCCAGCAGCTCAGTGCTCTTGTCTGGGGGATATAAAAAATATTTGCCCTAATCTCATTTTCCAAATGATGGTGCAGCCTCACAGGGAAGGATGTGCTTCTCCAGAAGATCCTCACCCCAGGGTCCATCACCCGCTCAGGTCGATGCAGTCACGGCCCGATCTCTGCAGCAGCATCTCTCCCTCCACCTCTAGCAAGCCCCCCTCTGAAGACACCTGAAGTGGTGAGGCCCTGTATTTTGTCTCCTTGGTCCCACTCTGTCCAGGGGATTTTTTTGATTAGCCAGCACAGCTAACAGGGAGCAGATGACAGGGGTGAGTCTCCCCAGGGGTGCCCCTGCAAAGCGGGAGTTCTGCCTGGGGCAGCTGCAGCATCAACAGGGCAGCCAGGGCAGAGATCTCCCCCACGCTTCCTCTCTCCTCCCATCACCTTGCCAGAGATTTTACAATTACTTTTATAAGTTTCCCCAAGGGAAGAAAAAGATTAAGGCATGAGTAACAAAACCAAAGGCATGTGGAGTCTGGCTGTGGCACAGGGCCTGGCTCAGGCTCCCACCTGCACTTGGGGGGCTGCTTTGATGCCTACAGCATCTGGGAACACCCATGTGCACTTCTGGGGACCATTTTTTCCAGGAATTTCACCATGCCTTATGCTCCCTCTGTTGCAGATCTGATCCTGGACAGGAGCATATCTCACCTTGGCTCCTCAGGAACTAGAAGCTTTTCTGAGCTCACATCAGCAGTAGCTATTCATAAGGAGGAAAAACATTTTCAGAGTTGATTTTTGGCACCCCATCCCTTCCCTAGTCCAGAGGAATTTAGGATTCTGTTCTGGTTCAAAGTCTGAACAACCAACCCCTTTACCAGAGCCATGGCTGCTCAGCTGCCTACAACAACTCAGCCCGTGGGTGAAACCCACCTCTCTGGGTGGTACCTGTGTTACAGGAACAGGGAGCTGCAAAGAGAGGTGACGTGTCTCAGGAGGAGACACAGCACAGGCAGGCCAGGGGAGGAAAAACTCCATGCTGGTCTCTTTGAAAGACCTCCTTTCACATGCAATTTTGGAAAGACTGACAACCAAAATTGCTTTGGGAGGCCAAAAATAATACACATACATCACACCTGTGAGAAAACTTGGCATAGGAATGGCTGCCATCAATGAAGACTTCTCTGCACAGGTTGTGCTCCACTTAGAAACAGCCTCTTATGAGTGACCCCACATCCCAACCCCAGAGCATGGGAGTCAGAAATTCCAGATTCCTGTCCAAAGCGGGACTGGAGAGATAAACCAGTCTGCAAGGACCTACAGTCCAGCTCCCCATGCCTGCATGGACAGCCTGCCTGAAAGCCTCTGCGTGGGCAGGGTTTGCAACACCTCCCTACTGGTATCCAAAATCAGAGTGCAGTGAGGGGCTCATCCACAGTGGTAACTGGTGGGGAACAATCTGCTGGGGAGGGCATTTCAGTGGGATATGACAATCTATATTTATGGGAATACAATATCCACAGGAATACGCTGGGGACTCTCCCAGCTGGCGGAAACGTGGCAGCTCCTGTAGTTACACTCGACATATGAGAGACAGGATGCCAGCCAACACCTGCCTTGTGTTTGTACAACACTGCCACATAACAGCTGCTGCATGCCCCCTGCATCCCAGACCTCTTGGAAGGTGAATATACTGAGTATAGGATAACCCTAAATACTCAGCATCTAGGGCGAGCACTCGGTGTCATTGCTGGGCTCTGAAAAGGACAGGCACATGCCCAGAGATTCGTACCAGCTTGCCTGGGAGGGAGCTACCAAAACACTGATACTCACAGGTATTTTCTTCTCTGAAAGCTGCATCTCTTCCTTCTTTCCTTAAAGGTCATTGTGTTATTGCAAAAGCCTGGTGAAAACCTGAAACCACACTTGGATGAACTCTAGGAAACAAACCCACAGCTTAGCTGCAAACACTGATTGCAAGAGCAGCCAGGGCCTGTAAGAGCTGAGTAAAGCCAAATTTCAGGCCAGGTGAGCTGCTCTGAGGCAGTGTGGGCACACACTGCCCTCGCTGGTACCTGCACAGAGCAGGAGCTGCTGTGGGCTGGTGGAGGAGTTGCATGCAGATGGCATCCCAGTTTATGATCTGGAGAAAGGAGAATCCATAATTCAAGAACAGAACAACTCTTTGGTGTCCTAAGAGAGAACACACAGTCCCACACTGCCATGCAGAACAGCTGGGCCCTGCCCTCAGCTCTGCACTGGCTTTCTCTGAAGTGCTGGTTCCCCTTGCCCATCTCCTGCACCCACAGTCCCCTCCCCATGTCCCCAGCACTGCCCCTCACCTCTGTTCCTGTGCCACAACGCGGGAGGCAGGGAGGACTTTGCTCTCCTCAAAAGTGCAAGCAAGAGGTTATCTCATGCAGCCCCAAACAAAAGCTCACTAACTTTCCCCTGGGTGCTTTTAATCACTGTTTGAATGATTGGTTTCTCCCTCATCCTCCTTTGCACTCTGCATCAGGTGTGAGAGGCAGCTGTGTTGCCCAGACCGTTTCCTGGCTTCAGATGATCAAGGGACCAGCTTTTATGCAGCACAGTTATATCTGAAGAAAAATGAAGAGCATAAGAGAGAAATGACCAAGGTTTGCCCTGAGCAGGCTGGATTCTGCCAAATTACAGCACATAGCAGTTAATTTATGCAAAGTCCTGCTAAATTTAGTGAACTAGACTCAGTGAAAAGCCAGGTAAAAGAAGATTCAGAAGTAAAACTGACAAAATACATCCCACTGGGAGCTGTGACAGACACTGCCCAGATTTCCATTGGACAACAGCTAATTTAAGGCCAAAACTCATGCACAAAGATGTCAAGAGGATCTGTTGATTCCAATGGGTACCTTTAGTGCAGTTTCAGGAGACATACTTCACCAAGAAAAAATGGGATGGACTGAAGGAAAAAGACTCAGCAAAGTGATTCCACAAGGGGTGAAACCATCAAGCATCCATGGACCTGCACCACAATGGCATGGGGTTCCCTGCTGTTAGAATTCCAGCTTTGCTGGCGGAGCCCTGACGTGAGTGTGGCCAAGTGCCAGATGCTCCCACTTCAAAGCTGAGCCAGGGAACCAGCTTGTCTGTTGGCTTTTATTGCGCTGCTGTTGCTTGCGTGGTGAATTCCAGGTGGGGAATGGAACAGGCCGGCCAGGATTGCCTCGCTTCTGATAAGGTTCAGGTACAATGTGTGCCCCGTAAAGAAGAAACCTGTGGAGTTTCATCCTGGAATTGCTGTGGAGCCACGAAGGTTTGCGTAGGGCAGACGCCAGGTGTGACGACACCTTAGTGGTTTGTCACCTTTGGGGAGAAGGCAGATTTTTGGCCCTGTACTAGAGATGGTAAGAATACACCAACCGAGTTCACTCCTGTTAATGGCTGCCTCCATCGCCAAAATCCTTGAGCGGGGTGTTTTTTGCAAGTAGGGTGAGTTGTGGAGCTTTATCTTCCAGATGGATCTCAGTGACTCAGCCTCTCCAAATCCATCCCCTCTCCACCTCACCCCAGAGTCTGGAAGGAAGAAAGGACAAGAGAAGGGGATATACACAAAGGAATGTCATTGGCTGTGTCTAAAGAAGGGAAAGTACAGCAGCAATGCTCTCTGGTGGGTAGGGCAGCAGAAAGGCTGGTTGTTACTACACAGCTGTCTGCTGTGTGATTTCAGGGGAAGTCATGCCATTTCTCCACCTCATATTTCCAGTCTGTGGAAGTATTTAGATGACAGTATTTGCAAACTAAAGAACAAAAGTCCCATGTATAACAGGCCTACTTAAGCCCAAGTAACTTATGTGTGCTGTATTCAGGAAAGGGCTGTTTTCTTTGGCCACAGCTCTTACACACATCTAATGCCCTAAGGTGTACATTGGTCTGTCAATCCTTGTAATGCTACACCTTTAAAGTGTACAGTGGAGCAGAGAACAGCATCCAAATACTGTGGAGAGCCAAAAACTCCTCCATGTACATCAATAAACAGGTGATCAGTGAGCAATCATGTGGCCTGGCTATGCAATTTTAGGCTGCTGGTATGTCTTCATCAGACAGTGACCCTAGGGGCTGACATCCCTTGAGGATTTTCAACAGCAGAGGTAGGCCTTGGCTTAAAAAAAATCAGTCACCAGCTGACAGAATCACTCAGATTTGGCACTGTGGTGGAGATAAAAGCTGAGATACATCTAGGCAGGTGTACACATCTGGAGCAATGTACACAGAGGAGACACTCAGAGCCCTTCCCTTCCTAAGACAGGCTGGGCATTGCTTGGATCTTTTAGGGCTCTGATCCACGAATACCAGCACTACTTGCACTGACATATCCTCAAGAGAGCTGCAAATTTGTCCCCGCTTTGCTGGAGTGTCAGGCTGGGCAAAGGAGCAGAGAGTGGGGGGGATGCCTGAAGGCAGCCAGAAGTGAGTTAAGCAGCTTAACCAAAACAGATCAATGGGCACTGAAATGGGAGGGTCCCCAGGGAGAACCACGAAGTAGACAGAAACTCACTGAAAGGAATGGAATGTGCAAATGAGCAGCTCTCACCAAGATATGATCTGAATCAACCTGGAGCAGCCCCAGCCAGATGCACCATCTGCTCAGAGCATTCCACAAGGACATCTCAGGTCCACGGTGTCAAAACCAGCAGACAGATCAAGGAGTGTTAATACAGAACACACTCTCGAGCCAGCTGGCAGAGAGAGGGCACAGAAGACCTTCAAAAGGGCTGTGTCAGAACCATGCCTCCTGCTTGAGCCAGACTGGAATGTATCAGTGGCATTGTATACACAGAGGTGCGACCGCCACTGTAATGCCACGGCTCTCCTGGAGGAGGGGAAGGAATGGCAGGATGGACATCAGACAGCAGCTGACAAATCACCCAGCAAAAGAGATGGGACAGAGCCATCCAATTTTAGCGCTCTAACAAAACAATGCAGCGGTACAGAGGAGGATACAGTTTCACAAGTATCCTCCGTACACTTGCAAGCAGAAGGTCACTCAGTCAGATCTCAAGGGTAGCAATGAATTGCCCCCAGGTCCCTCAGCTCTAAGCTCACCATCATTCTGTAGGTGTCTGATGTCCTGCAGCACATCCCTGCTCTTCATAATCCCAGCACACGGGGAAGAAATACAGACCAGGTGATTTTCTCTCTGTACCTCAACTGCTCCACACGCTTCACACACCAACACGATTGTCTGGAGTAAAGGGGGAAGCAGAAAGAGCTCTGTTACAAACCCAGTTCCTCAAGGATTTTGACAGGGGACAGGCATTAATGAGGAAGATGAGAATTATATCTCTTTACTTTATGGTATGGCTATTTCAGCAGCAACACAGGTAATGTCTGAAACAGGCAGCTCAGGGTCCTGATGGGACAGCTTTACTTGTGTCGTAGGAGTAAGATGATTCAGTGCAAGAAAAACAAACCAGCAAACAAACAAACAAGCGCTGGAGGCCAACCAAGGGCTAATTAGCACTGTACAGCATTTGCCAGAAGAGCTCTCTGCTGAGCTACAGCTTCTCCTGGCAAAGGGTGCTGTCCGTCTGTCCAGCTTTTTTAGGGCAGCAGAGGGCCAAGAGGGCTCTTCTGGGGGTCCCCCTCATGTTGTCCCCCCAGGACACCTTCCACAGCACCCTGCAGGGCCAAGTGCCCTTTCTTTTTCCCTCCCCTAAGACAAGGCTATGCTGTGAAAACACTTATGCTGGAGGAATGCAGTTCACTGGAGAACAAGCCTCTTCTAGCAACCTGGATTTTAAGAAAGAAATTTGGAAATTTTACAGGTCTTCCTGGAAAAGTTGGAGTGTCATCAGCTTTCTGCAGTACAGCCAGGGGACACAGTGCCAGCTCAGTGCCACCGAGTACAGTGGTGCTCAACTGCACAACATCGTCACGCTTGGCTTGTTCCCCTGATCTCATTCATGTGCAGAAATGAGGCAGGCCCTGCAAACACAGTGTATTGACTGTGTTTGAGGTGCATTTTACAAACCTGATCCCAACCGCGTTAAAATTAAATAACTTAGCAGCAAGTCTATAAAAGGGACTGTATTCTGAGACACAGCAAAACAGGAAGTTGGTTTATACAATTTTGCTGACAGTAAAATGCTGAATTTCATTATGACTTCAGCAATGAGGACATATTTGTGATGATTAAGTTCAAGATCTGTGGATAACAGGACATGGATAAACTGCTGGGTTCCCTGGACTCTCTTTTTTGCTCTCTTCACCTCTTCTCCCCTTAGGAAACAATCACTCCACAATCCTCCACTCAATCCTCCTCCAGTAATGTTTGACTTCCACAAATAAATTTAACAAAGGAACAAGGAAGAAAAAAACCACGAGGAAGTGAAGTTCATGTAAATTCTGTGAGCGTGGGCATCTGGGCCAAGGTGAGAGGTCCTGCAAGGGTGGTTCAGCTTTTGTTGTGATGCAGAGTGAAACAATATGGGCACGAAAGAGAGAGCTTCCAGCCAGATAACACAAAGCCACAGGGAATCAAGATTCATCACTCTCAGAAAAGCTTGCTAGATGGCAAGAGTGGAAGACTTTCTTTTAGAGGCTCAGAGTACATCACAGAAGATATTAAAGACAGCTCCATGTCACCCCTCCTCTGGCTACTTGTATAGCACAAGATGCATGTTGTTACTGCCCCAGGGTCTGCTGCACATGGCACTGCATACACACATGAGGCTTTCTGCTGCTCCAGCAAACTTTGACTTGCTTCTATTCCAAAATCCAGAGAGGGTGCAAATGAAATTCCAGCCACCTTGACCTGTTAGAACAGCTCCCTCCCCTTGCACCCACCTCCTGGTCATGGGGCAAAAGTGACTCCTCTCCACATCTACCCCCCTTCCCGAAACAATAATCTTCATATTGAGATCATACTGCCCCAGCAATCTGGAGCAGACAGCTTCCATCTAGATCTGGGTTACTGTGTCAAACAAAAAACACCAGGTATTTTGATGCAGAAATTCCCCTTGACAACTCTGACAGCGTGCTGACAGTCCTTCCAGAATCGAGAGTGTCTGAAACACTTGTTGGAATGAACCTGTGGAGGTCTCTAGACCAAACCTCCTTGAAGCACAGCCATTGCCAGCAGCAGATCAGGCTGACTCTAGCTTTATCAAACTGAGCCTCAAAAGCCACTCAGGAGGGAGATTCCCTGACCTCTGTGGGCAACCTGCCCCAGTGCTGCACAGTCCCATGGGAGAGAGGGTTTCCCAATATCAAATCTGAACCTTGCGAGCTGCACTGTGTGACTCCTTGGTTTGTGATCGGTCACTGATGGGAAGAGCCTGACTCCAACTCCATAATTGCACTTCCAGTAGTTGTGGGCTGTTGTTAGATTCTCCTCAGCCTCTTCTTGACCAGAGTACACAAGCCCACTTCCCCCAGGTCCTCTACCTCCTCCCCTCACAACCCTTCTCACCCCTGGGTCCCTCAGCTGAACGTTACTGCAGTTGTCATTGGCACAAACCCAGAGTCCTGCCCACAGTGCAGTACTCATGCAGCCTCGTGCTGGGCAGTTTAACACAGGTCATTTCCATCCACCAAGACCATGGAAGAGGTGCTGCAGTGAAATGCTGAGCAATTCAGGGTGAAAAGAGAACTTTGAACAATTTGTAACAGAGAGCAATTGGATTGTTGAGCATTGTGCTCCATCATCTAGTGGATGAGCTGCTCAGTGCAGAACACGTGCCCAGGTTGCCAGCCCTGCTCTCAGTGCTGCTCAGGGATGGCCACCTGCTGCAAGGACTGATTGATGTGCCTCCTGCCCTCCCCAGGGGCTTGCCACACACCATGATGGGGCCCCTCTAGTCCTGGGGTGCCTCTGTCTGCAAAAGGAGCAGGAAACTCTGACTTAGACCAGAAGCTTTCAAGATCACTTCCTCCTTCAGATGAACTCTGTGCAAATAACTTTATTGACACAACAAAGAGACGGGCGGCACTGGAGTAAATCTCTCAATTGCCCTCCCCACGTGGGCCTGAACACAAACATCATAAAGCCTTTTCCTGGGACCCAACACAAACAGAATAAAAGCAGCCTTGGAGTCAGGAGCTGAAACCACAGTTCCCCTCTCTTAACACCAAGCCCAGAGCCCACATTTCCCTTCCCTCCTTGCTTTCACAGTCCCAAGAGGTGGATTTGCCTGGCCTGACAGGAAAAATTGAAAGCAAGTCTCCTGGTTGATGCAGGGCTGGGGTTGCCAAGAGCCTATGACAGCAAAGGCAGTACCTCTCCTGATGGAAGCAGCGCTGCCTGTCCCAACCTTACAAGATGGGTCTAGATCCAGAATGGATGAGCACTTGTCTGAAGCCTTAAATCAGCTCCAGGGGTTAGAAGGGTTTCAGGCACACCCACACAATGTTTCCTGACGATTTCCAGGTGGCTTCTTGCTAAGCACATGGATTTTCTAGATCTCCCTTTCAAGAAACTTAACTCTCAGACACTGTGTTTAGATGGTGGAGGTTTAGGTTCATTCTTGGAGCTCAACTTTTCTCCTTGCAACTCTTCTATAAAAAGCCATAAATGAATATATAAAACCAAAACAGGCATCATAATATAGAAACTTTACCTAGAAGAGAAAATCCTAGAAAACAGGAAGGGTTCTAGGAGAGCTGACTGTGTCAGCAGAGCTGCGGGGAGATGCTGAAGGAAACCACACGCTCTAGCACTCACAGGACGTGCTAAACACAACCCACATGACAGCCAATAGAAACTCTACACACTTGTCTGACCCAGCTCCAGAGGGCGCAAAGCTGTCCAGGAGAGACAGGAGGAAGAAAGGTGAGAAACCAAAGGTGCTCAGGATGATACAACATGTGGCATGCCCAGAACAGAGACAGTAATCACAGCACCAGGCAGAAACATGTTCAGGAGTCATTTACCACTACCATGTGTCATCTGCTGCCCTCCCAGGCTGATTGCTCTTTAGCAGAAGGACAAGGGGGCCTGTGCTGGGGCAGATGTACATCCCACTCAAACAGAAGAGCCCTTGTCTGGGGGAGGGCAGCACCAGGACCAAAGGTCCTGCCTTCTTGCTTCATAAGGAACAGCATCAGCATCTCTGGGGACTCTCTCACAGGATGCTGTGACCTGCTGATCCTCTGCTCAGCACAAGCCCACTTAACCCTGCACTGCCTCAGCCCAGCCTTGCTATTCTGCTGCCCATGGTGGCTGGTGCCCTTGCCTTGCAGTGGTCTCACCCACCAGCTGCCACACTGCAGGTCCCTGCCAGGCTCAGGGCTGAGCAAGTTCTCCATTCTCATCCAGACAAGGCCGAGGCTGCTCCCAAACAGCTGCAGGAGGCAGCTCAGCCCTACCTGCCCAGTCTGGGCTGGCTCAGTTTTAAGCACTCACAGGTAGGGACTTGCAGTTCTGCCCTTGCTTTCAATAATGAGAGTGCCCAGAAGATCTGTTTACACTGACATCTAGGGTCAAGCCTGAGGGTTGACTACACCCAGCTTAAGCCGGCCTCAGAGCTTGTACTGAAGCCATCTGTCCTTCCTGATCCTCCAGATGAGCTCTTCAAGAAATCAGTCGTGTTTCTCCCAGGCTTGTCTCTAATTACAGGTGTCAGAGACAGGAAGTGAGCTCTGCTCAAGACCAGGCGACTGTGGGTTTGCTGTTGGCCAACTGCACGAGGTTGCATCTTGCAGGTGAATGGTTTGATCCCAGACACACAGCACAGAGGTGGGGGACTGACAAGTTGATTTCTTCCCAGGTTCTGAAATCCAACCAGAAAGCCTCCATGAGCAAAGCTCAAGGAGGTGTCAGAGCAGATGGCCAACAGGGCAGGAGCTGAAGGTGTCTCTAAAGTTAAACTGATTTCCCTGCTGTGGCCCAAAACAACATCCCTAACAGTGCTTGTACTACATACCCCTATAAGCCAAAGGCATTTCATAGACCACCTGAAGCAAAGGCCACCTTCTGCATCTTCTCCAGCATGTGCCTCTTGTG
Source organism: Empidonax traillii (assembly GCF_003031625.1). Classification (NCBI taxonomy): domain Eukaryota; kingdom Metazoa; phylum Chordata; class Aves; order Passeriformes; family Tyrannidae; genus Empidonax; species Empidonax traillii. Next base: position 1,101,098 of record NW_020955336.1, on the reverse strand, counting down.
ACACAAATATGCTTAGGAAGTCACCAGTCACAACCCCAGAGCTCTTGCTCTCCATTGCTCACCAAACACTTAATCAGGGACAAGCAGCTCTTCAAATGTCTGGTCTTCTCTCTTTCATTCCTACTCTTATTCATAGACAGTTTAGATGTCACAGCTGTCAAATGAGCTTGCTGGGATCCAGGCAGCTCAGCAGCTCTGGGGACAAGCCACCCCAGCTCTCACATAGCCCTGGCAGATCACACACCACTCCTCTGAAAGGGGTTGGAGGGAAGGAAACCAAGAAGAGTAGATCAGGCAGCATACCAGAGTTGCCCACATTTTCAGTTTGCGTGCCATTTTTCAGAACTGCCCTCTAATTATGGTTTTAGGCTGTGAATCATGGGGATTTTTATTTGACACAACAATGTGCACTAGGCTCTAGTGGATCTAGTCCTACCCCTTTGTTCAGAACCCCCCGTTGTACATCTGTGCAAACTTGTTGTTTGCTTTGTCTGTTAATTGCAACGACACAGAAGCGATGGCTGTGCTAAGAAATTTTTGCTGGAGTTCAGAGAACATCAGGCAATCCCCAGAAGCCAATAAAGTGGCTTTCCCCTCCCCAAAACTAGCCATTTCAGAGTCAAACTGGATCCTGAATTCATCGAGTAAATGAACCCCTTCCTGACACGCTCCATAAAACAAGGCATGCTGCAGACTGCAGTGCTGCCCTTTCTCCAGCCCGTGAGAACCACCCCCCCAACAGAATAAAGAATTTTTAATTCTCTATAAATAATTATTTCATATGAACTAGTATTTTTTTACTTTTAACTCACCCTACATTGCATAAATAGGAGCCCACATGATGGTTCTGACTTTCCACGATTCCACTGCTCTTCCTTGAACTTTTTTTGCTTATATGATTTATGTCTAGTCATGTGAGCTGGCTACAGTGCTCTGTGCCTATTGACACAGGGAGATTTTGGAGGCACAGCACCTTTAGCCCTCTGAAGGTCCCTTCCATCACCACTCCATGACTGCTGAGAGGTGACTGGATATATTGAGCAGCCCCACAGAACCAAAAGTCAGTGCACAGAAAACAGGAAGACATTTTACTGCAAACACCTGTGTCATACTAGAAAAAGACATGAGGAAAAAGGATGATCCAAGCAGAGGAACTATGTTCTCCTCTGCCAGTTGCAACCCTGCATCCCATTTATTAATCTTTGGGAATGGGAGAGCCAGGCAGGTAACAATCACTGGCAGAACATATCTACCCATAGATTGCAAAGTCTTTTAATGTCTTTGTTTCTGACACCCATAAGTAGGCCAAGTGACATTACTGGGATTGCCTTGCCAGGTCCTCACTGGTGTCCCATTTGAGGCAGTGGGTTTCCAGCCAGCAGCAGCCCCTTGCTCTGCAGCTGACAGGGTTCAACTGTGCATTGCCTATATCAGCTAACTGTGAAGAAGCACCTCATAGAGGTTAAGCTTTTCTGTGCTCAAGTTCCAGAACTATTTCTTAGTCCAAGTATTCAAAACCTTTATTGTTCCTCTTCAAATGTGATAAGTATCTCCGGAAAGCAGGAGGAAGGAATGACAGCACTCACGTGCTCATTCAAATCTGCTTGCTAAGCTTCCTTCACACAACCTCCTATCAGTGCCTTCCTGCATCACTCTGAGCGATGGTTCCTCAACAAAATGGATGCAAGGAGCTTCTGGGGAGGATTAAGGGACTCAACCACCAGCATAAATTAGCTGAGCATGCCAAAAAGATGAGCTGTGCAGGTCAGCAAGGCTAAAATCCACTCTAAACTTAGAGGAAAGACATCTTCTCCCATAGCACACAACAGACCAAGTCCTCAGAAGGTTCCTTTTCCATACCATTAAAAGGAGCCTGGGCTACCAAGTGTCACCTCCTTGAAGAAACAACCAGCCCAGAGTGGGAACATGGCATGGTTAAGACAAGGTCCACAAATATCTGCTACTGTGGTCATGTCCCAGGTTGTCCATGGATGCCTCCAGGAAACACACCTGTGCAAGCTGAGGCACCTCTTGCAATAGGGTCAAACCCAATATTTATGCAAAACACAAAATAGGGTACTGTGACTCTCAAGTAATAGGGATTGGTCTCTGCCTGTAAAATATTTCTCATTTTGACTTAGAAAAGACCAGTGTTCATCAAAACTGACCATAAAATATAATTCTGTCATTGCTAAAAAGGATCTCACAAACATCCCTGAGGGCACATGGTTTTTTCCCACCTCCAGATATGCAATTTGTAACGTGAAAGCAAACCTGTGAGAGATGGTGAAAGCGGGCATTTTCCGGAGCATTTCACAAAACACACAGGAGCAAAGTTCAGAGCCTGATTCTGTACCTGTTAACCTGTGTCCTGTCAACAAACTTGGAGTGTCATTGCCAGAGGTACAGACTGGGAGTTACCCAGGCCACGCACTGCACGTCAGAAGAAACGTGCTCTGAAGGGCACACACTTAAAATGATTTCAGCCTTAGTCAGGATTGTTTTTAAGGGATTCAGCCCCTTCTCTGAAGTAAATGTGCTTTAACGAGGATGCCTGTAAGGCATTTAGGAACTAATATAATAATCTTGCAGAGAAGGACTAGTGATACATGCATCCCTGTTGCAAAGATGGGATAAAGCCTATGATGACGATGATAAGGATAACTTTCAATTACCAAAAATATTAGAGAAATCAAATACAAGAGGCTTCACTGGAAACATGACAAAACTGCTCCCTGAAGCACCACAGATAGATTATTTTTTAATCCAACTGAAAAACAACTCTGTACTTGCTTCTGACAGTTATTCTCACCTCCCTGAAATAAATTCGTTTCACACAATGTGACTGGGCAAGGGCCCCTCTAACCTCAAAGGACTGGGTCCAGTCACAGCCACTGACAGTGGACCATTGGCTAAGGGGTAGGAGCTGAAGCAGTTTGCAATGAGTTTAAGCAAATCTCTGCTTGATCCCAACAGATTGACAAGGTAATCAAAGCGGCACAGAGAGTTTTGCTGGGGGAAGCCCTGCAGTGCACGACACCCATCCATCACTCACGGGCAGGGAGACGCTCCACTGTCCTCACTGCTGGTTCAGAACAGCCCCTCACCACTTGTTGCATTTGAAAATCACCACCTTTGAAATGGCAGAAAGTTAAAGTACCTTTGAAATAGCAGAGGGTTCAAGTACCTTTGAAATGGCAGAAATAAAGGTCCATCCTCTCAGGCACAGGGGGACCCCGAGACTTCACAGGCAGCAAATGGGGTCTTGGGGCTCTTCTGTGAATGGACATAAGACCCTTTTGAACGTACTCATTAGTGTTGTGGCTGGCAGAAACTGTTCTTCTGTGCCCCAGCTGATGAACACGAGTGCTGCTGCCAAGTCTGCTGATAAATAAAAAAAAGATAGGAAAAGCCTTATGGTTTTTGAAAAGGGCAACAGGACCTCAGTGCTCAAGGCAGCAAACACAATTTGCAGTAACAGACTGGAGTCCAAGAGCAGCTCAGTGGTGATATTCCACCCTATTTTCCTCTTAAACATCAGCTTTTAACAGCAGAGAAATCGATGGCACTAAAGGCAGTAAGGATCAAGCTGATGGGGAATGCTGCAAACTTCTCCAAACAGCCTTCCTCATTTGCTTCATTTGTCACCTACAGCCTCAGCTCCTCTGGCTCCAGGCATGCTCCCCTCCTCCTCGGCCCTGCAAGCAGCACTAATTTTCATTAGTGACAAGGCAGGAGACTAATTACAGTACAAGTTTCATTTGTGAAGGGACTCCAGGGAGAGGAGGAGGGGGAAGATAGCTCTTTGCTTGCTCTGCCACCTAAACAGTTTGTATTTGTTAGTGTAGAAATAAGTATGATGACAGCAAACTGATGCCTAAGGAGCAATTCACCCATTAACCTGACATCCGCTGCAGTTCACACCCACCACCATTTATATGCACCATTAATATTTATAAGGGTGACGTGTCTTTTTGACAGGAACTTGTGCCTCCAACGACAACAGATGTTATGCCATTTATGAAAGAAACTACTCAAGCATTTCCAATGGACCTTGTCCATGCTCATCATGTCTTTATTGCGTGCTCTGATTATATTATCCATGGAGAGCCTGGGTCACCAGTGCTTCCAGTCCAAGAACACAGATGGCAGCACACTGGCCTTTAGAGTACTTAAAAATTTTTAAAGTTTCATTATGTCTCTGTGGATGTACTCCTGGGAGCTGGAGACCTTCCAAATGCACCTGTGTGAGGCATTACATGTCAGACTTCCCCATGTCATGAGGATTTGCCTCTTACCTGGCCCTCCCAATCACACAGCACATAGCTGAGGCTGCAGGATTGCCTCCCACAGCTGCCCTTACCACCCCAGCTGCATCAACTACAAAGAATTAAGGCCTGTTATTGTATGCTGTGTTATACTTCCCTATGCATAGGCTTGCAGGAGAGCATGTGCAGCAGGGCACAGATCCTGTTATCTGCTAAAACTGTGCTGTTCCTTGGCTAGACTGCAATTTGTAGCACGTGTAGGAGCCCATCTCTGACAGGACAGAGCTGCCCACTCTAGCAAAGGTTAAATTCCCACCCTCCATAGAGGAGGAAGCAGTGCCCATACACCTCCCTATCGGCAGGGAGCAGGATGGGTTTAACCTGGAAAGAATGATACAGGCAAGTTGATGGGTTTTGTGAAAGAAATCTCCTTCAGGAACAACCATGCATGGGCAAGCACTGAGGTACTGGACAAAGTATCTAAGGAACATTTTCTTTTACTAGATTGCAGTTGACATTTCTATTAAAATGCATGAGGTTACCATGATTTGCCTCACCTGATATGATGGAACTTGTTTAAAGTAGCACAAAAATATCCCATTATCCCAGGGGCTAGAGGAGATAGCCTGCAGTGACTCCCTCCTCCAGAATGGCAGCTCTAGTGATGCCCTGATATTTATGGCATGTACATTTTTAATGCCCAGCACAAACAGCTCCAGCATTTGTCAACTCATTTGACCTGCAGCTTTTCAAAGACAATACAAAAAGACATGCTGCAGAACAAGAGCTAGCAACGTGTACAATGCCTTACCATCAGCACCCATCCAGTCAGAACAGAAATAGGATGTTTTGGCCACAGCCAACTTTCTCTAGCCATCCTTGGCCAAGATTTGCTAGCCTGCTGGTGGAGTCTCCTCTTCTTGTGCATCCAGAAGTCCTCAACTTATGTCTGCAGCTCCTCACTGCTCAAACCACACAGATCCAAGTCCTGTGAGAAATCATTGCTGTTCAGCAGCCACCAGCATTTGATCACCCAAGTCCTAACACAGCTGAACTTCGACTAAGGTGAATTTGGGAACTCCTCCACTTCACATTTTCCTAGATTAACAGTTAATCCTCCAGCCTAAGTTAGCTCTGAAACACAGCTGACACCAACACCTGCAGTAAAGAGGCCTGACAGGTTAGGGGGCTGCACCTGCAGCCACAGAGCTGCAATGCCTCTTGTGTAAATCAGCAGAACTTACACCAGTGTTAACCCCACTGTTGGAGCACCTGATTACTTATGTGTTGTGGTTTAACCCCAGCCAGCAACCAAGCACCAGGCAGCTGCTCACTCACCTCCCCCCAGCCCAGTTCTAGGAAAAGCAAAGCTTTCCCTGAAGGGAAAACAAGCTTGCAAACTCTTGGAGTTCATCTTTTGCCATGATTACACACATTGTGGGTTACTGCATATTTTATAAACATGTGTGAGTATATTTGTGTGTTTTATACACCTCTGCAGACCTTATGTGCCTAGTTTTGCTTCAGAAAGAAAATGGCTCCTCCAAAATTGTGACACCCTTCACTGCAGTTTACACCTGTACAATTGTGGTTTTCCCCTGCCAGGTCAAGAATGCATAAAACATAAACAAAATGCAGCCACAGGTGTCTCTACTCACTTAAATACAAAAATCTTTTGTACCTGGCCTGGTCCAAACAGCACTTCTGCTTAGCCAGCATTAATTATATCAATGAAAAGAATGAGCCAGTTTCCAACATTGCGTTACACAGAGAACTGGGTACATCAAAAGCAGAAGGACAGACTTAGTCACACATCCTACTCTGCTCCTGCCTGGTGCAGGGAAACTTGTCACCAACTGGACAAACTCTAACAAAATCCAAGCACTGATGCTTTAACATAAAAGGAAGAAACACAGCAAGAAATACCTTTTTGAAAATAACATCACCTGTACATTGTGATACAAAAAGCAGAGGGGCCTGAACTTAGGTCTCCAGCCAGGACACCCCACACTGTCAGCTCTATCCTTGATGTGCTCCTCTGTGATGGCTTGAGAAGATGGTGCTGAACTTTTCTATCCCAGTCTGCTCTTTTTTTATCAGACATGGATTAGCATAGTGCAGGCACGGGTGTTAATACTGGGCTTTGGAGATGAAAAGCAGCCTTGAGTAACAGCGGGACTAAGAGCCACCCCAGCCTTACCCAGAGCACGTGCCGTTACCCGCTGGACCACGCGGGACACACCAGGCACCGACCTGCAGGTGCGGATCCATAACAAATGATGGAGCCGGGGGTCACGGGGCTCTACCCAGCTGCGGGCGCCCGCGGCTCACATCAGACCTCTCGGCAAGGATAACCTCAGCACCACCAAAACCAGCGGGCTTTCCATGGCGAAACAAACCGGGAGAAAGCTGGAGCGGGAGGGGAGCTACGCAGGACACACAGAGGAAGGCGAACGTGCGGCAGTGCCGAGTCAAGCGGGTGACGCGTCTCCCATTTCCTCGGGGGAGGGGGGGGGAGGGAGGGGGTAAAAATATGACATGCATTACCGAAGAGAATAAAAGGAGGGAAACAAAGGAGAGGGAGCGAACACCTGTCGCTCTCCTCGGGGACGAGCCCTAATGCTTTTATTTGCCTCAGTATGCTGGGGGAACTGCAGCTGCCAACTGTCATCAGCATCAAGTTACCCGCACAAAGCTCGGCCTGCCCGGCGCTTCAAGGCAGGGGAGGCGGAGGGCTGGACGCGCCCGGGGATGGCACCGAGTGCTCGGGGACCGGCTGCCCGTGGCCACAGGGCGGGCGAGCAGCCCGTGGGGCTGGGCTGCCCCGAGGGGCAGCCGTGGTGTCTAGCACTGCCTTGGTGTCCAGCACAGCCCAGCATGGCCTGAACGGGCAAGCACCCAAACCCCGGCTTCCAGAGCTTCCCTATCCACCGGGATGGGGCAGGACAAGGAAGACTTGGCCCCCGGCCAGCTGTGCCTGTTCAGTCCCGCTGGTTCCCGCTCAGAGCTCAGACTGGCTCTTTCATGCCCAGGTCGGTCCCTGTCGGCAGCGAGGGGCACCGACGGCCCCCCGAGGAACCGCAGTCACGCGTGTCCCGATGCTCTGAACCCGCAGCGAGCGTTGGGTGTTTGGGGGTTCACTGCAGGGTTGGACTGACACGACCCGCTGCTTCGGGGAACCGCACACTGCAGGCAGGGGCACGTCCCCTTCCCACAGCCCGGACCGAGAGTTCCCGGGTGGTGTCAAGCCCCAGTCTCGATCCCATTCCCGGTCCCGCTCCCATTCCCGGTCCCTCAGCGCCGGCGGCCGCGCGGCCCCGCCCCGGCGCAGACAAAGCGCGCGGTGCCCATTGGCCCGTTCGGCCCACGCGCGGCGCGGCCCGCGCGGCGCGGCCAATGGGCTCATTGACATGCAAATGGCGGGGTATATAAGGCGGGCGGCGCGGGGCGGGCGTGGGGCTGAGGGGCCGCCATGGCGCCGGGCACGGACCCTTCGCTGCGGGGCCGGGGCTGCGCCGAGCCCCGCAACGACCGCAGGGTGAGCGGCGGGGGCCGCGGCGAGCGGGGCGGGGCTGGGCTGGGCCGGGCCGGGCGGTGCGGGGGGGCTGATGGCGCTGTTGTCCCCGCAGACGAGGAAGCCGCTGGTGGAGAAGAAGCGCCGCGCGCGGATCAACGAGAGCCTGCGGGAGCTGCGGCTGCTGCTGGCCGACAGCGAGGTGAGGCGGCGGCGCGGCGGGGCTGGGGCCGGCGGGGCCCGGGGCCGCGCTGATGGCCGGGCCGCTCTGGGTCAGTTTCAGGCGAAGCTGGAGAACGCGGAGGTGCTGGAGCGGACGGTGCGGCGGGTGCGGGCCGTGCTGGAGCGCCGCGCCCGCGGTGAGTGCGGGCCCGGTGGGCGGCGGGGGGCGCCTGGCCCGGCCCGCGCCTCACCCGCACCCCTCTGTGTCCCAGGCGGCGGGCGGCGGCTCCTCGAGGCCAGCGAGCGCTTCGCTGCCGGGTACATCCAGTGCATGCACGAGGTGCACACCTTCGTCTCCAGCTGCCCCGGCATCGACGCCACCACGGCCGCCGAGCTGCTCAACCACCTGCTGGAGTCCATGCCCCTCAGCGAGGGCGGCTGCCCGGACTCGCTCACGGACGTTCTGGGGGATGCCGCGCTGCTGGCCCTGCCTGCCGGGGCCCCCCTGGCCCTGTCCGCCCCGGCGCCCTCGCCGTCCCCCAGCGAAGAGACCTGCTCCGACTCGGACGAGGCGGAGGCCGAGCCGGGCCAGACCCGCACGGACGGACTGGACGCGTCGCAGACGCGAGAGCTGCCCTCGCCCGGCCTGCCCACATCCATGTGGAGACCCTGGTAAGGGAGGAGCGGGAGACAACGCAGACCTACCTATGCGGGAGAGCCAGGGGCCCCACGGCAGCGCGGGCACCGTCAGCACACGTGTGTGTATGTGAGCGTGTGAGGGGAGTGTGTGCACACTCTCCGGGACTGCATCAGTGGCACTCTGACGCTGTCACACCCTGACAGGCTAATAGCGAACGCGTTAACATTTCATCTCTGTGTGTGGCATTTTGTAACTTCAGGGGTTTGTTTTTATGAGAGGTTGGGAAGGGGGGAGGGGGAGGGAGTTGGGTTGTAGTAGCAAAGCTCTCTGGATACACAGCAGTTATTTTATAACCCTCTCTCTTTCTTTCTTGGCCCTTATAAGTGGCCCGAATACCACTACCTTTTTCTTTTAAGGAAAAGCCCTTGTGCATTTTAAATCGTGATGGTTAACTCCATGAGAAGCTCGAGCTAAGTCTGCATGCACGGTTTTAAGTGTTTTAGTGATAGTGCAGACCCCTGAAAGGGGTTGGTCTTGTTAGCATCTGTACGCAGTAGCAGTCTAGTCTCACCTTCAGTGAAGGGGGAGAAAACTAGAAACCTGGTGGAATTAGACAAACATTTAAAAGATACTGGTGGCAGGGTGCCTTTTAGAACCGAGTGTCTTTATGCACATTTTGCTTTTAGCACATTTGAGTTTATTGTGACTTTATGTATATTAGGATGTCAAATGTTTTTTATTTTTAATCTTTAATAAAAAAAATAACTGAATTCACACTGTGGAATGTATTGTGGAATATGATGCACTTCTAACTCATTTAAAAAAAATTAAAAATACATTTCCCTATTGTTAACTAATATCAACAGTATGTGTATATCATGGAAACAATGCTGGTAATTAAGCACTTAATTCTTGCGCTAAGCATTGTTAAGTAGTGGAATTCAAATGTTTCTTTTGTTTAATACTACAAGACACTTAAGCTATTGCAGGGAGCAAGGTCATCCTGGCTAAGGTTGGTCTTAGGCCACAGATTTCGAGGCTGGTTGGTCTGGATGCCATTCTCAAACCTACTATACTGGATCTGCCATCTGAAGGTGCTGCTCATACACGTACAGCCCTAACTTCAGAAGTGCTAGGCAAATCCTGTCCTGGGGCATAACTTCACAGAGGGGGGGTGGGGTTTTGTGGCTTTTTTTTTTTTTGTTGTTGGTTGGTTGGTTAGAGCCATTTTTTTTTTTCCTCAAATGCAAAGTTAAATAGTGCAATGGATTTGAAAAGTATTCTTTACAATTAATGTTTCTAGGGGGCGTGGGGGGGGGACCCTCAGCATTCTTGTGTATGAGCTTTGACCCCTCCCTATTCCTGCTCTGGGGAGATGCCAGGTTATTTATGCTGTGGAAATACCTTTCAGAGAGCTGCCATTGTAAAGAGAAACAAAAAGGACTGTGAAGTATCTTAATACATGGAAGTTCTCAAACACAGAACAAGCAAGAAAGGAAGCAACCTAACTACCAAGGGACTAGATATGTAACTTGTTTTTGCTAAGAACCCTATGGAATAATAAAAATGGAAATTAGGATACTGGTAAGACCTTTCCTTTGTAGTTTTCTTTACCTGAGGTGGGTGTTCTTATTCAAAGATGGCCATCAAATTTGTTTGGTTCTTCTCATCCCCTTTTGTGCTAAATTCCCTTTTGAACTGGGGGGAGAGGGGCAAAAACCAGCTGAGCAAGGGGAGGTGAGAGCTTCTGTAGTGACCTTTCTGTTTTAGGGAGGGGGAGGCAGGTCAGTGTTTTGAAGTGCAAATGAAAGAGGAACCTGGGACACTTGCACTGAGAGTAACACCCTACACACAAGATGACCTCTTGGACTGAGGCTGTACCTCTCTAGGCCCAGCACAAGTCAGGGTTTATTTATATGAAGCTGTTACGCCAGGTATCACACCTTGTTTGATACTTTTACACTCCACAGTTAGCCCAGGTGACAATACCTTGCTGTGCCACCAAGGGCGGTGCACACAGCGCATGTCACTGTGCATTGTCACCCTGCTGCACTCAGCAAGAGCCCCTTACCTGTAACAGCTGGAGAAGGCCCTTTCTGGGAGGGTGCTCTCAAGAGGGAGGTGAAGCCACAAGAGCCTCAGCCCAGCCTGTGGCCGACACCCTCATACACAGCAGCACTACAGACACCTGCGTGAGCTCACTGACCTTGGCTGTGACATCCAGGGATGATCCTGGGCTGGGGCAGCCACTCCAGCCCCTCTGCTGCTGCGGGAACACCAGAGGCAGCTTCATTTCCTTCTCATGAAAGACCTTCGGGTTAGAGCTCTCTGTAACACTCCTGTTGAAAGCAAGTGCAAATCCTGACACTTTAGTGACAGAAACACAGCCCAGAGTCCACAGAGAAGTGCCAGCCTTGGTTGGGCAGTGGATGGGGGCAGGGGCAGCAAAGCCAGCTCTAAGCAGCACCGTGGATGTGTTGCTTAACTTTTCCTGGATTGGCACTGCAGAATGGGAGCCAAAGCTGGCCTTCCCCATCTGCCTCTTCCCATTCTGCATATACTGCACTTTTCACACCTGGGGTACCCTCCTGGGCTGGTGGCCCACACAGCTCCCTGCACATCTGCCACAGCAACTGCAGACCAGGGCACACACCATCCCTGCTCCTGCAGCAAGAAACAGGCAGAGGTGAGGCCACCCAGACAGCTGCTCTCCCACAGCCAGGATGGTTAGGAAGAGCACAGGGATTACAGGTCTATCCCCTGAGCACTTACCAGTCCTGTACTAGCTGAAAAGAAAAAGCCAGGTCAAAGCAGTACTACTAAGAGTTTTTCAAAAGTGTCAAAAGCATTTCAGAAATGTGTTATTAGCAAAATGGTGTTTTTTTTTTTTTTGTTTTTTTTTTTTTTTTTTTTTTTTTTTTTTTTTTTTTTTTTTTTTTTTTTTTTTTTTTTTTTTAATCCACAAATTAGGTTCACAGAGAGTTTACATCCTCTGATTAGGTGTTGCTGGATTTCTCCATTTGCATCTCTGTACCTTACTGCAAAGGTGTCAAATCTGACACTTCCTTGACAAAGGCAGAAAGAAGTGAGCATTTCAGGGCTGGGACTGGGGAAGGGACGGTGGGGGAAGGAAGGTTTCCAGCAGCTCTGATGAAAAACCTATGAAGCCTTTTCAAGTCCTTCTTTATAGAAACTGCCTTTATTCTTTTCCATTCTAAAGTAATACAAACAACCTGATCTGACAGTGCACTGCCTTGTCAAAGGAGAGAGGGGCAGCGCACTAACAGGACTCCTCTCGTTTGATATGCAGCTGAAGAATAATAGAAAGAAGGGCTCATTTTCCCCTCTCTTTGCATGTCAGTCACTCACACCTGTTGCAGGGGAAAACTGCTCCTTGTTAGACCAGGTCAGCTGTGGGGAGTTATGGCTCAAACCTCCTCCCAACCTCTTGGCAACAAATACCAGGTCTTTTGTCAGAGCCTCAGGCCAGATCGAGCTTTTACGTTGTCCAAATCAACTTACATCTTCTTTCATCTCCCACTAGCAAGTATCATTCAGCTCTCTACAGTTTCCCCTCTTGAAATAAATAAATGCTTGAGTCTCTATTCCATTTAAAAGGACAGATGAATAAAAGCTCAGTCCAGCCCTCAGCAGCAGGGTTAGGGGATGCACAGACATCATATGGAAAATCTCTGCTAAGCAGAGAGTTGGTTCCTGTCTGTAACACAGACAGTTGACATTTCTTACCATCCAAGATGCTGCCATGAGCAGAATGCTATCGAAACAAGTCACAAAAAATGGAGGATTTACTCCTGTGAGAAGTGTTGGTTAATCCCAGCATCCAGAGCCTTGCCATGTTATGGTAAACTCTCCATAGATAACATCCCCAAGGGGCCATCCATTCCATCTGTTGGAGCCCAGTTTCAGGATTTCCCAGGTTTTGAGCCCATCTCCAAGCACAGCTCTATGGACACACTCCCACAGCAGCAGCTCTCCAGCCCTAACTGCTCCTCCACCCTGCAGACACACAGGGTGTGCTTACAGAGCTGCTGTTCAGCTGCTGGAACATGCCAAGACCTTTGCCCAAGCCACTTGCTCTTTTCTCTGGAGATGAAAACAATTGGGCCAAACAACACATCTCCTGCCAAGTCTGTCCCATCAGCCATGGCTTGGACCATCCTCACTTGGACCACAGAAACACAGAAGCCAGTATGGATAGGGCCAGGGAGGAGAAAATCACCCTGCTCCACAAAAGAACAAAATGGTTTCAACAAGGTCATGCAGGAAGAGCATGGAAAAATATAGGATCCAAACAGTCCCCTAATCCAGCTGCCTTAACCAGAAGCCTACCTTTCCTCTGCTTCCTAAGACATATTTTCATCTTCTTGCATGAGGTGCCTGGTTCCAAGTTGCCATTATGCTCCTCTTATGGCAAATTCCTGAGTCCACACTTATCTGTATGGATAGTGTCACTAAATTGTACACTTTAGGCCTCTATGGCTTCTGCATGAGCTAAGCTAAAGAAAAAGCACAGGAGAAAAAAATTAATCTCTCTCCTTCCATGGGATTTTAGCTCCTTATACAAAATTACAGTTTTCAGCAAGTACAATTTGTTGCACTGAATTTTAAGAAGGTTTAAAAAAAAAACCCCAAGCTGGTCCGGAAAACATTCAAACATGAAAATACACCTTACAGCACAAGACTTTGAGTTAATTTAGTTAAAGAAGATGATGAATGTGGGTGATTTGATTAGTTATACTGCCTATGTTGTATTACACATATGTTATACAGCTCACTTGAGAGCCGAGGAAATCACGGCTTCAAAAAGTATTTTAATCCAATAAAGTAGAGCCTTAAATGCCAAGACCTAGATAGTGAGTCCAAGTAGTTTGGAATGAGAAGGAAAAGGATTGAAATTAAACACTGGAAGAAGTAATGAATTTCTTTCTCTTAATGTCAAGTGAGACACAATATATTCCCAGAAGCAAATACAAGTTGCTTTGGTTACAAACAAAAACCACTTAGTAAAACAACAACATACAAGCAATTATATTAACTGATCCCTTCCGGCCTTACATTTCTTAAATGTAAAATTAACTTAATTTGTGGATCTTTAGTTTTTGCATTGGTCTCCAACTAAAATACAAGTTGAAAGCATGGAGAGTAGTTTTCTCTGCATCTGAGAAAGCACAGACCCAAAGCATATTCAAACGTGCTCGCAGATTGCTTCAGGAATTCTGCAGATTCAGTCACCCTCAGCTGAACTCTGCAAAGCTCCTACACCACTGAAGAACAAAGCAAAGCAGCCTAATTTAAAATCACCACCAAAGAGGCTTACGTTAAAGCATCCTTAAAATGATGTGTCTCTGCCCACTGAGTGGAAAGAGAAACTCCTGGGCATCACCCAGAGCCTGCATGTCCACTCTGGAGTTTCTAAATGGGTTTCAGCTTCTGGTGGCCCCTGTGGACGCCTGGCTGTATTTTGGGCTTTGGACCATCCATGACTGAGACACATTAGTAAAACTTCTTCCTTTCTTCCTAGCCTAAACTCAGCTCATGGGAACCAACCTGTGCTGAGCAAAGTCACAATAAAACCCCTTCTACAGTCTGCATGCAATGGCTTTTGTAATCAATGCTCCACAGGTTGAGCAGGGGGGGAAAAGCCCAGAAGAGACACATCACTCCATCATCAGCCCCATCAAACTTTTCCACCAACAGGGAGAGGATGTTCACAGCATCCACAGGTCTCACCAAGGCCTGAATCACACAAGTTTCAAGCAAATTTGCCTCCTTTGGGCCTGCAAATGTTACTTGCTGCTCACGGTCAGCCTTCATAAAACAAGAGTGGCTTCAGTACTCACGTCTGCCCCCCAACACGGTAATATCTACCTACACATTGCTGCTTTCCAAAACACACTCTGACTCCTTTCCTGCTCAACAGATCCTCAGCAAATGCCTGCAGAGTACCAGGAGTTTGACACTGCATTAAACATACCTGAGCCTCATACAGGTTCCTTCTACCCTTCACAGGAGCGGATTAAGTGGTCAGAAAAAGTGTGTTATTGAATCCCCTCATCCAGGCAGAGGGAGCACACAGCTTCTTACCAAATTCTAGAATTCTGGAGCAAATCTCTACTGCATAGCTGCTACTCTCCCAGCAGTTGCAAGCCTCTAACTCATCAACCCCTCCACTGGACTGCAGTTTCTTAATATGCCAACACAGGTTCTCAGAGAAGTCCATGACAGCAACCTGCTCCTCAGGAGCCTCAGGATACCCATATAGAGAGCCCAGGCTGTCCCAGAAAGCTTATAGAAAGTGACACATAATTTGGAAAGCTCCTGAATGTGCCTGGTCTCAAAAAGAAGGTTATAAGTCCCAAAGGGCATAAGTGCTCCCACATCACACCTCTCGTGCCCTGAGCAGGTGCAGAGAAGCAGCTGCCCAGAGCAGCACTGTGGTGTGGACAGCAGGGACCCCAGCAGGGACCCCAGCAGGGACCCCAGCAGGGACCCCAGCAGGGACCCCAGCAGGGACCCCAGCAGGGACCCCAGCAGGGACCCCAGCAGGGACCCCAGCAGGGACCCCAGCAGGTCTGCACAGCTGCTATCAGCAGCACTTGGCCACAGAGCAGTGACTACACTGGCTGTCACAGAGCACAGCCAGCCAGGGTGACTCAGGAACAGTGGGACAGGCTGCACTTTCAATTGCTGCAGGAAGCAGGAAAAATGATTCACATCCTTTCAGCCAATGCTGAACCAGAGTGCTGTCGCTCCAAGGCGAGAAAACTCGCGGTGACAAAGGGAGTCTTCAAAACACAATGCAAAAAACCCAAGTCCCTGATGCCCTGTGCTTACTCAGGAGTCTGTTCCCACCCCTGTTCCTTCCCAGACACACCACTCTGTTCCTGAAACCATAATTTACTCCCTGAACCCTTTCTTTTAAAGAAAAAGCAAACAAAAAACACCAACCAGTTTCTTTCCTCTCAGCTTTTTGCTAGAAGGTCTGTTGGCTCCTTTTCAGGGATGATAAGCAGGAATATCTGTCTGATTGCTTTAACACCCTGGGATTTATTTATGTTTTTTAAAAGATACAAAAAAATATTACGCTGATGTTATAATGACAGCCAATAACAGTTTGCTCTTGTATAGTTCTAGCAAGACATCACAAAGAAGGGAGAAGTATTACCTCGGGGGGTTTTGAGAGGGAAAAGCAATAAAAATAGAATTTGCCAACAACTTCACTCGGTCTTTTGTGGATTTATAGTCGCACAACAATTCACAGCTGTTATATTCAATCATTTCATTGCACAGAGGCAAAGGGATAAATACTGTGAAGGAGCTGATGAAAAACCTTTCTTATTTGCCAGAGGAAAAAGGGGAGAAGACTACAGTAAAGAACTCTAATTTAGACTACAAGGGAGAGTGAATCTATAAGGCCAGAGCATTCACTCACCTCTCAGAACTGTCAAGACTTCCCTAAAATCCAGGCTCTAGCTCTAGCAGCAAGTTGCAGAAGTGACTGCTGTTGAATGTAGCCAATGTTTTCTTGCACTTTATTTGTATCATACATGAAATTCAGGTAAGGACACTCACAGCAACCAAAAGCTTCTCCACTTCCTAGGACGGAGCCTGCTGCCAGACACTCCTCCATCCATTCTCTATTCATGCAGTTTGGATTTAACTCCAAGTTACATTAATGAAGAACTGGTCACAGATCTCTCAGGGTAGGAGTTTTCCTGCCTAACTGGCCAATGTAGCTGAAAAGAACCTCTTCAGATCTCATGTTCTGAGGTCTCCTATGACTAAAATATTATGAGACTCAGGTATTGGGTGAAACACTAAGGTCTTACACAAAGAGCAAGTGTTGATGTACCTGTAGGAGTGATAGATGCATATGTTCTATCTTCTTGCTCTAGCTGGTCACCCAAACAGGTTTTGTGAGTCCCATCCAACGCTGAGCGCCTCAAGGAAGAGTTCTCCTTGGCCAGCCTGGCAATGACCACTCTGACTCAGCCACATACACGCTTGTAAAATTAAAAGATGCAGATGACACAGGCCAGATGGGAAGGGAAATATGCAAACAAACATAATCTGTGTCATGTAAAACAGCAGATCAGGAAAGAAAAAAGGTCACATGCATTCAGTCGTTGGTTTGGTTGTGGGTTCTTTGTTCTTCCCTTTCTCCTCCCGAGCAGTGTACTTACATACCTACTGCCTGCTCTGGGAAAATGGATCCCTGCAGTGCTGGCAAGACCAAGGGAATCCTCAGGTATTACCTCTCTCCTGGAATACATGAAATGCCACACCAAGTACTTTCAGATCTTGTATGTACAAACAGGTGGGCTCTTTGGTCTGGCAATCCTTCTGTTAGCTCCTTTTCCAATACAGCACAAACACTGCACAGACATTCAGCACATGGAATCCTCTTGAGACAAGAGGAGGTTCTTGAGACAAGGGAACAACAATGGCTGCCCAAGCAAGAAGGGCTTTAGTCATCAATCCCAGTCTGTTCCACCACTTCTGGGAAAGTTTGTAGGGAAGTCTCATGCTAAGTGTGTTGTCTTCACCTTTCCTTCATTTCTTGTTGGCAGGAAATCAAAATAAAACTGTTGCTTACAATACATTCCACATATAAATGTAGCAGAATCCTACAGTGTAATGGGGAGGATTTGTCTTTCTGGCCCAAATTAGAAGATTTTGACATCTGGTCCTCTCTGTTGCTGAAACACATAAGCCTTCAACTTTGCTCCATTTTCTATCAGAATCTCACTAATGGGCAGGGAAATTGGGACTGCTGGAAAACAGGGAGAGAGCCTACCTGGTGCCACTGGTTTGTTTTCTGTGTTGCTTGTAACCATGGCGCTGGAGCAGCACGAAATAAAACACAGGCACCTTCAAAAGCGGAAGGGCTTCCACTTCCCCGTCCTTCCCCTGAAACAAAAGAGTATAATTTTTTACATACTTTGTAATTACTGGCTCTGTTTTTAGAGAACATTTAATATTAAGAAACTGCTTAGACAATGTTATTTTACAAATTGCTCTGAACAAAGCCATGGGCAGACTCAAGTGGCCCAAATACTTCTTTTGGGTTTGGTTTTCAAGAACACCAAAAACCTGAAATGCCTGGATTCATAATTTTGATTTGACTCATGTTACCTTAGAGTTGAGATTTATATTGATCTGACAATGCAGCTTAGCACAGGTGAACATAGCTCTAAACATCAGGGTTTTTTTCCTCTTCAAGTTTTTTTTTTTTTTTTTTTTTTTTTTTTTTTTTTTTTTTTTTTTTTTTTTTTTTTTTTTTTTTTTTTTTTTTTTTTTTTTTTTTTTTTTTTTTTTTTTTTTTTTTTTTTTTTTTTTTTTTTTTTTTTTTTTTTTGTCTAGACACAGGGCGATTCCAGCCTTCCCTGTTTTAACAACTTTCTCATTTTTTATGGTCACAGATTATGGAGGCACACAGATTTAACCCTGGGCCTTCCTTTTCTGTCTGTATTTTAACAACTCCTTACTTCCAATCAACTAAACTCTTTCTAAAGCTCCAAACACCCACAAGACTCAAGAGTCATTCATCTGTTTCTTTCTCAAATTCTCTCTGACAAGGAACCACGACATCTCACCCAAAGAAAGATTAAATTGTGTTTTGCAGTTGATAAAACTATTTTTAAAAAGGCAGTGTTAAACAATTTCAAAGAAGAGGCAGTGCCCTTTGGAAATGTGTTATTATCCTCTTCCTCCAATTCTTTCATGACAGTCACAAATCAGAGTGCAACAACCCAAATGTTTCCAGAGCAGCAAACTGTCACCTTCTATATATAGCCCAGGTGTCACAGTTCAACCCTGAGTCTTATCTAACAGCCTTAGAGGTAGGGCAATGCTTGGAAAGCTGTGGGTACAAATAATTACAGCAATTTACTCACAGTAAGTTTTGCCAACCAGCTTCAAGTCACCACTGTGGGCACTGATAAAGCCCCCAGAGTTTGGGGAAGGCTGTTGGCATCCATGCCTCTGGAGAAACCCTGCAGAACAAACACCACAGATTCCTCTCCCTCACACTCTCCTCTCTTATTGAAAATGAAATTTTATATCTGAAAGTTTTACAAGTTTTCTCTGGAAATGCTTGAATAAGCCAGTTGTGCCGTATAAATCAAGGAGGTGATAAATACCATCTCCATTTACAGAGATCTTCCTAGAACAGAGCAGAACACAGTGCTGCACTTCCTGCCTCTGATTTACTGCCAGCTCACTCAGCCATGGAGGATTCACACTGTGGTGCCCAAGGTATCCTGACCTTCCCCTGCGTGGCTTCAGTTCGGCCCCTCAGAAGGCACCACGGGCAGTGTCGCTGCTCAACAACTTCCTCAGCATCCGGGCCATTTGATCCTGTCAAATACATCCCAACAGACCCCGCCTGTAACGTCACTCTTGTCAGTGTAATGAGTAAAAGTTAACACCATAAACCTCACAGGCCAATGAACACTACATTACATGGCAAAGGCAGTCATATATCACTTTATCAAACTAATTTGTCAGCGAGTGAAATCATTTACAGTATGCAGTCTGGTTCAATTTATACCACTCTGCCATGAAATCGATTCAAGACTATAAATGATTTACTCAGATTAGGACACAGGTACCTTTTTTATTTTGCTAATTTGCTAGTTAATAGACTATCTGACAAAAGAAACCCCAAAAAACAAAGAGATTTTCCTCAAAAATCCAAGCCAGAAATCCCTGAAAACTATTCTTTAAATTTAAGATGGAAGCATCACCTCATAATGGCAGAGCACGTGCAGGGAAAGGATTTTAGGGGGACTGGGAGGACTAATAAAACAACATTATACATATGTGTGTTCTCAATCAGGTCTTTATAGTTGATCCCACATAAGTTCACTGCAATGTAATGCGAGGTAATTATTATTAAAATATTAAATTCACTGCCTGACAACATCCAAAGCTTTAGGAGCCTTTGAATGGGGCTGTATGCTCAAAGACAATGGAGTATAAAGACAACACAACAATTTCCTAATTCTTTACATGATGCGGGAATCCTTCAGTATTGCCCCCTGACTTTGGCTGTTACAAATTTCACCACAATTCTAAACCAAATATATTTATATTTGGATTCGTTTCTAAAAAGAGTGGAGGCGAAAGAGAACTTCAAGGTAACGGTGAACAAAAAGTCTTCCAGCCTTCAGCCGCTCCCAGGGAGGTGGAGTTTAGGAAGAGGCCGGCATCTCCCTGGAAATCAGATCTGAACAGAAGGCTCTCTTCCCCATCCTCCACTTCCCTCCCGGCCGCTCTGAGCAGCTGAGACAAAGTCTGCTCTATTCACAAGCAGCTCTTCAGAACACAAAAAAGGAGGAGGCTTGTAAAGACAACTGCATATAGACCCTGGAAATAACTCCCGATGGCCACATTCTCCCCATTGTCACTCCCTTCTGCATTGTGTCACACCATATGCTTTTTAAATGCACAAATTCCCGTACAGAAGATGCTGCCTTTGGCCCCAGGCTGGTAACTGAGTCTGTGCAAGGGCCTGAAGGCACAGCCAGAGCAGCTTGTGGAGCTCAGCCCGAGGGCTGGGGCTGTTACTGAGCCTGCCATGCCATTCCAGGGATCATCCTGCAGCCAGAGCCATCTCAGGTCATTTTGGGGTTTTCCATGCCCTGGTGCACATAGATATCTTTCTTCAATTCCATTATTTCCTGGATAGAATTTTTTTTTTTTTTTAATAAATTGAAACCTCATTTAGCCCAAACAGGAAGAGAAACTACTCTAGCAGAGAGCTACTACATTGAACAATGAAAAATACAATGCAGTTACTTACATACCATCTGATACTAAATTATACTTGTTGATATAGCAAATTACATATGTCCTGTCTCTGGAAGAGAAAAATAACATGACTTTATTTCTCAGAATTCTGTACTGCTGCAGGAACAAACTACATATTTTCGGATTCTAGAAGCAACAGTACCTCTGCATTGCAGGTACTGCCACTCCTAACTGCTCAGCACAAACTTAGCCTGCAGTCTAATTAATCTTTACATCATGAGCCTCTGGTTTCACCAAATTTAGAAATGCAATTAAACTATGAAAAAACAGTTTTCCTAGATATGTGAGGACAGATCTATCAGTATTCAAAATTGAAACTGAAAGCTAAAGGAGATAAAAGAAGTTTATTAATACAAGTACCAAAAAAGCCCCCACCTCAATTTAAGTGTTGGCTTCAGTCTTTATATGCTCCCAAAAAAACTGAAGGAAAAAAAAAAAAAAAAAAAGCTGGAGAGGTGCAGTCAGGAGTAGCAAAAGTCCCAGCAAACAGAAGGGACAGATGGCTCAGATTTAATCATTAGTATAAATGCCTGTGCAGGACACCACTGACCTGGGGAATGAAAGAACCGAGTCCGTCTCACCAGGCCCCACTGAACTGAGCCACTCATTCCTGTGCCCCCCTAAACGAGAGCAGAGGGAAACACAGGCCACACACCCAACCCTTCTTTACTAGCAAAGTAAAACCAACTAGAGAAGTGTATTTGGTAAGTTTATCCAGCACCCAATGCACAAGGGCCACAGGAAATTTCAAAGGGAGTCAGCTGGTGACAACAGAAGGAAAAGCAGTAGACCTTATCTTACACAAGCAACAGATAAATATGTATTTTTTTAAAAAAGCATATCCAGTAAGTTCTTGGACAGAAGTAGAATCTTTGAAGTGGACAGTGCAACAGCAACACATTTTACTCTTAGACCATTATAACAATTTAAAGAGAGTAATAAATTCACTATATCCTGTTTTACTGTATTAATACACAGACTACAGAAAGAGAAGAACATCTTGACAAACCCTAGGAAAGCGGGAAATTTTAACCCATCCTTAAATTTGTCTCCTTACCCAGTTAAAAGAAACTGAGTGCAAATCACCTACCCCAGCTGCAGCAGGTGCTCGAGGTCTGGCTCTCTGCTCATTTCCCCTTTCTGTACGACACAGGCACCATTGTACCCACCACTGGACATCCATCAGTCCCAGCACAGCACCTGCCTCAGGACATCAGGCTCCTTTCACAGTGTGTCCTT
This sequence comes from Empidonax traillii, assembly GCF_003031625.1. Lineage (NCBI taxonomy): Eukaryota > Metazoa > Chordata > Aves > Passeriformes > Tyrannidae > Empidonax > Empidonax traillii. The sequence goes on along the minus strand of NW_020955336.1, from coordinate 1,079,440 downwards.
TAGCCAAAGGCGTTTTCTCTGCATGAATGGCAAGTGCTTTCCTACTTCATATTGTCTGCTAAGGTTAAACGCTATTCATGGGCTGCCACAGCAGCTCCTCTGTTTGTATCTAACTACCAGATACACTCCCGAGCCTGAAATACAGTAGAATGAAACCCCATCACACACACTGCCACTGCACATGGCAGCCTGATTGAGCTCATGATTTTTCAGCAGATACAAAGAGCAGTAACAATGATTAAGAGTTCAGGTGTCTCAGTTTCCACCCCGTCTTATACTGCTTTCCACTTAGAAATCCTGGAGACATTGTTTGGTTTGTTTTGGTTTTCAGGTTTTTTTTGTTTGTTTTGTTTCATTTTGTTTGTTGGTTTTTTTATTATTATTATTATTTCTTTGTGGTTTATTTTTTAAAGCCACTCCAGTGAAACGCAGACAGCTGTTACACACTTTGTGTAGCACCCCTAAATATAATATCCACTTCCACAACCACCAAGCAAAAGGAGCTGCTGAGCTGTTCATTACTTTGTTCAACAGACTGAATATATTTCCTAAGCTCCTAACCACTTGTGAGCAAGTAAACACTGGAATTTCTGGAAGTTACACCTACAAACATTATTCTCCTTTTAAGTCATCCATTAACAAAACTTTGCCAGAAGCATGCAACTCATTTCACCATGTTTTTTGGGTCAGAGGCTTATCAATGCATTAGGTCCTTTCCACCCTTGCTAGAAACAAAACCACCACCAGCATCTTAATTCTCAGTAAGGACAGCTTTGTTTTTTCCTCCTCCAAATTCATGACAGCTTATAAGTGGACTAAAATCTGATGTTTTCAGTAGCCCCTTTCCCTTTTCCAAGTGGAGCTTGTGTTTGCACGCACTATCACTGTCACCACAGCTCTTCATGATGAAGAATTCGAGCCACAGAGCTTTTCCTTTACATCAAATAATGCCACAGCAAACCCAACAGCCCCAATATCCAAGAAGCTACACAGAGGACTAACAGGGGTGACAAAACTGCCAAATATAATCCCAGAACACCAGTGACATCTAGGGGCTACTGAGGTGGGAGAGACTGACAAACCCCGCTCCCAACAGTTCTGCAGTGCAAGGCAAGCCATTGTCCTCGTGTGCTGACAGAAGGCACATCACCAAGGAGGAGTATGTGAATACCTGCAGCCACATTTAACTCATACTCTTTATTATGTTTACATTCAAAAAAAATTACAAAAAGCAGAAGTAACTGTGAGGGATTACCTGGTAATTTATCACATCAGCAGCACTTCAGTTCTCCCAAGGTTATACATCAGTTATCAGAACTTGCATCCAAATGCCAGCATGATACCTTCTGGGTTGCAGATAACCTGAGTGTGTGGATGACACTCAGATTTGTAGTTCTGGGAAGTGTTTCATCAATACATCTCTCCTCTGCATGCTGAGCTGAGCGAGGAACCAAGGAGCTGTTAGGACAAAAATGTTTTCAGACGCACACAGAACTGCTCACGTATTTAGAGTCGATTCAGAAGACTTCAAAGGGACTTGGATGATGTGTTGAACAATCACACTTTAAAATGCATGTCTTGGCAGCTGAGTGCACAACACAACAACTCTACCCTTGGTGTGAAGGCAATTCACCTGTGTGCTGAACTGTTTTTTGGAACCAAAACGTCTTGATTTCGCAGTTTACAGAGATATTTGGGTCCCTCATGACCAAACTAGGGTTTGTACTACCTTGTTCTGTTTAAAAAATTCCGTGAACCTCTCAAAATAATCATGAAAAAAAAAGGCTAAGGAGGGTCTCATCACCTGAGTACCTTCTAACCCACGGAGCTACACCACTGCTCAAAATGGGAAAACAGGCATCTTCCAGGCTGTCTGCCTTCTCCACTCCTCAGAAAATAAAACACAAACAGGGAAGCACAGTAGTTTCAGTAATCTTCAGACACTACACTTCACACCTTAACAGAAGGCTAACAATCACCACACAAAGCCAAGTCAAGGGGCACAAGTGGAATTCTCTAAGTTACCCATGGAAAAGCATGGGGGGTTGCAGCTTTCAACAGTGCAGAAAGGACAACGTGTCCTCTGGCAGTTTTGAACAAAAAGAGAACCCACCTGCATATGCTCTTCCATCTGCACGTGTTTTCAGAGCAACTAGTCAGTATAAGGATTCAATCTTCCATTTGACCACTAAACTTACCGGTCAGACGAGTTGGCAACAATTTCACTTCAGGACAGTGAAATGTCCTGTCGGCCACAGCTGACATCATAACTTGCAAGTTCTGCAATTTGAAATACCAATTTACATACTACTAGTAAAATAAAAATATTTTTTTACTTCTTACATGGAGTAGAAGCCTCAAGGAACAAAAAAAAACCAACTAAAAATATATCTGTTTTATTTACCAGTTTCTAAAAAGCAAAGTCATAAAAATTAGTCACAAGTGGCAAAACCAAAATATATTGCACAGTGTACAGAAAACATTGTTGACATGTTGACAAAGTGTCATCACAAATAAATCATCTTACAACAGTTTGGAAAAATTACAGCTTCAGAATCTTATCTATAAATGGAGGCATGTAGATTTAAAGTTACAGGAAAATATTTTAATACCACCCTGTAAATGCAAACACTTTAAGGATGCAAGATTAAGTCCATAATTAAGCACATCCACAAAATGCTCTAAATATACTTTTCTCTTCCTTTCACTAAGTTACAGTTACAAGATGGTCATCGAAAAAATAATAAAAGAACTGAGAACAAATAAAAAAAAACCCAACATGAAAAAAGAAAAGCATGCTAAAGCAAAGAAGTTCAAAGTGGTTGAAAAGTCTTCGAAAAAGATTTGTATAATTATGATGCACTCCTTTTATATAAAGCTTTTATTTTTCCCAAACCCTGGTCCAATTAAAACTGTTCTGTTTCCATGTAAAAATGAAATCTATTGAATATGTTGGTATAGCTGCACTGTTCCATTTATGATTAAAACATTTAATACATCGGACGTGAACACCAACACTTGAACATTTCTCATTCAGTTTATATTTACAGATATTTACGTTTGACCTTGCTAAAGTGTTAAAGACAGGAATCAGATCTTGCTGGGTAGTGCTTCACACTACATTGAAGATACTTATTTTTTTTAAATTGTGATTCTACTTGTTTCACAAGTTCACACATTTCACTATCTGCAGAACCTGTCTCCAGTGCAAATTTCCTCATGACACTGTCCAATTAATGTCTAATTAATTACTTGACACAAATTATTTCTTTCACTAAGCAAATACCAGTCACTTCTCCATGTTTTGGTGGTGTCAGATCTAACTTCACATCCGCTCTGTATGCAAAGAGAAACATTCTTAGAGAATGAAAATAACCTTAAATTTCAGTGAATAGAAACGTTATCCTAATAAAAAAAGAAAATGCTTCCCATGAAAAACATTTTAAGACAAACATGTCCAAGTCAATTGAATTTCTCCATTTTTCACCCCAAGACTTGAAGCTGACATCCAGCAATACTTCAACTACATGTCCTTTAACTAACCAACATATAAAGTTGTTCTTTCATGTTCTCTTCCCACATCCAACACATATAAACAGCACAAGAACATAAAGTACAAATATTCAAGTCAATACAATCTCAGAGGCATTAAAATTAAATCTTCGACAGTAAAGGATTCCAGCCATGCTAAGTTTGAGATTATGCAATTCAAATAGAGTGAGTCAACACTATTCTCAAAATCACTTTCTCTTTTTTTTTTTTAAGAGCTGTCTTCCAATGACAAGACAAGTCTAATCCTCCCTTGCCACGTACAAACTGGATGTTTGTTCTGCCACATCAGAACAACTGATGGCCAACCTTCTGACAGAACTAGTCAGAAATGAAGGTTCAGGTTATGCCAAGCCCTAACAGCCACTGGACCACACACAGTCATCCTCTGTGGTCTAAAGTTTTTAAAATCTTTGAGCATAAAGATTCCTAGAGTATAAATTCTCAGAAATTATGCTTCAAGGTAACAAAGTTCATAGTGTTGCAGTGTCCATTTAAATAAAAGGCTACAAAGTTGTCAACACTCCTCTATACTTACACAACAACACGTATTTTAACCCAAGACCATCTTACAAAATCAGCTCAACATTTCTCTTAGACAAAAAAAGTTCCTACATTCAAAACTATAGGAGACAAACAAAGAGAATGGGATCAACCGGTATGAGAAGGGCAAGTGTGAATTGATTTCCTTGAAGGTTATTTCTTCTACAATGCTGGACCACTTTAAATATTAAGATCAATGCTAAAGAGCCACTGAGCAAAATTGCTTCAACAATTTCTAATGCTGAATCATTTACCAAAAGGGGATTTGAAGAACCGTTTGTACGTAAGGAGATTTCCAGCACTTATTAACCCACTCTACAAAAAACAGTAGGCAACAATGAAAGTTTCTACAGTTTATAAAGAAATACTTGAGGCATATAAGTGCAAAATGTGAGTCTTTTAAAGAAAAGCTATACCATCTTCAACAATGTCCTTACTGGGAAGAGATTGCCACCATTTAAAAAGAGATTCATTCACAAATGACTCTTCTAGAGCAAGAAAAAAATCATTTGCTTTTATGAACTGGATTCATCTTGCTGGATACAAGATTAAAACCTTTATGGATCCTTCACTGTCGTTTTGAAGCAGTTTTCAAAACAACAGGCTCAAATGCTATGTTTGTTCTTCACTGGTTTGACTCAGGGAAACCAAGTTGTTTTCTCCACTGTCTTCAATCATTTCATTAAGGTCCATTTCATGGATTTCTTCATCATATGATGTATAAAAACTGCTCTGTATATTGTCCTCACAAAAAATACATTCCTAAAAAGAAGAAAAAAATATAGAAAAAAAAAAAAATCAAAACAACGGCTTTTCCAAACAACAGTCCTCTTGCATGCAAGCCTTGATTCCAAGAGAACCTTGACATCTGTGCTGCAGCTACCAGATATATTCTACTCCACAACTTTTCCACACACTGTGATTTTATAATGTGCAGTAAATCAATAAAAGTACTTGAGAACTCTACTGGAAGCAGTTATGTCATGGATCATTTATAATGCTGACACCTTCCAAGCACCTTTTCCTCCATTTGACTGCTAACACTGCAGTAACATAATCATGTTTAGTTGCAGGGCTAAGGAGACTAAAGCCAGTGTACAGTTACAACAAATAAACCTGCTTTCTTTTGTTGTTTTTATTTTTTTTTTTTGCCTTTCAAGCCATTGATCTACTCAGAAGAATCAAGGCAAGAGATGATCCTGAGTGAGAAGTCTGATAGAGAAAAGGAACAGTATATTGCCATTCATTTTGTACTTTCTAGAAAACAGTGGCCATAAATTTCTGCACACAAAACAGAGATTTTTATGTAGTGAAGTTTCTGGTCATGTTGCTAAAGGATTTCAAACAGATAAACAGAAACTGAGAAAGAGGAAGGAAATTTCTTATTCACCACTGTATTCACCACTCCTTCAATTTCCCTTATTGGAAAGGAGACTTGTGGTAAATTAAATCAAGCTCAAAACCACTGCATGTGAAGTCTGAACTATTTTTTTCTCTGCATTAACTGACCAAGCTTTCATTAGGAAAGGAAGCATCTAACATAGGCAACTAATAATCTATACATGCAAAGGTAACTAACTCATTAAACTTACGGAATTAGCAACGGTTTTTGGCAGCCCACCCTGCTGGATCCATGGATGAACTTCAATAAGCTCTCTTTTTTGGTCTTCTGTAAATTTTGGTTGTAGTTTCTGCATTTGTTTTAATTTCTGCTTATCTTCTTTTAAAACTGTTTCCAAATCCCTAAAATAAAATGTATTTTGAAATTGAGCTTCAGGAGTTTCTGGGTTTCATGTCTATATAAAGTTATACAGCCAAATACTAACATTTTTCAAGACTATTTTTGTTCTAAAACATTATGCTTACAAATCTTATACTGCAAGAAAATTAAGTGTGGTTATTTCAGCAGCTCCCTACATTTGCAGACAAATTTAACACATCTCTGTTGGCTCATTGTCTTTTCAAATCCCACCAGTGAGAACAGTCTTCTCAGAGCTACTCAGGCAGCACCACCAGTGAAACCACCACAAACTCCAGCTTCCCTCTGCTGCTCCTGCAGGAAGTTCCAAGTTCCCCTTCAGTGGGAGGACAACCCAAACCAGACACCAGATGCATGTGAGATACTAAAGCAGATGTAGCAGATGTAAATATGTTTCAGAAAGTCATCAAGAATGAACTAATCTTTAGAAAACACAAAGTTCTCTCTCCCCCCAAATGTCCTACCTTCATACAGAAACTTAAAAAACCTACCCCATGCCAACACTTACAAGCTGTATTCCTCTATAAAAGACGACAGTAGAAAGCAACTTCCAAGATATCCAGTACAATTTCTGTTCCTTAGAGGATACTCCAGAACAAGTTGGCTTTACACTTCCCTTTTAGGGTATCATGCTCTGACAATGAGCTTAACTCTTGTTATCACAACATCCTGTTTTAGACTGTCATACTTTGGCAGGCTTTGCTATTTTTACAGTCTACTGGAATTCCCACCTATAGTTGTCAACACTTCAGGCTACAAAACCCGAGAAATGTCAAAGTATTTTTAAATCTAGGGAAAAAATGCTAAAGTTCTTGCAATGTATTCTCTACTTCTTTCCCCATCATGCCTGTGCTTCTGTATTTTGAAAGCCTGTTTTCCTTCTTTTTCAAAGGCTTGTCTTTACTGAAATATCCTATTCTATCCTTTCAAAATACCATTCACTACTCCCACAAAATAAATTAAAAAAAAAAAATATATATATCTGCAGACTTGACACCCCTCCTCCCCCCCGTATCTGTTCTTTGTTATTGAAGCAGGGAGTCTTTTATCTGTTAATAAAGCTTTTTTTATTAGAAATCCCCTCCAAGATATATAGAATTTATGAAGGACTATGACATTGGAATTACCGTGAAGGAATCTGGTAAGTCATCATAACTGTGTCATCTGTGTTTGCCATCAAGAGCCATATAGGATCCTGAAGGACATATTTAATGAAGTGCTCACTTTCTTCCATTTCTGTCTTCATTTTGGTTTTATGATGATTTTCTGAGGAATCAATGCTCCCAAAGTATTTGCTGGTATGACTAGTTTCACTACTACCTGTAAACAGAGATTTAAAATTTTACTGTAAATTGTCAAATACATAGGTTATCCAAATGCTTTTGAAAATAGAGAAGATTACCGAGAACTGAAAGTAAAATACAACCACTCTTCTATTTCCTTTTTTAAACAGAGGGAATTTCCACCCCTGGGTAACTGCATTAACATTTTTAAAACTCAAATCCTCAAGTTCAGTCTCTGTTAAATTTCAGCAGAATAATTACCTAACTTTAATTTAAAACTCTGAAAGGAAACGTGAAGGAGTATGGTCTTTTCATTACTCTGTCATAACTGCATAGTATCTTAATGGCTATTTTACACATGCTTAAAAAAGGTTCTATCCTGTAAATCAACAGAAAAACATTTGTTTAATGCAATTAAGAAAGAAATCAAGAATAAACCACGCAATGAGGAGTTAGGACAAAGGTTTTCATTTGATGTTCTTGGCATTTGTGACACCTCAACATTCCAGAAGAATTGGAGTGTAAGAGAGTTCTGGCTGCCAGTGTTACCTGTTCTGCTCCCTGACATGCCACAGCCATTGGATCCAGAGCCCAGAGACTCAGCAGCTGCAGATACACCACTCCCTGAAGAGGCTGACCCAGTGCCTGAACATGCATCTTCTTGAAGTAAAATGTCAAGCAGGACACTGGACATGGAGAGTTCATCACTATTTTGAGCATCCATTGGAGATTCAGCCTAGTGATAAGGAGAAAAAAAATAAAATTAAAAAAACAAACACAAACCTAAAAATCACAGCTATTTATTATTAAATGCAAATGATTAGTAATAAATGAAGTCCACTTCATATTCTAATATGTCTATATAATGATTTAAAGATAGACAATGACCCAGACAGACATATGACAAGACCAACTGAGGAAAAATAAAGTGGACTGATAGGTAGACAAGGGTTCTTTCAGTAACACCAATCCAAATTCTCTCGGGGAAAAAAAAGTAAGAAAGGCATTTCCTGTTCAGCTTTGACAGCACCTACTGCCCTAGACAAGTCACAATTTATCCAAGCCACGTAAGGCATACACTAGCAGGTGCTCCTACTATAATCTGCCTCAAAGAGATTTGCATCACCAGTCCACCACTGTTACATCTCAGCACGCACTGACAGCAGTAAGAAAACACTCCCAGGTGAAGTTTCCTAGGTCAGATAATCTATTTGTATATTTTTAAGGGAAAGAGCTCTAACTATGCTGATTTTTAATGCAAGCAAGATTTCCCTGCAAGTCAGTTTGAAGATTAAATATTAGAAATTAAGGCTGACAGGACTTAGCAAAAGGTAATAATAGAAAGAACCAGCTTTATCCTTAACACATTCCTGAACAAAGGAAGGTGAAGGTTGCAGCTCCATCCCACCAGTGACTCAGCACTTACAAAGATACTCTATGGCGCCTTTGGAAAGCACAAGTATTAGTCTATATATTTCCTCCACAGAAACCTTTACAGACACATTACTCCATCTGAAGCTATTTGTTGAAGTCATTTGTCAAATTTGAAGGAGCCAGGAAACAGAGGTTACCAAATAATTCAGCACAGTTTTAGTGCACCAAATAAAACAAAAATAATGATCTGCAAGTAACAATCCCTCTTCGTTACTTTGGTTGCTTGTCTGTAAACGAAGATGTGATTTGATTTTAGATCAACTTCTTTCAGACCAATTATAGATTGTTTTTGCCCTCTACATAAATTCACTAGCCCAAAACTTTTTGCTAAAAATAAAAGTGCCCATATTATTTTGAAATCTATTTCAGGGGTTTTCAATGGGCTTATCCATATTCTTAAACTTTTTTTTTTTAAAAAGTGGAAAAAAACTGTTTCAAAATGTATTTCCAAGCTTCCTAGTGCAACTTTGGAAGAACAACAAGGTAGATTTAACTTTTAAAGGTTAAGACTATTGTAATGATTGGGTTTCATGTTTTACTCTGCTGCAGTTTGAATTTACTAACTACAATTTTGAGTCGAGCTCCTGGCACTGACAGACTATTGTCTGTCATTAAAAAAATAAGTCCTGCAAGTGAAAGGATTGAAACTGATGTAGCAGAGATGGGAAAACAGGTGTGTGATCCCTCAGCATACTTACTGGTATGGATTCCTTTCCACTGCAGTTATCAGTTGTCATAATTTTGCCTATGGCTCCTTCCTCATTTAAAGCTCCGTGTAATCCCGCAGGAGCTGCACTTTCAGCAGTTTTTGTGGTTTCTTCCAACTGCAGAAGGTTGAGAGGAGAACTGCACCTTGACTGGAACAGAGGTGGTGAAGCCTGGTCATGAGGACCCACTGACTGTGGAGTGCAGGAGCGGGACGGCTCATTTCGTGTCTCTGCGACAGGAGCCTTTTCGGGCTCTGCTGGTGGATTGTAATGGAATGGCTGTGTCGGGAAAAACGCCTGCTGTGGGAAAGGGCTGGGGGTAGCAAACGGTGGCTGTGCTGGAAATACTGTCTGTGAGGAGAAAGCGGAATGGGCAGGGAAGTTGGGCTGACTGTGGTAAAGTGTTTGAGGTAAGTTATTGTTCATCTCGGGGTAGACATAGTTGGGGAGCACAAGAGCTACGACCGGGGTCATGAAGGGAGCAGAGAACTGGGAGGGTTGCATAGGGCAAGTATTTCCAGAGTCTGGCAACTGATTAAAACCAGAGAGTGAAGTTTCAGGAGCTGGTGGCACAGTCCCCGCTGCTGGAAAAACAGGAAGTGAATATGCAGGCATAACAGTGGGAAAAGACACTGCTGAGTAGCTCGCTTGGGAAGTCTCTGATGGTGACCAAGCAGTGGTATTCAAACCCTGGAGAGGGAACCGATGGGGGAATTTCGCTCCAGAAGTTGTACTGTCTGAAGACTCCTGTGGCTTAATGCGCTTGGATTTCCTGTTCTTTCCACTTTTTTTCCAAGGCTGATCCACTCCAGAGGTGGCGTTTCTTTGTCCACGGCCACCTGCAAAAAAATAAAGAAGTTATAATAAAGGTTATAAAAAAATAGTTACACAAGACCTGTATAACTACTTAAATTAAAAATTAAAGATAAAGATCTGAAAAAATTGCTTAGCAGTGTCTGACTTCTGTTTCAACACAAGTCAAGACTGAAATGGTAAGAAAATCAGATCAGTATCAAGCCTTTTTGAAATGCTTGATCAATGCTTGAAATGCCATCCAGAGTTCCTAGGCCTAATAAACAAAACAGTCTCACTACTACTGCTTTTCTCTGCCATTTCCATCCCACAGATTGCATTAATAACTTAAAGGCAACCAAACAATTACCAGATTGTTTCACCATAGTGGAATGGGGAAAAACAGGAAAACAAAGGAGTTGAAAACAAAACCAAACCACAAAACGTGAAAAAAAGACAGATGGAAAGACAGAAGGAAAAGAAAAGCAAGGGATTACAAGCAGAGATACAGTAAAGCAAACATGCTAAAGCATGTTTTTCATCCCTTGAAAGTATATGCATGACAGTAATGTTATAGTGAACAGGTAAAAATCAAAACGTCAGTTACTAAATGAAAAATTATATTCCACTCTCAATCTTCTGGCAAGAATCTTTCTGTGGACTTTGAAAATATCACGCAGCTGTTACTGTTCACAGTGGCCCCACAACACAACCAAAAATGGAAATGCCCTCCCAACAGGATTCACTTCCTACATAAATGCAAGTCTTATAGAGAAAACTACTGCCATACCACGTTCACCAGGCCGTCCTTTTGGTTTATCTTGTAAGTAGTAATTGCAGTGCGACTGAAATATATTAAATCTCTTGATTTCTTTAAACTTATTCAAGAAGCTCTGCTCCTCTTTTTGTGTATGCACTGCAAGGACTTCCTTTGTCAGTCCCAGTTTTTTAAAGGGCTCCTTTTCTTGATTTAGTTGTGCAGAGCTGGATGGAGGGGCAAGAGGTTGGCCATCCAAGATTTCTGCTCCACTCGGACCATCTTCTATCATTTCTACAGAAATAGAAGGAAAAATATATCAAGACAAAGTTAAAAAAAAAAAAAAAGCTCTGGATATGCATTTTTAAGATATTACAATTCTGTAATAATTTCACTGCAAGTTTAAGATACAAATTCCATCCCTACTTATTCCATTTCCCAAGTGACATTTCAGCTGTAAGAAATGTAAGTCACAAGCAGATATTAGCTGTTCACAAGTCTGACGTTTAACCTTGCCAGTAATTGCCATTTTGCAGGAAAAATTATTAGCAAAAACCATACCTAATTCAGGTTGTGTTTTCTTGTCTCCGACATGAACAATGGTACTACTGTAGCTGCACTGACTTGTGAGAGACACAACACTTTCAGGCTTGCCAGGTAAAGCCAAAGATGTTAAGTGAGCACCAACCACTGGAGGACCACTCGATTTACCAGATGCCTTCAACACAGCAGGATCTATTAAAGAAATAAAGTTGCAGTTTAATGAACATAAACGAGAGAGAATTCAAGTTACAAGTTGCTAGAGTTGCTAAACAGTAAAGGCCAAACTGTGCTTGACAAGAAAGACAATGAGCATTTTACTTGCTGCATTCCACCAAGAGTATTCTAGGAATAGAACAACTACTGAGCAACCAAATCCAATCCTCTATTCACACATACAGCCAAACCAAACGTTTTCAATGAAGGACATTTTGCTCCTTCCTGGTCTTAACTGTTCTTTCATGGCACAATTTTGGAAGGCACTTTCCAGCCGCTTCCAGCCTAAGTTCCCCCCAGCACCCATAGTGTTGTACACTAATCTGTCATTAGCTGGTTACCCTGACAGTTTTGCTCTGAGTTAGTTGCACCTAGTTCAAATTCCCTCCCCTGAAAGCTACACACAATAATCCAGCAGAGGTCATACCAGTGCCTCATAAAACAGTATTAAACATTCCTCCTTTCAGAGAAATGCTTCCATAACACATTTCACCACTAAAATTTGCCTTTTTCCTGATTAGATTATGCTGGTGACTTCATCATTCTCAGGCATCGGTGCAACAAAAAACTAGTGACCCACATCACATCCTGCCTACTAGAACTGCAGAGGCTCCAAATTACAGCATTTCAGTTCCTTCTACAGGACACTTTGCTCCTATGTATACTGATAGCTTCTAATTTCATTCTAAAAGCTGCATTAGAACTTCTTTTTGAAGCTGGTCAAAAGAAAATACAGACAAGATCATTCCCTATACCAATTTTTGAGACACTCCAGGGACACTTTCCCTTCAGCCTCATATAATGACATGGCTGAATGAACAAAGCTCTCATTTGTGTTTAGTTCTTTTATTAATCTTACAATTCTTGTACTAACCAGTTACATTCTGTATTTCATTTCCCCATCCAGACAAGGGACTGTGTCAAATCCTAACCTTCAAAATTCTACTGTATTTTATACAGTACAAGTAAGTTCATAGCATCTACAATCCAGATATTCTATCAACTGCTCAGTATTCTGACTGTAGGGAAGATTTTAATGAGAAAAGATCACCAGCATCAAACACTGAGAAAACAACTATGAGGTCATGCCCAAACTACACTCATTATTTTACAAAAAGTAACACCCAACTGACTGCTAGCCAAAATCAATCAAGAAAAAGCTGTGCTGTAGAGATACCTCCCAAGGGCTGTATAGCATTCTCAGCTGCTTTTTGTTCGTGAACTCCAGAACTCAGTGATGCAACACTTGTTGAAGGTTCACATTTTCTTTTTGCTGTACCAGGCACATTACAACTCTCCAAGTACCTAAAACACAACAATTTAACAATATGAGATATACAAATCTTAAGTCCAGAGGTCAAGAGTAATTTACACACTAGTTGCTTACCTGATGACACTGTCCAAACAGCTGATCTGTTGATATGAATATACAGGTTGTTCTTTCCAAGCCAACTCTTCAGTAGTCACATTCTTAGGAGCAGCTGTTACTGCAGTATCCTTTCCCCCTACATCTTTCACCTGACCACCAGGAGTATTTTGTTTTTCTGTGAAAAGAGATTCTGCTATCAAGCAATTATGGCATTAAATCCCTGCAAATTCTCATCAAAGTAGCAGTAAACATTTTCATTTCTGCATATTTCTTAACAGGTCACAAATTAACCACTGTAAAGCTGGAGGTTTGCACACTAATGGATGAACATGGTGTAAAATACTTTCCTGTCCTTATGGATTCTTGGAGGTGTAAAGTTTAGTTAGGTCATATTATACAAGGCACCAGCACAAGAGACTATAATTAACTTTTTAACGTCTTACCTGCAAAAGACTCTTTCTTATAGTCCACTTTTGCTTTATTGTCAGTGAAAATATGCTGCCCTTTATTCTTGACCTTACGGGCATATTGACAAACCTGCTGAAAGCAGTTCATTAAAAACAGTTATTGCAAAATTTTGACATAAAACAACATTCACAGAAGCTCCTCAGTAGACCAAATCTAACCTCAGTCTTGCAATTAGTTCGATCGCAGGAGAAATCTGCATGCATTGCATACAATCTTATTGTGCAGCAGGAGCAATTTGGGAAATCGATAAAAGACATTTAAAGTAGGGGTTTTGTACACAATTACTCTGTATTTTGTTTATTATGGTTGAATGCCTTGGATCGGAAAATATAAAGGATACATTACAAAAATGACCTCAGAAAAAAAACCTATTACTTGGTGAAAAAGTAAGGAAAGCCAGGTATCTATTTCCCTCAAAACCAAGATCTCTTGGGACATCACTTTTCTGCATAGCTCCAAAAGTAGTAATTTATCTGTTACACAAAAAATCCAGAGACTTCATCTGTTTATGCCACCAGTGTTGAAGAACTGAAAGCCAAGAAAGTGATCACTTTGGCAAGAGCTGGAGTCTGCAAAGTCTGATCACAGAAGTGCAAATTAGATTTGGAAGAATTAGCCTATAAGCAGTATAACTCAGTGAATAAAAATTTTGGCTTTCAGAATTGAATGTAAAGTAAAGTTTTAAGCACAAACTAAAAGATTACTACATTCCATTTATTTCACTCTGTATTATAGGGCGTATTTTTGCAACATTAAAGGCTATCAGAGTCAAGCTATCACTTGATTATGCAGGTATTACTGCATTTAATCTTCTTAGTTTCATTTGGGAAAACAGTAATTACTGACTTTTCCCTCCAAAAAGAAACTGCTTTCAAATATCCAGCTGGTTTTTCCAACACAGTATGTAACATGTAACAGATATTAGATTAAGTAAACACATTTTACGGGTTTAAATTCTTTATAAACCTTGACTTTCACGCCTATAACTGTGTTTGGTATCCTGAGACTTCATCTACACCAGGAAGGTTTATTCCTTTAGATAGAAATGTTTTTCCTTATGTCAAAAAGGATGACATGTTCTTCACACTTCCTTCCATCCCTCACTTGAAAGTGTTAATCTAAAAGGTAAAAATGCCCACTTTGACCACTTTGTTTTGTGCCACATACTTGAATAAGAAAAACTCAAACCTACTGGCTTATCCTTATGAGTGTCTTCATTATTATTTCCCGTGCTGTCACTGGAGGATGCCACACTCATTAAGTGCTCATGTGAACCATTGCTACCTAGACTTCCATAGCCACTGGATCCACTGTTGTGTACAGGCTGTTAAACAACAACAAAATATACATTTATATCTACACATGTATCTCAGCACGTCAGTAACTCCATGCGAAAAAAAAAAAAAAAGGCTTTATTTTGTGTTGGGTTTTTTTGTTGCTTGGTTTTTTGGGGTTGGATTTTTTGGTTGGTTTGTTTGTCTTTTGAGAGGACTCCTTAGCTGTATGAAATCCTTAAGGTACCCACTGGAGTTCTAACGTACTTCAGTAAGTCTTGCCTGGTAATCCTGAGTGCAAGCAGTTCCCAGGATTGTAGCCAAAGATTCCAATACAGTAGCAGAGCTAAACAAAGGGTCACACAAAGATAAACAGCCTTCCTTCAGTGGGAAATGAAAAGGGTACCAATTAAGGCACGTGCTGTACCTGCAGTAGCAGCCGATATATTTGCTCAGTGATTTCCTGAACACTGGGGTGAAGGATTCTATCCTCTGTATAGTTGGGAGCAGCAAAGACATCTTCATTCAAGGGACCCCTGCATAAATCAAACATATACCAGCTCATTACCAGTGCAAGTACTTCAATCACAGAGAGGCCACAGCTTCAATTTAACATCTGTATAGACTAAGCAGAATCTAACGCTTATTCTGTTCCCTTACGTCTTTCTCAAGGACCACTAGGTAAACTCGAGGGAAGGGAAAATAAATTAAATTTAAAAAAATCTCAAAGTCCCAACAGTTCGTTGACTTACGTCCTAACTTTGTGTCTTCCAATAATAAATGAAACTTTTCTACTCCAAGGGTTGATGAAACTGGACCAGCTGGTGTCCATGGTGATATAATCTCCATTTCTAGTGCAAAACCTGATTGGTGAGTAGTCAAAAGGCTGTCCTCCATACTGAAGAACTGAAATGAAGGATTCAAAAGGAAATTTTAGATTAATATTTGCACAATTCTACTTAATGATTCAGGATTTTGCAATGAATTGCCAAGGAGGAAGATGCTATTTGAAGTAACGAATGCCAGATACATCAATACTTTCAGAAATGCTGGGCTACCAGAAAAAGGAGACCTTTGTAATTTACTGGACTATGGTCAAGAAAATCACCTTTAGAATACAACAAACTAAAGGAGGCTGAATTAACAGTTTTACAATTTAAAACTTGAAAAAATTCACATTGCCAGAATGACTCTTATTCTCTTCTCTGTGAAATAAGAAAGACTATTATTTAAGGTGTGACAACTTCTATCCCACCATTCTAAAGAAAACTTTCTTTACATATGAAATATTCATTCACAGTCAACTTTTTTTACAGCAGATACATATCTTCATATTGAATACAAAACTAAGTGATTTCTCATTTTCATGAATTTGCACTGAGAATCAAGTTGCACAGTAAAAGATTCAGTATTTACTTGCAGAAAAAAAATCATAGACACAATTCATTTTCCCCTCCTACTTGAAGCCTTCGTCATCATTCTTATTAATTTTTTGGAAAAAAAAATATTTCTGCCCCAATAAGGGACTACATACTTTTTTTGTGAATTGCTAGCATTAAGGGTCTGTCATTTGGGTGAAGATGCACCAAGACTGGTGTTCCCACTAAGTCCTGAGGTAGGTATCCCAGCAGAGGTACTGCTCTGGGGAAAGAAAAAGAAAAAATAATAAAAATCAAGTGGAATAAAGGTATATTTCATCTTTAAAATACTTCCAGTTTTCTTTGCTATTTTTCCTATGAAGAGAATGAGCAATCTAAAGTCTAAATATGGTGAAAAAGCAGTTCCAACTTAATAACACTCTTTCAACAAGAGGGATTTTGCTTGTTTGTGGGGTGGTGGTCAGACCAAGTCAAGGAGTCTCCTACAGCAGTTCTGTGGGTTTTTTGCTGCCTAACTTTAGAGGATAAATACTTACCCTAATTTTAAAAGAGCATTAATAAACTATAATCTTGTAAAAGTCTCATGAAGGTAAATAGTACCCCAATCCCTTGGCTGCAAGCCAAGGGTAGGGATCACAGGATTACCAGGGCTGAACTAGCAACAGGGCAGTTGAGTAGGACTCAAGACAACTTTCTCACAGGCAGGTTAAGAGTTCAACTTCAAGGAGTTGCAAGGAGACAAGCTTATTAACTAGAGGATTAAAAGCAATATTACCGAAATCCTGCACATTATCAACAACCGCTCCTAGTGATGTGAATGGCTGATTTATGTGATGAAATAATTTTTATTGATCCCTTCAGGCATTTGCATTAAGGAGAAAGAGTGAAAGTTCAAAAGTGTCACCTTGCACCTTAGCCTGAAGATTAATAAGCTTTGGAAAAAAAAAAAAGCAAACAGAAAACATTAAGTCAATACTACTCAGTAATGCTGAAGTTGCCAGATACCAACAAGTCATCTTGTAAACTCCACACACTGTACACTTTCCTCCCACAGCCCTGTTTTCTGACAAAGGTTCAGGGTAGGAAGATATTCAGGTATCTGAATAGCTTTAATGGAAAACTCAGCCACAGTGCACCACAGACAAGGGATTTGTGCCATGTAAGAACTCAAAAGCATTATGCAACATATGCCTTCAACACTGCACTTCCAACACCCCACTGGAATGACATCAGTTCCCCAAAACATCAAACATACCCTTCTGGCAAAGAGGCTGAGATATTCAGGGGAAAATGAGGAGAACAACTAATGCCTTAGTATTGAAGCAATTAGTTAAGTGATCTTGGAAGCTTGCAGATGAACTAAAGCAACAAAGCTGAAACTGGCATGAAACTCTCACCAAACCACATCGTTGTGACACATTGACATTTAAAAGTGCTGCCAAGTTCAAATCACATGAGAAAAGTTGTGCCACTAGAGGACTTTAAAATACCAGTCGACTCCAAATGACTTCATCAAGTAACACAGTTAGAAGGTTTTGCTCAGTACCATTCCTGTTCTTTGCCACCTGCTTTATGAAAGCCTGGCAAACACCACGCTTGTTTGAAAAAGAGATCATATTTTATCCAACTGTTACTTATTAACCCAATTATAAATGAAGATGCAAATTCAATCACTTCTATGAACAAAACAAAACAAAACCCCCCTCTGTGTTCTTATACTGATACGAAGATCACTGGTAAAGTCAGGATCTAGAATGCGAGACTGAACTGGGCTCGCTTGTTCTGATAAAGAGGAGACTAAGAAATGATCCAGGAGCTTCCCACAACTCCTGGAAAGAGAAGTTACAAAAATGGAGTTAAATTTTCTTAGTGGTTGCCAGACAATAAAATGGGCAGTGGTCCCAGACTGAAGACTGGAAAGCTTATGCTGGATGTTAGGAAAAGTTTTTTAACTGAGCAGTGCACCACAGGAACAGTTTCCCACAGAGATTGTGCAATCTCTGCCCCTGAAGGTTTTCAGGCATTTCTGAGACAAGATTACAGATGATCTAACCTAGAGCTGGGCAATGGCTTTGTTTCAAGCAAAAGATCTCCAGCAGTCCTTTCCAACCAGCCCTTCTGTGATCACATAATGCTGTATTTGAGAATGATGCCTCAGCATCATTATGCTTCCTCATAATGAATAACACATCCAGAGTTTAGGTTAATAAACTCATTTTATGAATGCAAACGCACACATGGTGCAAGAATGGCTGACGAGGAGAGGCAGCCAGTTTAGTTTGTATCTCGGAGAATGAAATTTAAAGTGTCAAAACAACACGAATAAGAAGGTTCTTTATATTGTAAGCTACGTGCAGAACTGCTCTAAATTAACTTACGAAGATACATTTCAAAGACAAATATAGATAGGAATGATCCATTTAACTTCAAAAAAATATTTATTTTTACTTAAGTTCTGTGCAGAGATGCACTTGCAGGGATCTGATTTGATTTGTTCAGACAAATACACATTTTTCCAATCTATGAAAACAATGCAAGTCAGGCAACAGTTTCAGTGTTATATTATGAACAATTCTGAGTCAATGGCAGGTGCTCAGTTGCACATTTTGAAATATTACACTCAGCTTTCTCTAAGAATCTGTTGCTTTGTGTATTACACTGAACCCTGGAGAGTTTAAGATTAATCAACTGCATATGCATATCTTGGCAAACATTTATCTGGCTGCCAATGCTCTTAGGAGCTAAACAATTAAAAGCAAAATGAAACACACACAAAAGAGAAGAACAGAAATAAGTGACATTAAGTCCTACTATCAGACCAAGATGTAATCAACCCTTACTGGAAGTGTTAAAAAGTGGTATCTGAGAGCAAGCGGCAACACCAGACTGACAGGAAAGAAGCTTCCATGGTAGTCACATGGAAGGGATTTACTGCACTTGCTCTACTCAAGCCCAAGAATAAGGGCAAAGCTATCTTGCCCTTTCTGTTCAGTGAGTACCGGAAATCCATGAGCTGGGGATCCACGGAGGAAGGAAAGCTTTGCACTGTGCCATCAAGCCATCTGGAAATAGAAACCCACCTTGCAAAGTTGCAGTTGGCTTGGAGATTGTGTGGGAATGAGGGAGAGAGAAAAATCCATGAAGAGGACAGAACTACAGTGGACTAAGTAGTTCTTTTGTCAGCTTAAGCTGTTTGGAGAGACTGTATAAATCATACCATGGAAAAAAATTTTGTCAGCATTCCATTGTTTTCTATCCTACAGGAACTCTCATACTTGGCCACAATGTCTGCAAAGTTAGCCAAAACCAGCTGTATCTGAAATTCCAAATTTATCTTCACTGATTAGCCACTACCTTCTTCTGTAGCAGTTATCTCCAACACCTTTTGCAACTCTTGTTTAATAAAAAACCTATGCACTGCACTAATACTGATGTGCCTGACCTTTCTACAGATAAACTATCTCAAAAGTCAAACAGTATTTTTTTTCAGCTTGACTCCAGCTTAGTCAAGCATCCCAATAACTTTCTTTCCCCCAATCCCTCTCTCTCTTCTGCTGTACTTAAAGATTTTGCCGAGAATGGCATGTCTTCAGAAACAAGATTTCCACCCTAAAGATACCACAAAAACCCAAAATTGTCCATTGTACTTGTACTCTGCCTGAAGACATCCTCCCCATCTTGACCTACAAAGAAAATTTTGGCATTCTTAGAATGCTTAAAAACAAGACAGAAAGAATCTCACAAGCCAAATCTTAATATGACAGCTAACTTAGTTTTCACTAAGCAGAAAAAAAATCAAAGTAAGGTCCCACATATAGCACAAGAATCAAACTCTAAAGGAGTATCTTCTGTTCTTCTCACAGACCTCATGGTTCCATCACTTAGATGTCCTTTGAAAGGGATACGGTCTCAAGTTACACAAGTGGGGGTTTAGACTGGATATTAGGAAACATTTCTTCATGGAAAGGGTTGTCAAGGTTGCCCAGTGAAGTGGTGGAGTTACCATCCCTGGAGGTATTTAAAAGATGTGCAGATGTGGTGTTTAGGGATGGTGTTGTAGTGGTAGACTTGATGAACTTATCCAACTTAAGTGATTCTATGGAATCTTGATTTATACCTTAGTTCCTTGGTCTCTGTATTACTTTAAGATCACAGGTGGCATATTTGTTTCTACTTTAGAATGTAAATACTTACTCTAATCTAATCTTTCAAGATTGTCAAAGCAATGTGAAATCTTCAGCCAATACAATTTGAGCAGGTTTTGTACACTTTTTGTTTTTTAAAGATCTTATATTTCATTTTAAAAACACCCTCTACTAGTTGTACCTGGGTCAGCAGAAAGTGACAGCAGCACATTAGTTAGATCAAAGTTAAAAAAACCCAAACCCACACACACATAAAATTTTATACAGGTCATCATTATCAGCACAGAAATTTTTCTGACCATTGGTTCATTCATTGAATTTATCTCCAGATTTGTCCCAGAAGGAAGGAAAACAGAAAAACAAGCAAATAATTTTCCACTTAAATACCAGCGATAATGCATTCTCATGCTTAGTGACAAGAGGGGGATGTATTTTTCTCGGGTTAAACACTCTTCAGCAGCTGCATAACTTTTTAACCCCATACAGACACCCTAACGCCCGTGAAGATACTGGATAGCTTGCTTATCTGTAAATTAAAAAAATATTTCTGTAAGTTACCTTTCATCTACATCCTGGAACAAACAGGTCGGTGTGTGCGTAGTGGTAAAAATTCTTTTGTCAGGAGGAATTCTGGGTGCTGGGAGAAAAAGAAAAGCAGATTAACAAGTGGCATTTTTGCACATACAACACATCAAGCTCCAAGTCCAAAATTCGGTGCAAGAGCACATAGAAAAGCAGCTTTCTAGCTCACAGCCTCTCAGCAAAGGTGGAGAATAGAAACAGTTATCTTTCACTGCAATAAAACCTGAACAGCTCTTACTTTTAGGAAACCAAAGTAGTCATTGTCCATTCAAAGGATTACCTTCATAACCAGAATGTACTTTTTCTGCAAGCAACACACAGCAAAGCTGGTCTTCTGCTATTTCTGGATCTTGCACTTTGATAAGGTAAGGAGTCATCCGAAAGGGGTGATAGCAAATCTCATTTTCACGCTCCTTCCCCGCACTAATAATTAAACAGAGTTAATTATTTCAACAGATTAATCTTATGCCAAATAAAATTTTAATTTATCCATTGTAATTCCCTCATGTCACAAGAACTGCATATTAGCTCCTAGAATAGCACCCAAGATCTTAACTTTTTTTTTTTTGGTAGAAGAGAATCTAATTCCAATGGCATCCTTTGCATACCAATTGCAATAAAGAATACGTTGTTCTCTCCACTGCCTGAAATAAAGATTCACAACTGCATGAAATGGGAATCTGATAGAAAAAGAAAAACCCAACTCGTACAATAAAGTTATTTGTTGCTCCAATAATTTTGATTTGTGACATTATACCCTTATGAAGGATGAATTTAGCTAATTTTTATGAAGACCACTTTTACCTCCTCAATTAATATAAAGATCATCTTTTAATTAATATTTATTACAATTTAAAAAGTGAAGGTTCAATATAATATATAAGTTGTTTACTTAACAAGAATACAGAACACTGTAATGAAAATAACAGCCACTTAGACAGTGAACAAAAAAAATCAGCTGTAGTAAGTTTATAACAGCACAGCTTTATAAAAGTTAAGCTTTTGAAACCAGTATCAGTTGGACAAAAAAAAAAAAATCTCTGATAACACCATCAGTACTTCCACAGTCCTTACAATCCAACACTCGGGAGCAGTGGATTACCTCTAATTCGTTTACAGTTTACTCATAGCTCAGTAATAAGTATTTATTTGCTCCAGAAGTATTATGTAATAGGATCCGCTATTTTTGTTTCTGGAAATGGTGCCAGAGAGGCAATAAGCATTAAGAAATCAAATTGCACAAGAAACAACAGGGAATAAGCAGCCAGCTTCTCCTAAATAAAACCAGCCAAAGAGGAGTGGGGGCAGGAAAAGAAGGAAGAAGAGCAGAACCAAAGAATTGTGTCATCGAGTAACTGTAAAAGAGACAAATCAAGTTATCCTTGAGTATCTTTCTAGGGGACACTCGAGATAAATTTGAGACATTATTTTCCTAGAGAGAGAGAGACTCTGCAGCAGGTGCTGGACACAACAGTTGTATTAACATGAAGTGAAGGCTTTCCATAGCAGGAGGAGATACTATAACAGCTTCCTTTATGGCCCAAAGGTCAATATTCACACTGATTGACTTCCAAGATGCAACTTCTTGAAATCGCTTTGCAGTTTTCTCTGTGGCTTCTAGAGTTAATCAACTGGAGGACATGCAGATGTTTTGCTTTATGATCACATTATGGAAAAGCGTGAAATTCAGATACCATATGGTTCTTACAAAAGTGAAATGGGTAATGCACAGTTTCACAGTACAACACTAAGCTTTACAATAATGTCGTCTTACCTGATGCGACAGAAAAACGATTTCTCTTCCATGCAATCCTGAGTGGAAGACTCTAGAAATTTTAAACATATTTCATAACAGGTTACAAATCACTTCAAGATTATTATATTTAATACATTAATTTTTCTTTAAGAGGTTATGGTTGATTTTTTTAGAAACCTTTATGTTCCCTGAAGTATCCATATTTACTTGCTAAACAATGTATTTCATAAGCAACTAAGCCCGACCACCACTCAGGTTTTGAGGCTGGTGTGTGAATCACAATTGCTTGCTTACCAAGTCTTTTTCCTAAACATACCTAAACAGTTTTCCAGTTTGAGCTGCTAATCATTTTTTTTTTTTTTACAGGACTTCATAGTGTTGACCAAAAATAATGTTTGATTATCTGAGACCCCAAAATCTGACCATTTTCTTAGAAAGGCACTAGGACAGCTAGATCACTGAATCTACTTACTACCACCCCTCTCAAAAGAAAGGTTTTTTTGTGAAGGCTTCTCTTCACATTTCAAGCTCATTTCCCTCCTTTTCCAGAGCAGTCAATGACTGGTTTTCAAGGAAAGCTTTGGCATTTCATAGGCCTCTAGCACAATAACTTTGGATATTATATTCCATGGCAGCTGATACATGAGGCAGTGTGCTCAGTTCCACTTACTGCATTTTTTAAATAAAACTGCAGAAAAGGCTTAAAAAAAAAAATCAAACAAACCCCCAAAACCTTTATAACTGAGTATCTGTAATCAGGATTGCATGGTCAGCATTTACCACTGACCCTGTTTTGAGCCAGAAGTCGGACAAGAGACCTCACAAAGGTTCCTTTTGACCTGCTTCATATATGCATTACTCAGTACATATTCATTTCAGATCAAATATGGTTCACACCCTGGTTTAACTTCACAGGCTTAGTATGCAATGGATTGGACTTCCAAACATTTAGAACAGACCTTGAATTGCAAGTGTTTGGTTAAAATAGTTGGCAGATATTTTCTCAGTTACTAACAGCTGTAGATATAGTAGTAAAACAATCCTCCTACAAACAAATATCAAGTGCTCTGAGACATCTCAACATTAGCTCACCTAACATCATTTTCCCCCAGGTTGAAAGAAGAGAATTGGTGAATGCACAGTGATCACAGCTGAAATAGCTTTTTCTACACAGTAATCAAGGTGTTCAGTATTCAAATCATAACCATTTAAAAAGAAGGAGGTAGAGCATTGTCCCCCCTCATAGGAGAAGAGAAAGTGTGAAGAAAACTGTGGTCATTTGATTGCTAGTAAAAGTGGAAAGTAAACCCACTCTTCAGCATGAATTCTTACTTTGTTTTCATGAAAGGGGCATAAGAACCAAAAAACAATGACATTTGGAAGACTTTCAACCAACAGACAAGCCTTGCTGATTTATACAAGTGTATTATACACCTAGTATTGTTCAGAGATGTTCCAATAATGCATCTGTGTTACATCCTCAAAAAGTGATGGAGAAGGATGGGAGGATATTAAAAATCAGTTCAAGGAATTACATTTGCATGACTGAAAGTAGGTTAGAAGAGCATCTGCTGTTGAGACCACTCACCAGCTCTGTTGCAAATATTCCACGATGGCAATCTGTATGGGGTGGTAGAAGTATAGAACACACTGACATCCTGAGGTGCCAAGAACTCCACAAATTTGGCATTTCTAAAATAACCCTTCTTACAGCGGAGAATAGAAGCAGCTTGATCAGAGATGTACAAAATTTTCCCAGTAATCAATGAAACAGCTACAGCAAACATATCCTAAAAACAAAAAGCTCAAGTTATTTAGACAGTTTGAAATATTCCTCTGTCCAGTATTTATATATATATACACACACACACACGTAAGACATAAAAACATTAATAAATTCAAAATAAAAACTAAGGAAATTGTTGAGCTATATCTGTAATGAAACAAAATTAATCTGCTTTTTAAGGAGATATACACACAGAACACTTTCCAACTGTGCAATAATACACTCCTATTTACCAGGTTACAAGACCTAAACATCGTGGTCTAAAATTTTATGACGCAGAATGAATTTACAAATTAAGAATTAATGGGCTTCCATCTATATAGATGCACATTTTCCCTGCGCTTGTTACAGGCAGGGTTTACATTTACGAAGTTCAGTTGTTTGTGAAAGACTGTTTATGTGAGCTGGTCCATCCACTGCGAAACGAAAGAAGTGCTCCAAACCACTTGGAAAAGTATGAGTGTGCAGGTGGAAAAAACGTCCCACGCACTCCACTTGTATTGTTCCATATTGTTTCTCTTCTTGACACAGAGGAGCTCCCTGCGTCATAACCTTTAGTGCTCCATCCACCAACACTGCACACAAACTCAAGAGCTGTCATCAGAACACCAGTTTCACAAACTCAGATGCTTCAGTTTAAACGAACAACGTTTATGAATTTGCCTTAATTTCTCAGCTGTGCTCTGCACTTCCTATTTATTTTCCTCTGTGGGGAGATTTACTATTTATAAATACAACAAAACCCACTTACTCCAAGCTACAGAACATCCCCCCATCACACCCCTGTTGTACAGATTTCAGAACTTCCTACTTTCAAGTAGAGGTTTCAGTTTAAAAAAAAAAAAAAGTGGAAGGTTGTCTAATAAGTTTAGATACAATTATTTTTTGAAGACCCTGTAACTTATCTATAAAATACTAGTATTATGGAAATAAATAATAATTTTAAAAAAATCATTCAGACTATCACATTTTATTGTTAAAACTACACTGATTATCATAGCTGAACAGGGTAGCACCAGATCCCATAGCAAGCCTGTACCTGTTGCAAAGACCAGACAAACACCATGGAAAAGGACACAATACACAGTGATTCCAACACTTCCATCACTCTTCAGTCACACTAACACAAAGAACTGGTGAAACATCAAATAAGCCCTAGTTATAAGATCAAGCTGAAGTAATTCACTGTGTTCCTTGACTAAAATTTGGAAAAAGTTACTCTCCAACAGGTGTTTCAAACAAAAACTAATGATGTCTCACAGCACATTATATCACTCGGATATTGAGATGTGTCACACCACCATCTGCAGGCAAAGCCTCAGAGTTCCTACTCAACATCTCCTGGAATGCAAACGCCAGCTACAGCAAGCTGACCCAGCTACCAACTCTTAGCATGTAAAAGGAAGGAATGCCTGAGAATTGCAGTTGAAGAGAACATTTTCAACCCACACTGTGGACCTGGGTCACCGTACTCACCGCATTTTTCAGGATGTATTCTGAGGTTATAGTCTCAACCTCTTCCACGGTGTAAGATGACACGTTGAGACCAGCAGGCTGGGATTCATTGATCATCAGCAATTGGTAATATTCCTCATTGGCTACAGAGAACAACAAACAACTTATATTCAGAATTATCAATAAACACTCAGCCTGGAAGCAGTAAATGGCCAAAATATTTTTTGGAATAAACACAGAATGAGCAGTCAGGAAATTGAGGTACTATTCCAATTACACTTTTTTCCTTGATAGAGCTTCCTCATCAGTAACCCAAACAAATTTATGCATCTTAATATACCCGTATATGAACGATCATATATTTTGGTCTATTTGACAGTTCAAACAGTATGAAATTGTCAATTGTTTTCAAATTAGTTTTCTAACTCAACAAAACATCAGTAGAATATCAATCATCTAGAGAGCTGCTTTAACTCCCAAAGGAACAAAAGATCACAGAGCCAACAGAGAGGAACCACCACGAGAACATCCGTTTAGAGAAGTTTTCAGACACAATGCAATTTCCTGTGTAACGATAAGTTTATTTAAATTCCTATTAAATTTTCATTTTATCCAGATTGGCATTATCTAGGCAGTATCATTGTTTACCTTTAACTTGTTTTATGCTTTTCAGGGCATATTTCAATGTTGTTAGGATGCTAGATTTGCCTTTAACTCTCTTCTCGGAAGGAAGGTGAGCTTTCAGCTCTTGTAAGGTTTTCAGCAATTCCTTTTGTGTTTTGGCTTTAGTGGACTGTTCACTACTGTAAAATTAAAACAAAAAAATAAAACATCACTTTAATGGTTGAAATGACATAACATCCTCTTGGAAGTCCAAACATACTCTGACACTTGTCATATACATATATTTGTACTACTGGCCTCATTAACTTTCCTAGTACTCAGTACCAGCTTCCAGAACTTACAAAAATTCTTACATGACCTAGAATCATTTAAAATGAAAGATTTACCACCACCTGGAACGTGATTTTACAATGTACAGATGTACAACTGTATGTGCAACAGTACATATACCCAAGCACCAGAGAATTTCTTTTTTTTTTTTCCTTTGCCAGTCTCCCTCCTCCCTTTTTAGTGGTATTTTCCTTAGTTCTTTTCAAAATCAAATTCAGAAATGTTCATGGACTTCAAAGGAGAGAAGCAGGAGGTCCACTCAAGTCTTCACCTCCTGTTCGAGCAGGTTCTCTTAAGAAAGGTCCCTGAAAAGGGAATGGCAGTGGGAGAGCATCAAATTAACAAAACAAATGGAGAAATCCTTTGAACAACATTATCCCAGTTAAGTATGGCATTACATTAAATACGATAAGGAAACTTGACTAAATATGTAAGGTAAAGAATCAGGAGGCTGGAGACAGAAGCTGCATTGGCATTTCTCAGGTGCATGTTCAGAAGTGCTGCCTCAGTGTAGGTCAAACAACAGATTATCAGTGCCAATGTCAGGAAGTTGTCACCTTCCTTTACAGTTCCTCTGTTTTCTCCCCATTACTAAGAGGTGCTGACACAATCAAAAAGAAATAAAACGAGGTGAGGGAAGGGAGGGGGAAGATAAAGATGGGTGGCAGACAGGTAGGAAAGAGTTAAAACGAAAAATCACCTTGTCTTTTGCACTGGAGTAGACTTCAAAAGCTAACCATTCACAATGATCACGAGGATTATAGAGCTGTTCTGAAACATTCCTGAAAATAAATTCTTTTCCATCAAAAGGAAGGTTTTCTCTTACCACTTGATTGTCACGGTTGGTCACCTCTAAGAAGTCACCCTATGCACCACTGCGGAAACAACAGTCTTGGCAACTGCCCTGCCCTGACTGAAGTGGTCAAAAAAGTGATTTCAGCTTCCAAGTAATTTTCAAGAGGATTTCTGAACATTTTTCTGAGAATTTTTAAGAGTCTGAAAAAGGTAAATCAGTCACCTGACAAGTGTTGGGTGTATTTTACCAAAAATGCCTGGAAAGTGATAAAGCTGACCTGTACTAGAGAATACACATTGTTCTTGCTTGCATCACAATGTACCATGAGGAATGCAGCATTCATTTCTTCAGTGGTCATTTTGTACCGGGAAATAATGGCAAGGGATCAGACACAAGAGTACAGCACTCCCTTGGGAAACATTATGTTCATGCTGTATATTAAAATCACATCTACAATGTGGCTTGACAGTTTGGACTGATGTAATCAAACAGGGCTTTGTTAACAGAAGAGCCATCTATGCTGGCAGTAGGGAAAAAGAGAGAGGGAAAAGATTATGAAATAACTGAGCATACAGCTGGTTTCTACTCTCTGTTTCATGAGAGTGGTCAGGTTCTTTTGCAAGAAAAGAAACCTTTCCAAAGTTTTCAAAGTAGCCCTCAGCAGCAGCGTGTGCAGAAGATGGGCCTCCCTGGAAAATAAGTTACACAACTCATAAATGTTTTCCCAGAGATGAGTAGCATCAGGCACAGCAGGCAGCCACAGGGAAGGTGTGACTTGCAGAGGACAGAATAAGCAAGTTCTATAAAAATAGGAGCTTTTCACTTTGTTTTTTGTGGACAGCAACCTGGAATGATACCTACAGATACTAAACTAGAGTTGTTGGTTGGCACTGATATCGAATCCAAAACCCAGTAGTCTGAACCTAAGATGAAGCATGCAGCTCATCAGACTACTTTAGCCTTCTCTTCAAAGATCATTCTCTAGATATCTTCAGTCTCTCGTTTTCAAAAGATGATCATATTCTGCTCTGTAACCCTCTAGCACTGTTCCTGATAGACTCCTAATTATTTCTGAGCAGAAAAATATTAGTGAAATTTAAAATAAAGAGACATCAGAAAAACTGTAATAAGTAACCCCTGCAGCCCCCCCAAATCTTGCAGTGAAGAAAATGGAATTAATGGGAAAAGAAGATTAAGAAATGTCTTTGTTTCAGTCTGCCTTTCATACTTAACAGTATGAACTCCAGATCACAATTTCCAATTGAAAACAGAGCATGGAACAAGATCTCCAGGTGCCTGCAAGGCAGACACAGAAAATAAGTTCCTCAAGCACCAAATGGTGCACAAGAGTAATTTTAATTTACCACCTTTCTACAAACTGTATCAGGTAGATACACTTCCAGGTAGGTAGGTATAGAGAGAGGTCTTAATCTTTGTATGCTGTAGTCAGATATCCTTGTCTGGTCTCCTGATCAGCTGACTTAAAAAAACAACAAGTACAGTAGGGCACTCTGAACTATCTAGATTTGAGCCTTTAGTGCTACCAAGGTTAGAAGCAGAGTTCAAAAAGAGGGATTTTTGCAGCTATGTTGGTTTATCCTTACACACTGGAGGCTTGAATCCCAGCAAATGGAACACAGGAGAGGCAGATGATATGGGTACTGGACATCAGAACATAATCGAACTCAACAGGTGAATCCTGATGTTAATACACTAGCAGGTTCAGACTTAATTCTAAAGAGCAGAAAACTTAAAAAAAAGCTAAAAAAAAACCCCACTAGAGCTGAAGCAATATTCAAAGGGATGCATAAAGAGTTAAGCTACCAAGTAACACGACTTGAAAGGTTATCACACAACTTGCATGGAACAGCAACAAAAAGCTCTAAAGCAATCAAGTGGTTAATAGGACATGCTACTGATTATGGACAGGAAGAGAATCAAAGACAGGATTTCTTGTGTCATCCTCCAGGCTTAGGTAAAACAAAACAACAACTCTATTCAGTTTTCAGCATTTAAGTGGCATGCAAATTACTGAAAAATATATGCCCATTAATTTACCTGCATCCACTGCTGGACTGGTTGTGTTCAGAGTTTGCAATCATCAGACTAAATGCATTTGAGCTTGAACTAGAATAAGGAACCATTGAAAAAGATTAATATTAGTAAACCTAACAAACAACTTCTAGTTCATCTTAGTTTTATGTTTCCTATTAATTACTGGCTACCTAGAAAAAAAACAAACCAAACCCGAACTTTAAAAGCTTCTGCATGGTACAATAAATGGAAACTATGGCTGTTAAAGATTTGTCTAAGAAACAGAGTAACTTGAGTGGGAAGGAATCCATAAGGATCACCAAGTCAGACTGCCTGGTCCTTGCAGGACTACTAAGAAGGTGGTTCTTACCATAGCTTTGCTCTGTACAGTAAGCTATTATTTAAAAGTTTAAAATAGCACAGTTGCATCGTGATACATGAGAACAAACTGACAGTTTTTGATACACAATTATAGAAGTTGGTTTACAAGAAAAAACATAAATAAGGCCAATCAAACACACAATGATGAGAAGAAAGATGCAAATCAAGTTGGCCATGCAGAATACCAGAGAACTTTTTTTTATGAATAAGTATATATTACACAATTTACACCACATGAGAGTACAATCTAGAACGCTCAACTTCAATCTCAAGATACATCTTATTCCTTAGTTATTATTCAGAAATTATATTCAAATGGAAAAAGTCATTAGTGAAAAAAATAAAAGTGAAATGTATTTTAAGGTTAGCTATTACCTTTTCTGACAGTCTGAAGATTCCATGAGCATTGCTGAATCTTTCCCATTTTCATCAGATTCATGGCCATGAGAATCATGCCCACTTGAATAGTTTTCATTTGTGTCATTTCCACTGAAGTCGTTTCCACTGGAGTCATTTCCACTGGATCCACTGCTCATTTCAATATCTTCCTGAAGAACTCCATGAGAGTGTTCAGGCTTTGTCTGAATTTCTGAATCTTCAGCAATCATCTGGCTATGGTTATTTGCAAGTCCCGGATAATCACTCATTTTCCACTGTTCTTTTAAAAAGGATGACAGAGAACTGCTTTCCCTGATCCCAGGCTGCTGCTCAGGGTTCTGCTCCTTAGTGCTGGAGTAGAACCCCCTGACCTTGATAGAGTCCGTGGGACACTCATTAGAAACACTGCCAAGATCAAGAGCAAATCAAGCCATATTCAGAGTTTTCTCTCTGTGCAAACTCTGTCTGGAAGTACAGATGCACAAATCTGAGGAGGAAGGGAAGGAAGAAAAAAAAAAATTATTTTCTCGTTTGCCTTGCTGACAGACTGGAATTTGCACTGACTGTAGAAAGTAAAGGTGATATTTATAGTTAATATATTCAGCATTTGAGTGGTGAAAAGTTTAGGTTAAATTACAATTCTCACAACATTTGATCACAGAAAAGGTATTTATATTTTAGTAAAAACCCAGACAAAAACCCCAAAGTTGAATAAACATGAATAACTCCTTAAAAGTTTGCATTCATTTGTTTTCTACTTTCCTACCTAACACTTGACAATTTCACTGCCTGGATTTGGACAATAACTGTTATTATTTTCAGTGAAACCATTCCACTGGCCTCCAGACCATTCAGACATCAGAGCATTGCTTACTTGGTTTGGAGGTCATTTGGGCTGTTTTGGTTTTTTATGTTGGGTTTTTTAAAATACATAGTCTTGGCCTGTTTCTTTTAAGATCTTTTCTATCATTTTCACCAGTTCTTCATTTCTTTCTTTATACAAGAGCCATGTAGGCAGGTAGACAGATCACACAGTAGGAACAGGGAGACTAAGCACACAAACCCACCTACTTATCAACAGCAAAAACTCTAAGACAGAAATAACTCTGAGATTGATCTACTGATTACCACTAACTTGGGGAGGGGGGGTTGATAAAAATTGTTTAGAAAAGGTTAAAGCAACAACAACAACAACAACAACAACAACAACTCCCTACTTTTAAAGCAAATTCTAATGCACCTGGCTCAAAAATCAGCATTTATATGGAGGCAAATCAAGAACAAACTAAGACTGAAGTACTGTCAAAAGAGAAGTACTACAGAGCAGTTCAACTTTATGAATAATCGTATTTAATCTGACTCACATCCTCATCTATGTCAGCAACCCACAGAGACAACAACACTGCAAACCTATGAACTAAGATTCTCTGAACTATATAATTCATCAGTAGGGAAAAAAAAGTGTTGTTTTCAAGACAAGTAAACCATGTTTGTTCCTTCCTCTTCGTTCTTTAAAATATTCAACATTACACTTGTTGACTAATAGATCTCTGACTGGAATAACAAAGTTAATAAAAAAATTCTTAACTACTTTTTGTCAATAGCAAGTGCAGCAGCTTCCTTTTAAACACAAATAAATAAATATTTATATTTTTAGAAAGACTGTAACAGAAAACATTCACAAGAATAATTTAAAACACACTACGATTCAACTCCCCTTAAAACAAAACCACGTGGAAACTATTTTCTTACCCTCCTAACTGATGTTTTTTTCAGACATTTTATATTTATTTTGAGTTTTTCCAGAAAATACTATTCATCTCCCTGCTTGGCCAAAGTAATAAGCAAGGTAGCTGCTTTCATTTGAAAGAGGAAGTAGGAAGTGTAGTTTAAGGGCATTCATTTAAGCTATCAGTAATGGGATAAAAATAGAAATACTTTTTTTTTCTTTACAAATTTATTCAGCAGTTCTTCACTGTAGGTGATAATAAAAAAAATTCTTTGGGTAGAGTGAAATAAACTGACTTTTCATTTCTGCACGTATTCGCTTCAGGTACCCCAATCCAGATAAAACAGACATCCTGCCACGCTGTTGTATTGAACAGTATTGTACAGGCAGCAAATTACACTTCAGTAGCTCTAACAGTTCTTTTCCAGACCAAGTTAACCACTTCTGTCCTAAAAATTACATAACTGGAACTTGCAATAAAAGAGTATTTACTCTTAAGCTGAAACTAGCATTATGTCACAACGGCACATACTCTAGTGGCCAATGATTAACTAGATCAGACAGCTCACGTCTAATTTAATCTCTCTGACAGAGTAAGCTCACACTTCCACTTGCCTGCCTTTATCTAGACATCTGCAGAAAGTTCCATGCCAGGTTAGAGTCCGTTCTGGCCATGCAGGCTCCCTGTGAGCCTCCCTGCTGAGAGGGCATGGTGCCCATTAGACCATCTGCAGTGCCATGGCCTGGGCTTGATCATCCCAGGATAACCACAGCTGGTTTTGTGGGAGAGGGACCAAAATCACCAAAGGGCTCAGGAGAGAGAATTTGGAATGTGGTACAGGGAACATCTGCATGGACAGCACAAGACAAACCTTCTGTCACTGCAAAGGTAAGGAGTGCTTTACACATATGTTGATACTGTCATAACCAGAACAACACTATCTGCTAGTAAACTATGTTAGATGGTTTTTTTAGAGATGGGGAAAAAAAAAATCTCTCAAAATAAAATTAAAAAAACCCCACCAACTTTGGGCTGTTATGCTTAATCCCATAAAGAAAACTATGTAAATCCCAATTGATAGGTTTATAAGCATGAACCAGAAGACAGACTCTTAGAATAGCCCTAAACTCTCCAAAGACAATTAGCCCAGTATCACAGTAACACATGTATCAGTAAAATTGTGCTATTTATGGGAAGAACAAGGATTGAGCCACAGCTTTCCTAGTCTGGATGTAAATATTTTGTATTTTAGTCTTTAGGCACAAGAAACCTCTTCTCCTGAATTCCTAAGCCAGAAAGTACTACATACGCTGTAGTATTTCCAACTCAAGAGTTGCCCACAAATATTTTTTTGACACAACCTTTCTTTGGAAAATTATTTTCCCAGAAAGTCTTTTCTATTATCTTTGGAAGTTTAAAAGGCAACAAAAATGTGCCATAGGTAGCTTCTAGAGTCTTACACAGTTTGAAATTCTCGGCTGTTAAACCACTGATGAGTAATTTTTTCCACCTCTAAATATCATCTATTGTCTCGTCTCCTCCCTTCTTTCCCTGATAGCATCTGCCAGGTATCTGCAGGAAACTTCAACGGTATTTCCTTAAGTGGGAGAGAATTATTCCCTAATATATATGTCATGCCAGAAACAAAAATGAGCAGCTAAGGAATGGAGAAGATACAAGTTCGACCTCTTTAAAGGTATCTTCCAAAAAGAAGTGGCTCAACTCCTTGAGGTGGAATGGTGTTCCTCAGCAGGACTGGAAGATTACCAGCACTGAAAGTCAGTATTGCACAAAATTTCTTCTGTTTCAAAATCTCAAAAGCCTCAGTGCCAGAGACACATACCAAAGTAAGGAATACAGGAAGAGTAAATAGGAAGTAACAAGAAAAATATTATGATAAATTTGCAAGAGCTTCTGGGGAAAGAAGAAAGAGGAGTTTTTCTAAAACAAGGCTTTGTATAAGAATAATCAAATAGCCAAGATTCCCCCAAAGTAGCAACGTTAATATATGCCATAACTTTGGAGAGATTTTCTAAGAAGAGGTTGGAGTAACTGTGAAGAAAGAACAGACTGACAACAACCCTACCCCATGCTCTGTGCCTGTAATTTAGATAAGAATGATGCAGCTGGCTAGACTTCAGTCTCAGGCACAGAAAGACCTTAAGTGGAACATCTGCATGCACACGCAAGCACTGTGCAAGCACTTGAGCAGCACAGACAGCCAGACATCACAAAGAGATTAATTAACTTTGAAACTAATCTCAGCCAAAATGACACAATAAATTGCACATATTCATCCCACTCATATGCTTGAATAAATTCCCAATCACTAACCAAACAAAACTGGAAAGGCAAAACCTTGCATACTTTGCCAGTCTGAGGTTCTCTCCCGCTACCAGTTTGAAGAAGGTAATTACATCTCATACCGAGTTCAGTGAGCATCTGAACATGGAAACAAAAAGAACTTTTTGGTTCGCTCTTGAGACAAGTATATTAAGCCAGTTTTTTTTTTTTCTTTATTTGCTGCTCCATCTTTCTAAACCTTTAAGGGAGGTTGTCTTTTTTGATGCTGCAAATGAATTTTTTTTTAAATCTTAAATTGGCATCAGTTAAATTTGATTTTAAGGCAACTGGCTTACAAAAAACCCCATTCTAGTAATATAGATAGAGCAAGCCTTCCAAAGTCACTCTGGCAAAGACTAGAGCTCTTCAAGGTCCTGAAGAAGTGTATGAAAAAGGCAGTGTAATTCCACTGAGCACTAAGGATAAATGTAGGCATTGATATGCCAGGTTAGATGTGCAGCAAATGTCTTCGGGTTATTCATTAGCTACAGTAGCTCCTTTATTCTGCTGTAAGACAAAGGAAAAGGCCTGAACTTTAACATTCCCAGAAAAAAAACAC
Source organism: Empidonax traillii (assembly GCF_003031625.1). Classification (NCBI taxonomy): domain Eukaryota; kingdom Metazoa; phylum Chordata; class Aves; order Passeriformes; family Tyrannidae; genus Empidonax; species Empidonax traillii. Next base: position 1,044,471 of record NW_020955336.1, on the reverse strand, counting down.
CAAAATACATATGGACAAATGCTGGAAGAAGTAACTGAGCTTTTGTTTTTGAAAAAAAACCTCAAGGAGGACTGTAGAATACCAAGGAGGTGAATTTCTTTTGAAACTATAGTATTGAAACACAAAAATCTTGTTTCAGGAGAGATCTGATTACATTCAGATAACAGATTTTTCCAGTTTTCTTTTCACATAAAACCTATCCTGTTTAGTACTGGCAATTAAAAAATGAGAAGCTAACAGGCCAGAGTCAAAATTATCCAATTCAAGAACTAAGAGGACAACATCTTGAGATTTGAGTCTAAATTTGCAACTACTGTGAACTTACCAATATTCCCAATGAAGCAAGAGGCACACCACAGTTTAGGACTATAGACATATGAATATTCAGGTACTCTTAACTGTACTAGCACCTATAGGAGACATTCCTAATGGTCAGGATAAAATTTTACTGAAGATCTTATCAACAAGAAGGGTTTCTGCATGTCTTCTGGATTATTGCTTTGCAAAATAGTAAAAGTTTTCTCATTTGTATGACAAATAAGTAGCAAGGGTTTAATCACATCATGCAATTTGAGAGATAACTGAAAATTAACATCCACAATGAATGCATTCTCCCTGTGCAATTAGACAATAATTAAATGCTTGGTAGTAGCAAAACATTACGAGAATATATTGAAAAACAAACAATAACTCAAGAAGTGACTTGTTCAACTCTACAAAAATAGAAAAACTTTCTTTTTTACTAGATTTCTCATCTCACTTCAAGTAATAATAAACAAGTTTTTTTTTTTCTTAACAGGTAATGACACTTAACTCAAATTTCTACTTATGCCAATAAAATTATCAACAAACTCTAATATATCACAAGTGCTGATACCTGAATTTCACAGTGTTCATTTCACAATTTGTTGATAAGGATTCACCTTTCAGTTCAAGGGAACCCTAAACACAAGTCTCCTATTTAAAAAAAAGTACTATCTTTATAAAGGTCATCCCCATTAACCACTGCTCACAGCTGCCACTTTCCAACAAAGGGACTGATCAAGACACAGCCCTGCTCCAGAGCCATCCAAGGGCCACCCTGAATTTATAGCAGCTCCTGGACAGGAAGGAGTCAGCATCAGATCAGAGCCCTTACATCCACAGTAAGGATGTTCCCAACCAGGTTGTTTCCTCAGTGCAGAAACTCAAACCTGAATTTAAGAATAAGTATGGTTTTAGGCTAAAACTGTTTTAGCTTCAAATAAGGTTCATACACAAAAAATTGTTCAGAATGAGTATATATATGACTGAAATGCCAGTTGTAAGATAAAACAAACAATATATTTTCTGCTTAAGCTCTAGAGGAGCAGGAGGAGAAGCATCTTTCTACTAACATGAATCACAACAATTATGCATGTTTCTTACCTGGTTTTAATACGGAAAGTTGGTAAGAGTGTTTATCAAGCTCCCTCTCAGCTAGCATCAAAAGCATGAGGTGCCTAGGTCCAGAGTCTGCCACATGCATTTAATTCTTGTCTCCTCCTCTTCTACTGGAAATCTTTGACCATTACAGAGTCCGGACACCTCTATAACTATAAAATATAAAAGAAATACCTGGGCCCCCCAACAGTGTCCTCTTCAAACAGATACCAGAGAGATGCTCACAGCTATGTCATGCCTACGCAGATAAATGGTGGTTAAACATGAAACTGTCATACAGCAGAGGAATAAGACACAAATTTGCATTTTAAACACTTCTGGTCTAAAATAAGGTCTTATTGCATTTTAAAACAACAGAATCTTCTATGCTAGATAAAATAACCCTTAGGATTCACAATCAGTATGGTATCACACTATGCACATAGTCTGCATGGGCTGACACAGCCACTCAGAGCAGGGCCAGCCTCTCCAGTAGGTCAAGAGTCAAATGCCTGGTGTGGTCACAGCAGGAGCTCCAGGTTTGGTTAAACACCATTTTACCACCTGATCTAAACTCATCTACATCACTGTGGGCTTGGTACAGGCACTGAAGATTTTACAAAGCAGCTGCAAAATTTCAATCTGCATAATGATCAAGTTCAAGAGGTCAAAAGGGACCCCTGGAGGGATCCTGTCCAGGCAGTTACCTAGAGCAGGCTGCCCAGGACCACCTCCAGAAGACTTCTGAATACCTCTGAGGATGGATATTCCATAGTATCTCTGGGCAATTTGTTCCCGTGCTCACTTACCCTCACAGTAAAAAAGTGTTTTTTTATGGTTAGAAGGCTGTACTAACAAAGTCCATCAACACTATTATTCTTCCTAATAAAAATAGTTTCTTAGGAGAGACACTGGGAATTTTGATGGAAAAACCAAGAAACTGAAAGGTCTTCTATCAAATCCAGCAAAGTAAGTCTGTTGGTACACGCCACTGCCATGTAGCACAAAAAAATAGTACAATAAAACCTCCAAATTCAGAAGATCAACATTTGTGTGACAAACAGTTACATCATTTTAAGTGCTTCATTTGAATATGCAGAAGAAACGTTTGGAACAAAAATCTGGAACAGTGTCACATCCCAAGCTAACCACTTTGGAAGACAGCCCATGTTAACATGCCTTAATTTAACATGCTGCATGTCTACTAACTGTTAAAAGTACATTTGTGTTGGCCAGATTTAAGGAAGAATTTATTCACAACATTCCATTCTGCATAACGTTGCAAAGCTGACTTGAGTTCTAAAATACTCGTATTATGATTCAAACCTGTATACATTGGTTCTTTAAATGTTTTTGCTTCTGACTTTATCATAAATTGATGAAACAGGATTTGAACTACGAGCTTTCTACCTCTGACCACAAGAAGTGTTAGAAATTGCTGTAGTCAGAACTACTTGCAGATTTCACAGGTTTTAGCTTGGAAATTAAAAACGTGAAATGTCTTTAGGCACTAGTTAAATCCTTGTCTAAAGGCAGCTCTTCTAACTCCTTTACTCTAACCCAACTCCCTGTAAAATTTTCAGAGGTTAAAAAAAGTAAAAAAGGTTTAACAAAGTCTGGGCTTGAAGAGGATATTCACAGTACCAGCATGTACCATTTTAATTGTGTTTCCTATTGGCTTCATCTACTTAGCCCATTTAGGAAGACATTAAGAAAAAACAGTTCTTGTAAACTACTTTAAATTCTCATGATAAGCCTTTCTACAATTTAACTGAAAGGAAGACAAATCTACACCAAAAGCACTTTTATCTGAAACAAAATGCCTGGTCTGAATGACTTGTATTTAAACAGTGTGAACAGAACTAGAGGCAGTAAAATCTCATCATTTTTTTCTATTATTTAACAGAGGAAACGTACAGGTGACTGAGTATGTCCAAATCACAAAGAAGTAAGAGTTCATCTATGGATGGCATCTCAAAGAAGATCTTCTCCACAGAAGGAAGTCTAATTTGTTCAGTTTACAAGTAATACAGAACTTGTGAATTTCCTTTGATACTAACATACATCTATTCTAAGCAGAGAAGACTTCAAATATTAGAAAGGAATGAACAACCTGCTTTAGGGAACACACCTGTATTATAGGATGCAAACCAAGCTGAACCAAGTTCACTTTCTGTAGAACTGAAGCCCCACCTGGAGCATTAAAAAGAGAATGTTGTCAGATTTTAGAACCAATCCAGAATACATTTTTTAGCTACAGAAAAATAGGTTTGATTTTTTTCAATTATCTAGACTAAAGAGACATCATAGTGTTAATCCTCAAAATCTCAGTTACAATTTCATCTGTTTTGCAATATTACAGTACTATCCAGACTAGCTAATTAATAAACTTCTGCACTGCAAACAGTACAGAACACAGAATCAACCAGGTTGGAAAAGACCCCTGAGATCGAGTCCAATCCATGAGCCAACACCACCCTGTCAACTAGACCATGGCACTGATGCCACATCCAGTCTCATCTTAAATACCTCCAGGGACAGTGACCCCACCACCTCCCTGGGCAGCCCATTCCAATGTCTGATCACACTCTCTGTAAAGAATTTCTTTCTAATGTCCAACTTCAACCTCCCCTGGCACAGCCTAAGTCAGTTCCCTCTTGTCCTACTGCTGGTTGCCTGGAGAAGAGACCGATCCCACATTGCTCCAGCCTCCTGTCAGGGATAAGGTCTCCCCTGAGCCTCCTCTTCTCCAGGCTACCTCAGCCTCTCCTTACAGCCCTTGTGCTCTTGTCCCTTCCCCAGACTCGTTGCCCTTCTTTGGACACTCTCCAGCCCCTCAATGTCCCTCCTGAACCGAGGGGCTCAGAACTGGACACAGCACGCCAGGTGTGGCCTAACTAGTGCTGAGTACAGGGGCAGAATCCCTGCCCTGCTCCTGCTGCCCACACTGTTGCTGATATTACAGCTTGAAGGAAACGTCCAGAGGAGCAACAACAAAAGCACATTAAAAAACCTCCCAGTTCAGACTCACTAAAAAGTATCGATATTACAAATCAGTTTCTCAGGGACAGCATAAAACACTCACCTTAATGAATGTACTGATCGTGATCTTTCAAAATCTGAAAGTGTCATTAATATATTCCTACAAAAAAAAAAGAGAACATAGTTTTATAAGCTAGATAAAAATTTACTATGAAATAAATCAAGTCCATTTAATAATGCAATACAAGTCCAATCATGTATTCCAAGATGAAGAACAGTTATAAAGACTACGAATACAAAATGAGAGGAAATGCAAGAGATTTTATTGATAAAATATTTATTATTGTAACCTAACTTCTAAAGTGGTTCTTTGAGCAATCCACAAAGTAACTACCCACTGAATTCTGTTCTCTTCATAAACATAAGAAACTTCCTCAAATTCCATCTCCATCTTAATTTATTGTTAGAACATTGTTTAGATCATACAGATACTAACACTGTGTATTTCAAAATGTTGACAGCATCCAAGTTGAAGAATTAGTATTATCTGGTATAAAGTCTGGGATGACATTCAAGTTATATTTTTTCTTCTGCACATTACAATCTTAAAAAATTCATCACCAAAATTCAAATTACAAATTAACCTCAGCAGATGAAAAACTTCTGAGAGCTAATTCAACAGAGAAAAAGTATTGACATCATGACCAAGATTAGTTTCATATTCCAAACCACAAGTATGCATTCTTAGAGCAAAAGTTGTTCTCAGTTTACTAAAACTTACACTTCTATGCACACCTGATAGAAAAAAAAAAAAAAAAAAAAAGGTATCACAGATAGAAGGTTTCTCAGGCCTCAGAGGGCCAAATAGGGAAAAAAAAAATCCCTTAGTTCTCAAGTAATGGTTCCTAAATGGACTTAAGTTTATGTCACCAGTCACTTGTATTCCTGAAGCACCCATGGCACTGCTATTATTTAACTGCCTTCCAGTTTTAGGTTGGTTTTGTTGTTTCTAAAGCTGCTTGTTTTCCCTGAGGAATAACTCACAGTGAAAAGTAAGGTAACAGGACCAAATCAACTCAGTTTTACTGAGAACAGCACATTGTTGCACTTGTCAAGTGAAAGACTGTAAGAAGTCAAATACCACAGAAATCTCCCCTTTACCTCTTCCCCAAAAAAGTTGTTCCAAACTATTCCTCCATCATCTAGAAGGAATTGTTCTCATTTCTGTCAGTCCAGGAACAAAGCTTATTTTATCATTTCAGGTTTCCTTGTTCTGTTAAGCCCACAACCCTCAAGATTCCACAGTGGACATGGACTGACCATCCCCAAGAGCCAACAGAAACTGGCTTTCTCAAGGTTATTCCTTCACCTTGAATAATAAGCCATGGCCCAGAGCCAAGTTTAACTGCCAACAGGTCGCATATTTGCCATTAAAAAAAAAAAAAAAAATTGCAGCTTGTACCAAGACATGTTGTGAAGACACTAAACATGATCTCCTTCTCCTGCCCCATCCTAATTTCTACACGTCTTTCCTTCAGTCTTCTTATAGGTAACTAAAGTTGCACTCGACGTGAATTTAAAAAACCCCAACATTTCCTTCTCTTTGTCACCAGAAAATGCTGTTCTCTTCAAAAAAGAACAAAAATTATATGTTGGAGATTGCCAAGTGTTGTCACAGAAAGGAGGGAAAAATTATCACACCCCACCATATATTCATATACTTTGCCTTTATTATAGGTCAAACTAGACCAAAAGTATCTCAACACAGCATTTCAACTATAGTATTTGTTGACATCCTCATTAAGCAGCATACTTGCATATCTACTGCTCCCCTCCCTTAAAGAAAAGGGCAGGATTTCACTATGGGGTATTACATTTACAGAAGTTCCAGGCTAATGCTGCTCTTAAAACATTTCTGCAGTCCACACCCTGTTAAAGATTTCAGTCAGAATGAAAGTCCCATTCTGGAAGACTCTGTGCCAAATAAATTCTAGACCCCATCACATCAGTAATACACTCCAAGAAGTGCAGCAACCCAACAAACATGATGTACTTGTCCTGGGAGTTGGACATAATAGTACTGAAATAAGAGCTCAAGTCACCGAAGAACCCATGCTGGCGAGGTAATTGAAATAAGTCCTCTATATACTGGAGATCTTTGTAAAATTAAACTAAGCGGAAACACAGAAGTACATGTAATAAGGTCAAGCACAAAAACGGTACTAAGATACAAAAGCTGCAAGGAATAAGGAGAATAGGCAGCAAAACCAACAAAAAAAGAAAAGTACTGGACATCCTCTCCACTTCATCTTGTCTCCCTAAGCTTCAATTATGAGAAGTTACAGATGTCATTGCAGAGGCACAGTGAAGTGCCTCTGTTTTAAGACAGGGTGTTAGAATGCCAATGTAGCTTTGGATCTAATTCTAAAAAGCCAGTTCTACTTAAAAGCCATCTATACATGGAAATCTCTAACTATTTTATCTATAGGAAAAAAATCAAGAACTAAGGATTATAATAGTACACTCAAAAACAGGTGGAAGCAAACCTAACGTCTTTCCTTAACATTTTGGCATACAAATGAGCTCTCTTTTCCTTCAAACACCTGCAAGCCTGCTCATACAATCTGTAAAATCTCCTCAAACTCTTGCACCCTAAGGAACATGTTCTCTGTATTTTAGTCCACTTGTCATGGAAACAGTATGTTGGGCCTCTAACCCTTTAGCACTCCTAATAAATTTTTCCTTTATATTGGGAAAAAACAAAGAAGAAAGGAAAATTATACTCCATGATTATGTATCTTCTACAGGCAAACTTGTCTAAATCAGACTACCAAAAAAAAGTCAGTGAAATCAGAAGGCTTGTCCAGGACTACTGCACACTATCAGCAGCAGCTGAAAACATCTGTACAAAAATTTCTTGATCTTACAATAGCCTTCACACACAAATTCTCATAACCTCTCTTACATAAAAGCAGGGACAACATGCACTTCAGAACTACTGCCTGTGCAACTTGAATGAAACATTCAAGTTGAATGAGTATTGCTGCTGTCCCTCAGCAACTCCTCAACTGGGAGAGAGGACCAAGTGAGAGGATTCTGCACCAGTACAAGTCCAGTGCAGGCACTCAGACAAAAAGTCCCTATCTACACTGAAAGTATAACCTCAGAAACACAAACCAGAAGCACAGAAGCCCACCCTGCCCCTGTTCCAGCACTGCTGGCAGGCAGAGTACAAGCAGGCTGCACAAGCGTGCCTGGTGATCTACTAAGCCACTTAGCAGAACATCGGATCACCGCCGTATGCTCGGGCATGTGGATCCCCATGTGTGCGGGTGCCTCCCTACTACGTATGCCTCTGCCTCGCTGGCAGTGCTAACAGAGCATGCTCTGGAGAGCAGCTTCAGAGCCTCTCCACAGGTTTCACAGACATACCCAAATCATCTGACCCCTCTTCATTTTGCTCTCTGCCACACTGCATTTCACAAAAGCAGCCCTGGGCCACAAGAAATCCCAGCAACAGATAGCAAAACCATTAGCCTCTGAAGTATGGGTTTGACTGCTACCTTCTCTTTTCCTTCTCTTTTCCCATGTTCTTTAAACGTACTTAACAGAATTAAATATGTTGCTTGTAACTGAAAAGAAACACCCACACCCTCCTCCCCAAAAAATCCTCTGTCAGAGGGCAGAGTTGTTCTTCACTAACCAACTACTAGCAAGTAAAAGGTTTGCCTTACAACCAACACATGCAATGTTAACAGCCTGACCCCCCGCTACAGCAGTGGGTAAGTTTAAGGCAGCAGTTAAAAGCAGGAAAGTGGACACCTTTTACACAGGATACAAAACATCAGTAGCATTATTTTCAGGACCAATATTTTCTGTATTCAACCTCATTTGTACCCAAAAGTGCAAGTCAAAGCTCTTCAGACTAATACAAAAATAACATTAAGAATGATACAGGTATTAATTGACCCCTTTGCTGTTCATTGCTTGACAAACTAAGTTAACACGAGGAGTACTCGAGCAGTTCAAAACTTGCACTACAGGGATATAAATGGATGTGGAAAGTATGAATGCAGCAAGACAATCCAGTAAATAAGCTCTGTAATCCACCATCCTCATGGAGGAATTCTAGGCCATGCAACCAAAACTGGAGACAAAAATTCCTTTTCAGAAACACCTGATCATCTAGTAATTATGATGTGGTAACGTCATAGTATTATATAGTGTCTACAGGACACTCACGCCAAGTATTGCACAAGGCCTTGCTAAGAACATGATGTTCCCTTTTTAACATAGGCCAACCATAGCAACCCTATAGAAAACACTACACTTGATGTAGACTAGTGATAATTTACTGGTTCTACTAGCTACAGGTAACATATTGCTTTTAATCCACACCAAATACACCTCACCCCACAGCAATCTGCACATATGCTTATACTTCAAGGGGTTACAAAAGATTTTTTCCAGTAAGTTATATTCTAATACTGCAAAGATGTTAGAGAAATAAGGGTGTGGCCAGAACCCAGGGAAAAAAAAAAAAAAAAACCAACCTGTTTTATTATTCTCTATCTCAGCCAAACACTTCCTGGTCACAGTAAAGTCTGAGGTAGAAGACACATCCAGAACTTTACTGCCAATCACCTTCCTCATTTCACTCTATTCTCATACTTTGGCTCCATCAACATCTCAGTTTACTCACAATACTTATTACTACAAAAATGTATTGTTTAGGGACAGGCTCAAGCAAGTTTACCTGATAAACTGAGTTGTTACATATTTCAATCTTATGACTGGAGGAAGAGAAAGTGGAGAAGGTAATATGACAGAATGCTCTCTCTGTAATGCTTCTCAGAGGAAATCCAAAAGGAATAAGAGTAAGCTGTAAAAATGAAGATTACTTAAGACTTTCACTGAGAGCATTCATATGCTAAAGCAAATAGAGGAAACCTACAACAAGTCCCACCAACCAACAAATAAACAAAAAGCCCAGCAAAACCATTTAGTCTTTGAATTGTAAATGAAACCAGAAAACTTGCTGAATCTGAAGAAGTGCACAAAAGCAAAAAAACCGCTTTCCATGCTTTTACCTTCTGGACTACATCAAGCCAAATGATGTAGTGACTTCTTCACAGGACAGGCTCTTTCACTGTACAGTGTTTGACACTTATGACAACTACCCAACTAAAGTACTTGCTGTTCTACCTTGAAATAAACACTTGAAGTGACCAAAACCCCACGAAAACCTGAAGGCTATTACTTTTTTCTTCTACTTTAGGTCAAAGGTCACCTCCTTTCCTCTATGTGTTACCAATGAGGTAAGCAACCTCCAGAGTCCAAAATCAGGGCCCCACACCTCAGGACAGTGCCTAATCACAAGACTTAGAGCAAGTTTTGGATGAAATGAGGACTCAGTCCAGTTCTCCAGTGACACTGCCTCACTGCAGAAATAATGCAAGTTTCAGTAACAAAGGGGAAAATGAAAGATCCCAAAAGCACGCAAACGCATGCAAGCATAAGCAAGAGGGAACTTGATGTTACAGTGCAACAATGTGGGCACTCTCCTTACACCAATCAAACTGTGGTTGAAACAATATTGGCAACTGGAAATGGTTTCTCACTACACTACATCAGGTTTTTATTTTTGATTTGACAGATTCTCTCTATGCTAGAATCACTACAGAACTTCCACGTTTTCCCCCCCTTAATTGTGGTAGCTATTATCTCAGATGTAAAAGACAATAAACCTCAGTCTGACATTTGGAAAAGGAAGACAGAAGCTTACAAAAAAAGATGAGAAAGACTTCTTATCAGGGCCTGTAGTGACAGGATGAGGTGCAGTGATTTGAAACTGCAAGAGGAGAAATTTAGATTGGACATAAAGTTGAAACAACTGGACTCGATGATCTTAGAGGTCTTCTCCAACCTTCAAGATTTTGTTTCTTCAAAACCCTTCAATGCACTGTCTCAGCCAAGTTACTGTTTCACTGGCATAGACTTGCAAAGCGCTACAGTTTCCAAGTACCAGAGACTTCATAAGGACATCTAAGGGGGCTTTTTAAACTCCCGTGGTACACTGAGAGTCCTCTACCCGATCCTAACCTATTACAGAACGTCAGACGTAGAGTGTCAGATTGACTGTTACCATATTGCTCATCTATTTGCATGAAACTGTACTTACATAAACTGTTTTGTAATCACGCATGTAATAGCATGCAACTAATGTGAGCGGCAGGTACAACCACACCGTCTCAAGGAAAAAAGTGTCCTCACAACCACAGGCAGCACAAAAAACCAAACAGACAGCACCTGTTGCCCACTCTACCCGCACCTCACGCACGTGAGTAGCGCTGAGACTGTGGCTCTGAGTAACACAAATCCTCACGCGAAACATCCCCCCCCGGGCCGGCGGGCACGGCGCTGCCGCGGGGTGCTGCTCCCTGCACCGAGACACACGGGGTGCCCTCCGCGCCCCCGCCGTGCCCTCCGCACGCACACGGCCAGCAGGGACACCAGAACGGAGCCCCGCCGGGGGACTGGGACCGGGACCGGCCCCGCCGCGCACTCCTCCGCCCCCGGCCGGACACGGGCGGGGGGCACCGGCATCCCCTCGGCCCCCCAGCCTGACCCCGCGAAGGCGCCCCTCGGAGCGCGCCGCTCCCGTCCCAGCCCAGCCGGGTGTGGGTGTGCCCGTGCCCCCCGCTCCCGGACGCCCACCCAGTGCGAGGCGGGCGGGGGCCGCGCCGCGCTCGGCCCCGCACCCGCTCCGGCCAGGGACTCACAGCCGGCGGCCGCTTCCCTCGCTGCAATCCCGACGGGGTGGGGGGGCGTGTCACAGCCGCCCCTCGCTCGGCTGAGAGGGAGCCCCACGCGCCCCGTCCGCGGCGGGCCGGGGGCGGCACGGACCCCGCGGGACAAGAGGCGACCCGCCCGCCCATCGGCCCGGCAACGGGAGAGCCCCGGCGCGGGGGTTATGTAACCTCGGCCCGGAGGGCGGCGGGAGGAGCGGAGCCCCCGTGCCCCCCGAGCCCGCCGCCCCCTCCCGCCGCCCCCTGTGAGCTCCCGGTCCCCGCGGGGAGCGTGCCCGGCGGGCCCCGACTCACCACACACGGCCCGTCCCGCGGCCCCGGCGCGTCCCGGCTCGGGCTTCATACGGGCAGAAACGTGACCGGCCGCCGCGCGCCCGCCCCGCCCGCGCCCCGATTGGCCGCGCGCGCGTGACGCAGCGGTTGCGCGCGGGCGGGGGCGGGGCGCGCCGCTCTCCCATTGGCCGCTCCGCCCGCCGCTCACTTTACATAAGCCTCACGTGTGGCACCATGTTTCCACCGGCCGCCGCCGCCGCCGCCGCCTCCCGAGCCTGCCTCGCCGTACCGCCCCTCCCCTCCCCCACGCCGCCGCCACCGGAGCGCCGCTCACCCTCGCCCGCCGCGCCGCCCTCCCGCCGCGGCCGCCTCGCTCTCCTCCGCCCCGCGCCCCCCGCCGCCGGACCGCAGGGCCGAGGGGGGCACGGGTCACGTGACGGCCCCGGGGGGAGCGGCCCTGGCCCCGCCCGCTCCGAGCCGCTCGTGACGTGTCGCGCGCGCGCGCGCGCGCGACTGGAGAGGGACCGTTGGCAGCCGCGGCGCGCGCCCGGCCCCTCACGGCCCCCTCAGAGCGGCCCCTCATGGCCCCTCACGGGAGGGCCCTGCGGGCGCGGGGACCGCATGAACGGGCGGAGGCGGCGGCCGCAGCCCTCGCTTACGACCCCGGGCTCGGTTCGCTTACATAAGGCAGCAGCGCCTGTATCCCGTTTCCTGGTGCCGCCGCCCGCGCTGGGTGCACTCCCTGAGAAGTTTCGAAACTGACCCCGCGCATTGTTCGGGAGGCGCCGGGTCACAAAGCAGAGTGCAGCGCTGCAGACCGCAGGGCTGCGGGTCTCTCCGGCGGGAGCCAGCCGGCATCGGTTTGAATAGCTACAACAATGGTTAAACTAATAGTTTCCGCGGTGTTAAAGGTATGTGCCGTTCTCTTGTGGAAACTAGTTCCTGATACAGTACATGTTGCCATGTGATTACCTTCCATTCCAAATGTTTAAAAAGCAGTTTTTCATATTTATTCCGAAAAAAAATAAATATTACCCCCTTTTGTTCAGGCAAAACTCTCTGAAAATATTGACATTTCCCATCTTACAGTAGAAAAGAATGCAAAAAAAAAAAAATCTCATACATCGGTCATACAGGTTCTGCTCAGGCCCCTGCACCATCCATCCTACACTGTGGTGAGACAGTGCCTGAGGTCTGAGTTGTTACAGGTCAGCAGTGAGGTTACCCAGTGCTGAACAGTCCAGCTCTGTTCGAGTCTCCACATCTTCCCAGGCTGAGCAGAACAGTCAATGTTAACTTATCCATATTCCGAACTCCCTCTGTCTCCATAGTGGTACATGGCTGTGCAAAGAAGGAACAGAGGATGTGCCAAAGCTCTGTCAGTCTGGGTGCCAATACCTCAGTCTGGTGGAACAGCATTTTACACTTGCTGCATACATGGAGTTGCTCCATAGGATGTAACGCAGGGAAGCCATGAGGGCTTCCATTGTTTATCTGCAAAATGAGGTTAATGCCACCTCCCTCACTGTGGTGTTAAGGATAATTCCATTAGGTACATAGATAGTTAAGCTGTGCCTGTTACAGAAACAGCCTGTGAGTAAAGGACTGTGCAGTATTTAACTGCTGGCAAGGAGAGGGGGTGGGCGGAAGCATTAGGACCAGATTCTGCTACTGGATTTGTTGCACTGCACAAGTCAGCTTACCAGGATACCATTCTTAGTTTGTGCTCGTCTGAGGAATCTAATTTTAAGACTAATCCTAATTAGGTAGTCCCAGTATAGTTTGGTCAACTTGTTGTTGCTGTTAGGCCTTCAAATCCAAAATGTCATCATCTTCATATAAGTTCTTTAGGCTTGGAGGGATGTAGAATGATATTCTTGGTTTCCATGGGATGTTGCTTTTCATGTCATGTGCCAAAAATATCCATCTCTGGCTGTGTGTTAAGGGCTACACCTCTTCCAAAGACTCAAAGTAAGACACTTCAACCAAGGCAAAACTTTGAGGCCCCCACTGCCCCCACCCTGTCAAAGTGCAAACACGAGGAGGGTGGCCAACTATGGCACTGTGCTAGAGCTGAGTGAGTTCCAGGACACACATTCATCACTGCAGCAGAGCATGCCAGTTCTGCCGGGAGAGCAGTAATCACCACCACCAGAAATAGCCAGTACCTTTTCCATCCTAGTAACTACCAGAGGTATTACTTGAGTTCTGCTTATTTTAAAGGGACACTAAACAGTTATTCTAGTCAAGCTTATGGGAAGCATTTTTAAGTTCTATTCATGTCATCTTGTAGTAGTTATATCTTTAATTTACTAAAAGCAGGGAAAGCAGTGTTACTAAAAATCTAATTGTGCATATTGAACCACTTCAGTCCAAATTTTTCTATTGTGCCTATTTTCTGGACATTGCAATCATGTGTATAGATACAAGTTATTCCAGACCCCACCAATCTGAAATAACAAGAAGGCAGGCACTTGGTTTCTAAAGGAGTGAATATTACCATTGACTCAATGGCTCATCTGCTAAGAAACAAAGCAAAATAAAACGTTTGCAAAATGCTACAGGACAAAAATGGGTTTGTTTTTAAGGTCACTCTGTCTGGTAAGTAGCTATAAGGTAGGGGTTTTAATAGCAGCAGGAGTAAAATATGTTTGTGTATGCATACACAAACCGTTCTAAAGAACACAAAGGTTGTAACAAAAACATTAAAATGCTTGTGGGTTTTTTTCCCAGCTTTGTTTATTTTTTTGTGCGTGTTCAGTTGTAACTCTTGGAGCGTGGAGAGAACAAATCATTCATATATTAGGCAAGTCCTTTCTATGTGACTGTTTCACCCTGTGACACACCAGGTCCCACACTGGCGCTCATCCAGAGCCGCTCTGGGGCGGTGAAGTGGGGCCCTGTCCTGCGTTAAATGCTGCCCGGCTCCCTCATGCGGTCTCGCCAGGAAAATGCCGGTCTGTGTGAGGATTTTTTTTTATGGACTCCCACTGCTTCTCACACTTACATGATCAGATCGTTATCCCCACACACACAAAATGCTGAACCTTTTCCCAGCATACTTCAAAAAGTAGAATTCTTGCTCAAGGAAAGTGTTTCAGTCGCTTCTGATAAGCAGCAACATATTGACATTATCTACATTTGGGGGGGGGGGGGGGGGGGGGGGGGAAATTGAGACTTCCTGAAAAACTACCTGAGGATTGCTTGCTTGGATTTGCTACTGATAAAGAAATAAGGGCTCCTCGTTTTCAAGTAACTATGCTTCCCTATCCACTTGTAGAAGTTACCTGTTCCAAGTTATACCACAGCACTGACAGAACTGTATATTATTAAAAATAATTTTTAAAAAAATCAATATTTTACAGCTGGAGCCCACATCTAATTCTTCATTTCCTAAGTCTAATTACTCACCGTTTACAGTGACGCTGACAGTCATTGATTCTTGCAAAGATCCGGAAAGGCTTTTTTGCTAATGAGCAAAAGGCGTCACTGTTACTCTCTATATAGACAAAGGATGAGGGAAGGAAAAAACCAACTTTCCTCATAACCAGTGAATATACGGACAGGTTTTTCTAAGAGCATTATACTGTAGGAACAAACATAAAGATAGCAATATGATACAGTCTTGAAAACTCTTTGATTAAAATGTATAGGAAATTAGGAAACATGATAAAGAAGTCCAGCTCAAACAGCAAGTTCCTGAAATGTGCTGCACTCAGAAGTCCTTTGCATAAGTGTCTGGTTGTCTCCAGACAGAAAACCTTTCCTAACAAGTTCTGGGAAATGTAGTTTTTCATTCTGTCCCTATTTGTACTGTTTTCTAGTTATCTTTATTAACTCCAGTTTCTTTTGGCAAATGCAGTGTAATTTTAAGTTCCCAATGTCTTGAAAAGTGACACATAAAGGAGGCCCGAATTGTTCTTTTAGAAGGATACAAATGGCAAGGGTGTATCTCACCACTGTAAGTGCATGTGCCAATCCCCAAGACCATTAACATGATTTTAGAAGCAAACAGTTCAGAGCACTCCAGGTCTGAGATCCTGCTGTTTGCTTTAGCAGCTTGCTTTCTGCAGTCAGACTCACAGAAGGCTGAATGGAGAGAGCTTGAAATTGAATCCACAGTGATGAAAAGGGGTTTTAAGCTTCCTGTATAAGTCAGAGAGTGGTAGTTTGTGATTGCACAGTCTACCTAAGGTGACTTTATACATCCACTGAAAGGAACATTCCTACCACCTCCACTGAGTTAAAAATCAGAGATTATGCAACTGCGCTGTCAGCCAAGTTGGGAAACTGATTTGACTGAAAATATCCCATGAAAGAAGTTTTTGGTTGGATTACATCACAGCTGTGGGAGCACAAAAGCCAAACCAAAACAGGATCAAAGAACACATTTTGGGTTGGAGCGAGGATCCAAGACCAGTAGGAACATCAAATTACAGAGTTAGGCACTTAAAATGAAATTTGCATGTCATTAGACTAGCATAAGAGAGCTAATAAGCAATGGCAAGCAGAAAAGTGCATCCTCATTCCTGCCTACTGTGTTGGATTTTTACATCCTCTTCTGCTGTGAAAGGTGACTACGTCAGGTTGGGGTTCACCGTTCAAAACCACCCAGACTCATATGCCAGAGGCAGCTTTCACAGGGGCTCTGGGCTGATCTGACATTGCTCTTTCATCAAGGGCTTGGCATCACTGCTCTTCACCCCACCCCTGACACCAAGTACTCACAGTTATGTGGTCCTGGCCATTCCTTTTGCTCACTCTGCTACTTACTTGGCCCTTCAGTGAGACAGTTCAATTCGTTAATCTCTCTGAAGGCTTCCTTAGTTTCCTGCCTGTAAGCTAAATCTGATCCCTTAGTGAGAAAGTACACTCCTGAGTCCAGGCATGGCATGGACAGGGGATGGGAAAGCTCTTTTAAAGGCAATGAGATAGCAGAAAAACATTTCCACAGATTTTGATACCTGAGGCAGTGTACTTGCTGGATTAAATGTGGCCACACATACCAGCTGCCCTTGAGACACCCAAATTCCTCAACAGACACGCAAGGCCTATGAGATGGTGCTGGGCCTGTAACACAGTGTATCCCAACACTTGACTCCCCACAACCACTGGTTCCTAATACACACTCTTGGTGTTGATTTAAACCCTGCTTTGCCTGACCAGAGTCAGTTTACTGACCCCTGTTGCATTTATGATCTCCTTGTGGACTCACTTCTGTAGAGTGAAGTGTTAACAATCTCTTACAAAAACAGAGTAAGAGATGTACCTTCCTTCAAAAACAAAATAAGGACAGAGAGACAATCTGGGTACTGACTTTCCCACTAGTGAGCATTTATGCAATTTTTATCAAATAGTCATTATATAAAATGTTGGATTAGGTCTTGGCATGGGATTGGAGCTGGACTTGTTCACAGGCAAACTCCCAGTTACTGTGTGACACAGTCACAACACTGCTGCTCTGAGCTACGAGGAATCTAGAGGCACCCTTATTCCTTACTTTGTTATAATTTTTAAGGAACAGGTTATAATATTGAGAGATTATAACAGAAACATTTGAAGAAATTGGATGCTAAGTAGGAAACCAGCTAGAATAAGTTCCAACACACCTACAGCCCTTCCTATCCCAAAGTCTAACTTAAGCCAGACAATTAGGCATTCCTTCCACTAAGAATACTAATTATAGATTAGTAATTTATAGTTGTTGAGGAAGAGCCAAATTTTAAATGGGCAAAAACGTCTTTCCGTGTAATTTTGAAGAGTGCCTCTCAATTAAAACCACTTCATTTTCAGATTGTTTCCTATTACTGCTCTGTGTCAGTTTTCCGGTGTTAGTTCACACTTGAGCTGTTTGGAACTGAGCACTGCTGCTACTGAAGTCAGCGGAAGCTTGCTTTTGTTTTCAGCAGACGGTAGCACTGACTGGCTGAGTTTGCTTCAGGAAGAGAAGCCTGACATACCTGGCCACACGGCCAAAAACAAAGTAGGGATTTTAATAGGCCCATCAGGCACTGCAGAAGCCCCTTGTAGACTAAGCCAATTCAAGAGACTTCAGTAAATAAAGTTTTACAGACTGTATCAATAAATAGAAATTCATGATAAGCAATCAGAAATTCTTTAGGTTTAATTCTAATAAATTAGAAGAAAAAGAGAAAGGACAGCTCACTTTGCACACTGTCATTGATACATAGAACCAAAGAGTGAAGGATTGCTACAAGTTCTGTTTGGATAAATCCCTTTCATATAAACAGCTTTGGCAACTTGCTCAAAAGAAGACAATAGCTGAAACAAAGAGGGCAGAAGTATTTCCCATCTTTGTGGATTATCTGGTGTTTAGTTGGTTCGAGCTTATCTACAGCCCTTTCCTCAGTGCAGCTCTAGGAAGACTTTCCTCATCTACCTGTTTTACCAGGTGTAAAACTACTTGAAAATTACATGGCTGAAATATCCTTGGGACTTCTTCCTATCTCTCACATTTGTAGACACCAGCCAATAAATTTAAAATTGCCATGTGAACGAGGAGAGACAAACAAGCAGACAAAAATCAAAGTGATTGTATGAGCCTTTATTACACAGAAACCCACTAGAATATAACACTCATTGCCATAATGAGACATATTCTATCCATTTGTAACATGGGAGACTCCATTAGCAGTACAACTCTGAAATTCAATGCTTCTGTTGTGTAGCTACACAATAAAAATAAAAAATTAAACAAGCAATTTAAGCCAGTGAATACAAAAAACCCCTAAAACAAATCAAAACAAACCCTTACATTCCTTAAAGGAGAAAGATTAAAAGTCATAAAAAGGAAGCAGGAATCTTATATTAGCTAATTGTTGCTCATTAAAGATTGCTGTCACCTTAAAGCACTGTGCTACAGAAAAGCAAAGGAAAGTTTGAGAAAAAAGGGGTAGTTGGAGCAAGACAAAAAGATTGAAAGAAATCTTACCTTGCCAAAAAGCAGAGCTGTGAGATTTGCCTCCTGCAGGCATTTATGAAAATGCTGTAGTGCTCGAGGTTTCCTTGGGTCTGGGTGGAAAACTAAATAAGCATCTGGGGCTCTTTCTTTCTAGTGGGTTTGAAAAACATATCCAGCTGCCTTTCAGCCCTTTTATTAATATGGGTAATTTACAATTATTATTTTGGTTCCCCGGCCCTGCTCTTTCACTATGCATTACCAGCCAGCTATTGTTGGTAACAATGCTCATAGCTTTTGCTGGCTTCATTTACCGCTGAAGAAAGCAGTGCTTACTTAGGGAGACTTATCCCTCTCATGCTGTAATAGCATTCTTGTTCTTTTTAAATGAATACAGTGCAGAGAAAACAGTGACTTAGTACATCTGGTTGTAGGAACAGCCTATGAAGACATATTGAAGCCAGCTTTAAAGCAGTGGAAACTCCCTGGACAGGTATAGAGCTCAGAGTGAATGCAAAGCCCACCCAAGAAGCCAAGTCAGTAGTGCTGAATCATTTATCCCATTCTGGTGGAGCCTCCAGCTGGGAGCACACGGCAGGTTGGGGCAGGCTGGTCTCCACTGCAGTCCTTGCCACTGGTATCCTCCTAACTGCTGGTGCCAGGATAATTTCCCTCTGCAGAACTTTATACCTTTACTATGTTAGTTTGCATATGGTCCTATCTAGAATTCCCTATCAAGAATTACCTAACTCGTGTTAAGAGGAGTGATAAAAGCAACATGTGTTATGACTAAACTTAACAGCCTGAATTTAAAGACTGGGCTAAACTACTTCAGCTGTGTTTTGGCCTAGTCAGAGAGGATGCGTGTGCTACTCTTCAAGGCACTTCAGAAAGCAAACCAAAAAAGGGAATGTTTTTAAAATGACAGATTTTATACTTCACTGGAACCTAATAACCAATGAATCAACTTTTGTCATACACTGACTTTATACTGAGACAACATCTCCTCTTCTTAAGTTCTAAAATGCAATTAAAGCACGTTGTGTCACCAGCTGTAAGCTATTACCTTACTGCAAACTTGGATCATTAGAGCTTGGACTCAGGCCTTCCAGAAATACAAATCAGTGCTCAAGACCAGAGACGTGGCACTTAACACATCATGGGGCTGTTACACCACACCTCAAATGTTGAGATGGAGCATCTTGCAATTCACACTGATTTAATGCAATTATCAGTTAGAGAAGCTAAATCTATTTGAAAAAATGTTTTCCCCAGCCAAATGTTGGATTACAGTACAGTGAATTGTATAGGAAGACCACTAACCAAATACACTTGAAAATTGCACTGTGCCCTCCAGACACAGCCACTGCTGGTGAAATGAATGCACTCCATTGTTTCCAACTCACACTTAATGCTGGACTATCAGTCCACTACAATCATACTGAAGCAATAGGAGAAGACCTAGTATGACTAGTGTATTGCACATACAAACAATTATGTTGCTATTTGCATGCTCTAATAGCTTTATCTGAGATAAAGCCTCAGTTCCACTTATATAATCAAGATTTTTTTGTTGTTGTCAGTGGCATCAGTGTAGTTAAAACTTTATAATACTAAAAATATTTTGCAAATAAGAGTACACTGCAAGGTGGAGAAGCAAAGGCATAGCAGGAATTAATTTCATAGCCCCTTGTTAAGAGAACTGAGTGTGAAAGTTGAGCATGCTTGTGTGTGAAGTTAAACTACCAAGCCTTGATGGCCAAACTAGACACAAATCCCCTTATTTTCAGAACCCTGTTCTCATCTCAACACTATTATAATCATGGGTGATGGTCTTTGCAGCACACCAACATTTAGTAATTTTAAAGCTTTTTGGTTTTAAGTCCAGAACATAGCACAGTTCATTCATTAGTATTGGCATTACTATGGCTACTTCTGTATAGTATTCTCTAGTAGTGGCATGTCAGTATCTGCAGCTGGACGTGATTACACTGTGAGAGTTTGGGCACCATCAGAGAAGATGTAATTGTGGTGGGACGGTTGTTTCAAATGTCCTCCTGCAGCACAGCAAGGGGTGTGGGAGAACCCTGCAGAGCTGCCTGAAGTACTCTTTGTTCTCCCTTCAGTTCTAGTTTACTGACTTTGGAGAAACCAGTTATTAAAAAGGAAGGTAAGGAATGTTCTTAAATGAGTCATGTTTGTTCTGTGACTGTCAGACTACATCTGTAACTGGTTCAGTAGCTCTATTCAGCTGGTGAGGTCATTCCCATGCTGCACATGACACAGGGAGCCTTTGCACAGACAGCTGCAGGCAACATGCTTTACACTGGCTCCTGACTTAAGAGATATTCTATGAAGGGATCAACAGGTACTTCTCCACATTGATGCAGCATTATCTGATGCTTGCAAGAGCACAAGACAGACCTAAACACATAAGAAACTTAAAGCCTTTCACTTGTAGACAAAAGTGCATTTATATAATATACTTGTTTTCAAAGAAGAGCTGAAAGATTTTATTAATGACAAATGAGACAACATAATCAGTCCAACCTGAGCAAAACCAAAACAGAGAATGTCAATAGGTAGGAAGCAGCCCTGGAAGCATCAGGATAATGCAAATACCTCAATGGTGTAGTCAAAATGTGCAACCATTATGGCTAGACACAAATCTTCTGATTACTTTCTTCCGCAGAGCAAGTGGGGAATTTAAGAGTTAAATAAAATTACTTGAGAAGTAGGTAAGAGGGAGAACAATATTTCATTCAGCATCATGAAACAGAGAACAAGTGGGATGAAGCAGAGAGGAAGAATGAGACAATGCCAAATCCACAAAGACAAATGCTGTTGTTTGGAAACACTTGAGAAATTTGAAGCCTGGGCTGAAATAACTGAGTTACAGGAGATGAAAAAAAGGTCTGAAAAACTGTTAAAAGAAAGCCAGTGCAGCAGAGTGGCTAACCCAAGGGATGGACAATGCGGTTTAGTCAGATAAACTGTGACCAAATTTAATTTGCATTTGAGATGGAGTCTGACCCTATTATTTTATGTTGGCATCATTTGTCAGATAAATTCACTGGAAGGTGACTGACAGTGCCCCTGCTGTCACAGCCCAGTGCTGCTGCATCGACCGCCACCGTGGGACACTCCCAGGCTGGGCACTGTGGGGTGGCCGTAGCCTGGCTGACCGGACGCCTCCCCAGCCTGGCACAGAGTCACTTCAGGGCACTGCAGCAGGCAGGGGGCTGCACTGCTGGACAGCTAAAACCAGAAAACACGTAGCTTTTTGTTGTTTGGGGTTTTTTCCTCCATTAAGATAGTTTTAAAAGCAAGATGATTTATTTTTTAATATTTATTTATCTATGGGATAAATAAATATATATATTTATCTATGGGAAAACAAAGTTAAAAAGACAGTCTGCTTTCTGGCATTGCAGATATATAGTGATGTGCCCACTCTTGTCAGCATATTTTAAGGAGCAGAGAGAGGTTCTACAAATAGCTGGAAGCTCCTGAAGATTCTGCTTTGTTCTGCAAAGAGAAAACGATCAGGAATAGAATTTACTAGTTTGGGTGGATTTAGTTTTGACTCCTCCCTCCTGTCTAGGTCGAATAGGAGCAGACAAGTTATATGTTGAAGGGCTCCCTTTTAACGACTGTGTGCCATTTTGCTTCCTATCCTTTTCAGACACACATCATACGACTATGATGTGTTGTACAAGGCTGAAGGAGTGTTTAGAGTGCACTTAATTGTGTACTAATGACCTAACTACCCAAAGACCATTTTTAATAAAATCCAGACACCTGTAAGATGACCTTGTTCTAATGGCATCAGAAGACACTTCAATGCTCAGCACCACCAAAATGCAGATGCTGCCAGCTTGGCTTTCTCACTCCATACAGTTTCAAGTTCTAGGCTCAGCTGCAGAAGAACATGAGGGGTGGCTCTTCGTCTAGATGAAAGACAAGCCTTGAGGATATGAGGATAGTTGTGCCTACAGCTCCCCAAATATGTCTTCTCTCCTCAACAAAGACTGCTACTGCGTTTTGTTCCATCTAGCTGCCAACCCTAGGCATCCTAAAATAATAGCATTTTCAACAGGCATCTGCATTCAAACAGCATAGAGATGCCTGAGTAATCAAGAAATGCTTAAACTGATGAGTGCAATAAGCAAGTTTTACTTTTGGTATAAATTCCTCAGCAAGGAGGGCGGGGGGGAAATATCAAGCAAACTGTGAGACTTTTGAGTTAAACAAAAGACTGAAATGAAACTGTAAGTTGGTTGCCTACCATAGGCAGCGACTCAGGTCACCCAGCTGCCATTGGGATAGGCATTGGTCATATCAATAGGATTCATTTTGGTGATAGAGGCAGGAGAATTTGGATCCAGTTAATTCTTGTGGATCTTGCTTACTATTGTTCCATTAAGGATAATTTTGTTGGTCCTAAACTCTACAGGTAAGAAAAAGAGATTAAAAAAAAGCAATAGGTGTGACAAGATGATTAGGATGGCTGCCATGTAAGATATTTCAGTTAGTAAGATATTTCAGGTTTCTTCAATACAGACAGCATAATGGTTTTGCCACCACATACAGCATTTGGGAAGCCTTGACTTGGACCAGACAACTGAGAACTGTAATGGTCATAAGTGATGGAACTGGAGAGTGGGCAGAGATGGACTGTCAGGAGCACTGACTAAGGAGCACATGGGCTAGTTAAACTAAAGAAAAATAGCAAACAAAATAGTAAGAACTATACATTGTTCCCAGACAGTAACCAGGACATTAGAGTTTCTCAGCCAGCTCAGGAATGAAGTTCAGATCGAGTTTGCTGGAGGACTGAAGTGGGCCAATAACTTGTGTAGTTATCAAATGGTGACTATTAAGCAGGTGGAAGGATGACAAAACAGTTCCTGGTGAAAAAAAAGACTGAAATTTCTAGTGACTGAAAAGTCACTAGAACTTGTAGGCGTCTTCAGGGTGGTTTAAAAGGAGATTAAATTGTTCTTTGCCAGTGCAATATGTGCATTGTAATTACTGGTTTACATTCTCAGATGCTCAATCACTATTAACCCCAGTGTTCCCTGTGACATTACAGTTTCAGATATTTGCTTTCTGCATCCTGTTCACAGTTAAACTGACTCACTGGATGGTCTGATCTGAGAAAAGGAATTCCCTGCCCCTGATCATTTGACTTGGACTAGGGAGAATTTTGGTTTTCTCTCATCTGTAGCTTTCTGGGATCATTAGGAGGGAAGTTTAACAAAGCCTGTGTTGGTGCAGGGCTTTATGATGCTGGCAACACCTTTGAACTAGCCAGCTCTTTCAGTGCACTGTCATGGATTACTACAGATTATATCACAGAGGCTTGCACTCTATGGTATTGGGAAGTGTTTCCAGCTCCGGGTGAAGCTGGACTAAAGGGCTGGTGTTTTCTAGGATAAGCCAGAGAATACATAAATAACTGGATGTTGTACTGTACAACTTCTAGTAAAAA
Source organism: Empidonax traillii (assembly GCF_003031625.1). Taxonomy (NCBI): domain Eukaryota; kingdom Metazoa; phylum Chordata; class Aves; order Passeriformes; family Tyrannidae; genus Empidonax; species Empidonax traillii. The sequence continues at coordinate 1,020,593 of NW_020955336.1, read as the reverse complement.
TAACAACCTGCCAGTTATTAGATAAGTACTAGAAGTCAAATTATCAGACTTACTGACTACATTCAACAGAGTAAATCTCCATTATGGCCAACAGAAATTACAAATGCCAGGCTTTACTTGCCTTTGTAAAGCAGTCAGCTAACAGCTGTTAAATTATAATTAGACTGTTCAGACAATAAGGGAGAAGGCAAAGGTGTTATTTCTGCAGAATCATCCTAAAAGCTGCCTTAAAAGTGCAGTAACTCAGTGCTTTTGGTGCCAGGAAATTCCCATAGTAAAATATATTTACTATGTCTACCACATCATGGTAAGAGTTTTTGATGGTAGCTGCTTAAACCACAGGTGGTGTTACAAGATTATGTTCCCCTAGATTTGAATCACTTTTGAAAGCAAAAAAAAGATGATTTGGCTCTACAATAATTATGACCACTGCCTCACTCTCTCATATAGAGCTCTAAGCAGTCTCAAGATTAACGGCTTTTCATCTCAGATTGCAGTTCTGGCCATCTTTAGTCATGTGAGATTTATTTTTTTTTTTAATTTTAGAATTGTCAGGAGGACTTAAAAGTGTCTTATTCATTCACTTATCTCCAAGTACTTCAGCTCACAAAGCAAAGTATATGGGCAGTCATTTCAAGGATTGTTTTGTCTTTGAACTATCTTCTGTTGACTTTCCAGAGAACATGCAGGTCCCAGAGCTCTTCACCTCACATAACTTAATAACCCCTAAGAAACAGTTCTTCCTTTTGCTCCCTGAACTTCTGTGAATTATGTAAATCTGTCTGACCAGAATGAAAAATACATTAGATGTTTCATATAATCTTACTGATTATGCCATGCCCATTTTATTCTCTCCATTACTTTACACAGAATTTAATTTTCACACTGTTTTATCATTCACTAGAATTCCTTGTGAGCTCAAGACAGAAATTGGGATGTTTTGTTTCACTAAAACTGAGCTAACTACACAACCTGACTGTAAGAGTGCTAATGGAGCATTAGCCCATTGCGTTCTCTTAATAAGCCTCATTTTGGCTTTGATCAGTTCCCTGTGTTCTTCAATATCATGTTCACATGCACCAGTCACCTAATTCACTCTCTCAGTTCGTCCTTATTTGCTATTTCACATAGATCAGAATATGCACTGTATAAAATCAGTGATTGCTTTGTCCCAGCTCCTCCTTATAGGCTCAAAGTGTCCCCAATTTATTGTAACCTGCACTGAGTTACCAAGGAAAAATCTATAATTTTGCTAATAAAGCACTGTCATACAAGAAGGCATCTTGACACAATACTGTGCCCTTTATGTGTTCTGTCATCATTTGCAACAGAATTGGAAGAGCTGTTGAATAATGCCCCGTATGCATGATGGTGCAGAGCTGCCTGGGAGTTGTTGCGATGCTGATGCATTTTAAAATGTAGGTGTGGCCACTAGCAGGGGGAGAAAAGCAGCTTCCAAGTCTTGTCCCTTCAGAGGATTTAATTACTTATTAGGAATAACCTTGGCAACAGTTACCCTGCCCCATTAATCCGTATACAAGTGGCCAGCACCAGCTGCTTGAAAGTAAGGCAGAAGATAACCCTGCAGGAGTCTGTATTCCTCTCACTGAAAATCCTTCTTGTCCAATGAACACCAAACTTTTGAACTAACAGTATGTCACGACACTGAGCTCCCTGAGTTAACTGTGCCCTGTTAAAAGAAAAACATGTTACCACTGAGAAAGTTAAGAATAAGGTGAAATGCACTAAACACATTCTTTCACCTGGTCCCCTTCACAATTCTGTGATGGCTGTACATTTTTGGACAGGGTTCACTATTGTTTATACAACAGAAGTGCATTTTTTCTTTTCTATTAGACCGAACATATAAGAACTCGGTGTGAATTAGAACATCTTCATTTCCAGAAGCCTCTAGCACTTAACACAGAGAGGGAATGAAAGCTGAAGCTGCTTAATTGTCCCTAATCTGTATTGGGAACAGAATGATATGAAAACCAGCTTCTTAAAACAAGATTTATTGGCACAAACATACATGTTACAAATGTCTATGATATTCTTGGAAAATATGTTCACCACTTCAAAAAAATCACTGTCCACAGAAAAGTACAGTAATATCAAACTTTGTAAGTCATCACAATTCTAGCATCAAAATGCATGCATTCATCATTTATAAATGAAATTCCACTGACCTCCAGGTAAAGCACTTTAAGAAATTCCCTGGTCTCCACAACATTATTTTTCCTCTCCAGATAGCTCCAATAAGATGCAAATTGAATGTTTTCTGTAGAGGCACAAATCACAACTCCTTGCTCAGCACAGCCGAGTATGAGGTGAGAGATGCTGTTCTCAGCCCAGACTTTCAGGTCCTTTCTGAGTGCATTACTACAGAGCTTAACACTACTGTGTGGCCTTTGAAAAAAAAATGCAATTAGAAATTTGGGTTTTTTAAAGGGCAACTGAAAACTTACTTCTCGCTATTCCTATTTCATGAAATAAAACTTGAAGAATTACCAGGAAAGAGGTAGAAGAAAGGTTTTTGTTCTGCATTGCCATTCCATCAGCATTTGAAAAGAGGGATAGCATTGCCGAGGTGACTTGTGAGGAGAAAGAGTAATCTCAGCACATCCTCTTCTTTCTTTGGTGCCAGTCTAGGTTTTGTCACTGACCTCAGAGAGTACAGAACAAGACTTACCAGATGTCCTGAATCTGTCCTGTTCTCAGCTTCAGTGTCAGAGAAGCAGGCTCACATATGCAGAGGGGAGAGAATGCACTGATATCCTCAGTGTGATCAGATGGCTCAGTCCAATGTCAACAAGAAACAAAAGTTCTTGATGTCAATGAAAGTTCTTTGAAAAATGATGTTGCACTTACTCCCACTAGATCTGAATTTGACTCTAATCAGTTCAGTGCACAACAGAAAAAAAGAGGCAAAAATACAACCCACATACACTTACGAAGGTGGCTACTGCACTTTTCTCACCACTGGGAAGGCTGAGAACATATTCAATGGAAATATTTGCTGTGGAATCCCCAGCCTTGGAGATTTTCAAAACTCATCCAGACAAACCCTGTGCAACCTGATCCAACCTCAAAGGCGGTCCTGCTTTGAGCAGGACATCGGACCAGGCAAACCCCAGGGGTCTTTCTATACTGAATTTTTCTATCATTAAGTGGAAAGGCTCTTCCCCTCCTGCATTAGGACACAGCACTGATTCTATATCAGACCTGGATTTAGTAAGGCAAAATGAGGGTGTTTTTTAATTGTGTTAAACAGAGAATGGAAATTCACTATCTGCTTAAGCACATATGGAAGTCACTTCCAGAACAGGACATGCTTTGCTCCTCACTCGAGGCTGGCAAGTGTGAAATACCACAGTGCTGAGCTGATTACATAGCACCTCCAGAGGCTGCTCTTCTGTGTCAAGACTCAGGCATAACTCATTAAGGAAAATACTAATTAGCTGGCTATGAACTAATTTCCTGCAATACGTATAACAAGCTTATAATAAGAGTTCATATATTGCCACTTAGAAAACTTTTTATGCTGCAAAACAAACTAAAGGTTGCTCAAAGTACACACTGGCTGCGTTTAACCTCTTTCATCCTCGGGAAGAGAACTTATCACCTTTTTAGGCAAATGTCTGTCTACAAATATAAGCACTTCTTTCGGGAAGGGGGAGAAAAAAGAACAGGAGTCATCAAAGAAAACTTTAACCTCTACAACAGTTGGTGTTTTCCCCCTCAGAATGTATTTTTGCAACAGACAAAGCATGTTTTCAAGTCCTGCTCATGAGTAGGTGGCACTAATTTCTAATCTTTCAGTGATGCTGATAAATGTAAAGTGACTAATATTTTACCACGTATGTGGTCGGGGGATGGAGGACTTCTCATTTACAAGACAAAATTACGATGTTTTTCATGACAAGTAGTGGGCTATCTGTAATCTTTTATTGGGCAAACCTGTGTCATAGCAACATTAGCATTTTATTGTTTGGGGAAAAAGCAAATGTAACACAGATTGAAGTTAGCATTTTTGATGAGAAAAAATATTCTTTCATCTATAATTAGGCTTTGGAAGCTAATTATTTGACCATTTGTTTAACTGCTAATTGCTTAAGTAATAGTTTAATGAAGTAATGGTTTAACTACATACCCATGGTGTTTACCATACATTTCTACTTTTATTCAGAATATTTTTTTCCCTTTAAGCTTCATGAAGGACTGAACTTGCATTATTTAGTAGCTTGCTAGTGGCATGGTAGACACACTGACCACCGAATTTTTGGTGTCAGCCAAGACTATTTTCACTAATAAAGAAATTGTTGCAAACTTTCAGGTCAATACTATAAAAATTAATAGCTAAACTTCTGAAAAAAAAAGTTTATGCATTGTGCATCTATGAATTTGTAGCTCCATTACATGTAGTATCTCAATCATTCATCTTACAAAGAAAATAATTGCAGCTGCCATTATTTGCTGTGTCTTTAAACAAACGTGTAATGTATCAGGGGGAGAAACTGATTTAATTCTTTTAAACTTTTCCTTACAAAAAGCTCGGACCACCACTATGTGTTCACATATACATGACAGGATTATAGCGGATTCAGCAAAGTGATTTTCTGTCCTCTGCTTAGACCATTTATTGGTGGACAAGCATAGATACCAGAGTGGAATGACGGAAAGCAAAATAATCATGCTGTGTCAAAAAGATTCCATTACAGAGACCAAACTGCTGTAGGACAAAGTGGGCACTCAGTGTGTATCGTTACTGCACCAAGTGCTCTGAGGTCCTGTTTGACTCGAGTCCTCAACCACTTGTGCAGTGTGTCTGTGGATACTCAGACAGCACTCTAAGCAAAATGGCATTCTCTGCAAAAAATGTCAGATCATCCTTCCTGCATATATCTCCTGCATTTTCAAGAAAAAAGACTTAACCATCTGTCATAGTTCATTTTAAGTAGGTAAATTTACTTCAATAGATGAGCACCGCTTAATTTTAACATACAAAAGGTGCTCTTATGTAGAGCACTTATAAGAGGAATTTACTGAATGTTGGCTATATTTCACTGAAACCATTTCTCAGTTTACTATATTGTCATTACTACACTATCCTTATTTGCTGTTTCCTCTCTTTCCAACAAAACTGATGAAATTATTGTTACAAGAAGTGTTAAAAACATTTAATTAAAATTCCAGTGATACGATTTAAAGTAATGGAATAAAAGTGCTGTTGTTTCAAAGCCAGTAACCTTCTTTTGTATCACATAATTTTGAACCAAATTAAGACCCAGGAGCTGTATTCTGCTTCCAGTGTTCTTGTCCAGAGAGTAGAGGCTGGTTTGAGTGCAGCAGGGCATTATGGGGAAAAGATTCTGCTCCACTCAAGGCCTACCTGAGCTCAGACTGAGCTCAACAGTAAGAATATGGCAGAAGGCAGGGAATCAACTGAGAGGGCAGAGCAGTCCTGGCCTCAGTATACCATATTCCAAATACACTACACTCCAAACACACAAAGGCTTTCTAAGAGAACAGAGAGAGGCTTGAAGAATAATGGAGAAAACAGACACTGTGAGAAGAGCTCAAGAATGGAGAAGGGTTTTTTCCTAATTGTTTTTCTTGCTTTATATGCTATTTTCTCTTTGAGAACAAGTACTTTGCCCTTTTAAACTTATAGCACATGGCTTCTTTGGTTGAATAGAGTGTTATGTATGAACCATGAGGCTGTATTCATGTTTTAAACCAGCACAGGTTATGGGTTTTGCTTTGGAGAGTTAGCAGATGTGATACAGTCATGACAGAATGAGGTTACTGCAGGAATGACTCATTGTTGAATAATCAAGTGTTTACTCCACCAAAACTGCATGTAACCAGACTGCCACAGTTTTTCTGCTTTATTGCAAGATGTAGCTTTTAAATGTCAATGCATCAGGAAGAAAGGTAAACTCCTTGGGTGGCTCAGATATCTCTTTATGCATGTGTTTAAAGGCAGAGAGTCTTATGGTTCTCAATGGAGAAAACAAGCTATTGAGCACATCAATTGTGACACATATTAATGAACTGAGGAAGGGAAGTCAACTGAAGAAGAAAACAAAATCGTTTCCCCAAGTGGAATAAAGAAGTATTTCTGAAGGAGACCAGATGCAGAAAGAACAATTGATGTGAGGGTCTGGTTTGATTGTTTCATACATCCCAACTTAGTATTCCTCTTGAAAATAATTTTACCATTTGAGAAACCTTCAGCCAATCATTTCTCGAGCTCGAATTCATTTTTTTTCAAATTGCTTTCTTCAGCCTTTTTTGCTTTGCTTTTAAAGAAGGTAATTTGAGGGTGCTTGTGCTTTGCCTGGCTTGAAAAAACACATGCTTAAATGTATCTTGTCTAGCAAGAGGGGCCTAAATAAGGTGCGAGGAAGAACTGGCTGGAAGAGCATCTCAGTCTTCTGATTACAGTGGGCCCAAAGGTTATGATCTGTTACGAGTCTAAAGTTCAGGTCAAGACAAAATCCAGATCAAAGAGACTTTGGTCTCTTTGAAGCCTTTCCCCAGTACTCACCGTGTACATTGGGAGGGAGCCCAGTGCCTTATATGGCTTCTGGTTTAGCCAAAGGGCAGGAGAAGCAGAATTGAGATCTAAATCCTGGATCATACCCAAGTGCTCTCTAGTTTATTTGTGAAGGTCTGGCACTAACATGTGCAATCAAGGTGCTGTCATAAAAAAATAATAGATTATGCATATTCCCACTCTGTAGTTAACCTCCCATGGAATAGAGAAAAATTCACTCTGTAAAATATGAGAGTTGAGTAACATCTGAGCTTCTAAAAGTTCCTGAAATTTGAGTCTCTCGTGGTAGATGTACATCTCCAGTCTGCAGGTATGCCCTAATACAGGTGTCAAGTCAGGGACTTGCTCTTAAGAGCTAAAATCCATTGTAACCAGACAAGAAGTAGTCCATCTGTTCATAAAATTAAAGTTATGCGAGGCCCTGTCAGAGGAGCAGTGATAGAAATGAGACACAGAAATGGTAGAATTTCAAAAAGTCTTGCTACTCAGACAAAACCAGCAGATTGTGGCTGTTCTGATTCATTCCTTGCACAGCTAATACTGTCCTGTTCTTCCATCATTGTGAGTGTTTAAGTCACTTACTATGGATCACTATTTAAAAAGAAAAAAAGTCAATTATTTTACCTGTCTGAACTGTTCCAGGGCTAACCTTATGCAGGTTCCCACACAATGAAAGTGCCAGCTTTAAAAATACAACTGACTACATTTCTAAATCACTTCTTCTCTTACAGACCCTAGGTTACAGTCAGAATGTTTATCAGATCCTCCCATCCTCCTTCTAATAGTATTGGATTATGCTGGACTATGTTGGATTGACTGTGCTGTTACATAATGTTGTCAAGTGAAAACCAGGTCAAGTACCTCGTATGGGTTCCACACTATGTTCTCCTGCCAAGTTCTGTGTAGCAATGTCTGTAGGTTTAAAGCCACATCTCTGTTACTGCAAGATAAGGTAAATTAGAGAGAAGGTGTAATGCCCAAGCAGGACCTCACCAGCCTGTGCAGAGTAGATGCAAACAGCACATCCTCGAGCTCAGATGCTGACATTGGATCATTGCCAAGCCACACAGCAGCCATGGTGCAGGCACTGACCAGCTCCCAACCACCTCCTTCCAGCTCTGCTGTGTCTGAATGGCAGCTCATGCTGTACAGCATCCCAGATGTACAGCTGTGGCCCAGAAAGCACAGGGAGTGCTTCTTATAAGGATGGAATATGCAAATCTGAAGCAATGTCTAACTCTGGCTAAAGCTATCAGAAGCATTGCTTCCAATCTGGGAAGTCTTCAGTTCAGTCCCCAAAGGGGCAGTGGGAAGCCAAGGGCCTTGTTATCCCCTGAGGTTTTGCTGGGGAGTCACTAAAAGGAAGCCTTTTTGTGACCTTTTACCAGCCCAAGGTGAGAGCCTGGGCAGTTTTTAGTGATGAAGGGCAGCAGTTGAAATTCTACCCAGTAACTGAAATTCTAATTGGTGCTGACTGAACAAGACTGAGCTAAACTTTTCATGGAAAATTTACTATTACAGGTAGGCAGTTGTCACTGCACAGATATTTTAAATGCAGAGGCAGTGAGTAGAAAGCAATCAATCCTGGCTTCAGCACAAATAAGATCTCCAACTGTGTTTATATAGATTGTCCTCTGTGTCAGTCTACACATATGGGATGCTGTTGCACAACCTATGACCCTGAACAGTCCTGTATTACCGTATGCTCCATGGTGAACATTTAACCCTCTGCAGGAGCAGTTCAGCTCTGGGTCTGTGTTTCAGGGAAGGGCACCCTTGTTCGTGATCCCTGGTCTGAATCAGAAAGGTTACGTGGTTTATCTTACCAAATGCAACCAACCACCACAGCACAACTAGTAGCAAACATTGAGCATCAACTTAAATGAATTAAACATATTAATTTTGCATATTTCATTAGCACACAGGAGGAAACAGTCTCTTTACAAACATTTTACAACTCACCAGAGGGTAGGTTTCTTGACTGGATTCTTCCTTGCAAATTCTCACTAACGTTTAGGAGTCATCCCCATTAGTTACAGTTTTGAGAGAGAGTACACGTCCCACAGCCACCTCCGCTCTCACATAAAGCTCCCGCTTTGATTATTAACTTTCTTCATCTACATGAGCTAGGAGGATGTAAGCTTTGCATCCTTGTAGCACTTTCACCACAGTTTCATTTGGGAACTTTGCATCTTTGTAGCTAGAGGATTCAAACTCAGGAGGTGTATTTGCAGCCCTATCATCTCAGTGGTCAGTTCAGGCTCTCAGAGGAGAAGGAACATCTACCTTAAGGCTCTAAATATCAGCATGAAACCTTACTGATTGTACCAACTTGGGGGAAAGCTGTCTTCATCTCATGAGTCCTTTCAGTAGAGAAGCCCTGGGAGGATTAAGCCATGCTCAACATGGGTATGGGTGGCAGGACTCACTCTTAGGAGAAAATTCTTTCATATCAGCTATCCAATTATCTTAGTAGTTTAAAAGGTTTCCTGAAGTTGGATGGCTTATTCCTTTTCCAGTGAAGGCTCAGTGATACACAGTACTCAGCTGTGTCACCTCAGGGAGCCAGGCCCTTCATGACAGCCAAGTTTTCTGTCTGGCCCATTGCAGAATTTCAGGATTTCAGAATTGTTTCTGTGCTCACCCAACTGAAGGACTGAAGTGAACAGGGCATACCAGGGAGTCCAGCGGCGCATTAGTAACTTTGAACATTCACTTTCATTAGGACTGTGGCCACTTGCTACTTAATGATACAAAACAGTGCATGTGACTATGTAGTAATAAATACATAAGGAAAAATGCAACTGAAAGCTTTCAACTTATTCTCTCTGCAAAAATCTGTTTAAGCACAACTTGTATTTAGATTCGCTGCAACAAACTGGTCTGGGTCTCCATTTTTTTAATCTAAAACCATGTCAAGAGAGAGACTCCAAGTTGGAAATATTTACACTGCTATCACCATTTCTATTGCCTAATTAAATTGCAGACAAAAAAACCCCAAACCACCAATATTTTTTTTATTCTATGAATTATTTTTAGAAATTCTGAAGGAGTTACCCTAAAAAGACCCTTTCTGAATTGCCTGGCTCAAAATTTGATAATTCATTTTTAGTTTGGTTAACTATGATTAAGCTATTCAGTGTTTTAAAAAGATAAAACCCCAAGAAATTCACAAAAGCATACAAGAACTTTCTCTCAAGCCACAATATATTTCTTTTAGTTACATCAAATGTTAGTTTAAACTTATTGAGTATGATAGGTATCTCAGCTGAGCACTTTACAAAGATGACTATAATTTATGAACTATACACACACACACAAAATCAATTTTTAAAAGCCTATTAACACCACCACTTTGAACAGTGTTTCTTTGCCTTCCTCTTCTCCAGGAAAGCTTTGCTAGGCACCTTCCCTTTCTCAGCCTCTCTCCACTATTCCCCCATACCTTCTTCTTCCTGATTTTTGAATGATCCTCCCAGTGGGGACCATTCCTGCACACCGGTGCAGAGGTAGCTTCCTACAGCTGTGCTGGGAAGCCACAGACATCACCAAAGCTGTTCATGTGCTTCAAGTCAGGGCCTAACTATTGGGGTTTGGCATTCACAGGAGTCCCATGAAGCCTGACAAACAGTGCCTTGAGTTTTTAGCAAGAGCCTGTATCTTAGTCATTGACGATGCTTGTGTTACCAATTTTGCATTTCACTTGGCTTTGCCAAGATTGTACGAGCTAATGCTTTTTAGTTGTCATACAGTTTTCTTTCTGGCTTTCATATTGAGGCCATCTTGGTTGTTTGGAATACCATAAGGTGCTTCCCATAAGGAAAAATTTAAATCCATAGAAGATAATAAACTAGTCTTATTTATTTTCTTCAGGCAATGTTTTTAGACTTGGATACTACAACTAATCTCAAAAAATCTGTGTTTGGTTGGCTAAGTTGAAATATGATATCTTTCATGAATACTTGCAGGTATCACACTCTTCAATGGGAGTAGCAGATACTTCCTCAAAAAGTTACATCTGACAATGGATTTTGCCATCCAACTTTAGGTGCTCAGATTGAGAAGGCCCTAATGTTTGTTGCAACCTTAGGTTTGGGTCCAATGCACCTGACAGTGTCCCTTTAAGCAGGAGCTTCCCCATAACTGTATTCTCTGATTCTGAGTTGATTTAGGATGCTTTTCATATACTACAGTTTCTGAAGGTCAGTGCATACACATTTTAAGACACAGTGATAAGACAGTGTATGGAACTACTTGGCAGTATTTAGCTGGTACAGTTTCTTGTGGAAACAACAGAATTCCAAAATACATCACACTGAATGCTTATGGGTTATTACAAGCAAAAATCCCAAGACACCAGGAATTAAAAAGCGGAGTTCAACAAAGGAACACTGATATTGTCAGTTGATATGAACAAAGTTGTGCCAAGTCTTCCTTCTTTGTTTTTTCAAGTGGAGAAATAAACTGGGAAACAAAGCAGAAGGAAAGAAAGATTAAGAAAAAAAAAAAAAAGACAAAACCCAACAGTTATTACAGAATTACTGTTGTGCTTTATCTTACAGAAGTGTGCGATGTCAGAGAATTGCAAACATCTTTAGCAGATCTGAGTTAAGAGAGCATGACAGACACATCTTGCACACAGTATTCCTTCCTAGGGGAAATGGGGATGCTCCTCCCACGTCAAAAGGAGTTTGGAGGGGAAACTGGAATGGAAAGCAGGGGAGACTGTGGCTAAAAAGATAGAAGGGGCAAGGACAGACACTGATGTTAGCTGCCATCCTCAGCTCCAGCAACACCTGCAATCCCATGGGTTGTGTGCCTGCTTTTCCAGGGCCCCACTCCCAGGACGGTGGGAAGCCTGGCTTGGGCCATTTTGCCACACATGGTATCTTGTTGCTATGAGGAACAGCTCAGTTCATCTGCACCCATAGCCAGCCCTGCATGAAGGGTGTGATCCTGTTCCCATTCAAATCAGGGACTGGAAAAGTCAGGCAGGTGCTGTCTCTGACAGCGCTTGGATGCTTGATGTCTGTAGGATTTAAACATCCTTGAGAGCTACTGTAAATAAATACAGCATTGAGTTCAATACACAGGGTCCTTCCTGAAGCTGCAACCTTTAGGCACTATTACAGAAGAATCAAATAGACTGGAAAAAGAACTTGAGGTCCAGATACATTTAAACCTCACTGACCTTGCACTAGATCTCACTATGGTGAGCCATGACCTGGGTTTAATGATGTAACACTCAAGTATGTGACTAAATGCCCTAAACCCAACCTGGCCCATGTCAAACCTGCCATTTCCTAACTTACCAGGAAAGGCATCCAACATTTAAAACCAGGAGGGAAACTATATTATTACTTATATGTAATTTCAGCCTTAGCTTCTAAGGAGAAATTATGAGCTATCTGGACTGTTTTTTACTTTCTTAAGATACCCACAATGCTCAGTGATGATAACATACATGGCAGTTAGTTCAATGGCTGCACATCTGTCTTTCCAGGTTGCTGCACTAGACTGCAGACCAAAGGCCTGTCTTTCCCTTGAAGCCAGTTGCCTTGAGTACCCAGGTAATATAGTTAATTAATATCTAACCATTTCCCGTTCTTGCTGCATCAGTGTTACGAAACCCTAGAATTATTCTGGGTCACTCTGGTGCCAGCATTCATAAGACTAATAAACTGTCACATGTATCTCATTGCATTTAGTCATGTTTACAGGTGATTCTGTAAGCCTTCTTTAGAGCAGCAACAGAGGAAAATGGAAACACGCTGAATACAAGCATGTAATTTGAGAGTTGGGAATTAACTCACATCACAGTGCTGGTGAATCTCTTCTGGTTTACTAGCTGGATTGTCTAACTCAAGAAATCTTCCTCTTAGGAGTTAATGCCATATTCCAGTTATGTCACATAACAGCTGTTGCTAACACAGAGGTTACATAAATGAAATGTTCAATTACTGTCATTACAAGATCCCTGGGTCCCAACCAGCACGACTGCTATTATTCATTCAGAGCTAACTTTCCTGTAACAAATGTGTGGAATGAGATATCTTTTGAGAAAATAAATCAGTAAGACTTTGGGCCATCTTTTAACAATGTTTTAGGCATTCAAGATACAAAGGGATCTTCAGAAGCACTAACATCTCCAATTCCAGCTGATTTGGTGGGAACTAGGCACCTACACACTTCTAAAAAATTCATCAGATGCCTGTTTGCCTGTGGGGCTTCACCCTCCTTTTACAGGCATGAGGTAATTCAAATATTACTGTTCTCAGTAGAAAACACCAGGACTGTGGCACTCATTGTAAGGAAAGGAAGCTCTCTTTGGACTGCATAAAAATTTATATAAAACATAAAAAGGCAGAGTCTTTAATCCTAGGGAAAGTTACGTAACATGCTAATATAAAAAAACATTAAATGTCAACAAATCCTGCCTATATGTGTCCAGAGAGTTTGCAGTAATTCTCACTATAAAAGCATGATACTAGAAGGGAAATTTCACAAATTAATCAGTTTAAATATTTTATATCCATATTTTTGTTTTGATTTGGTTGTTAATATAGCAACACTTCTTAAGTCACAAGCTATTGAGATCACAAATGAAAGAGAAAATGAATTACTCACTTATAATTATAATGAGAATGACTGCGCATACTACACCAAGGATGATCATCATCTAGAAAAAGAAAGTTATAGGAAAGAAAAAGACAAAGTCAGGTTTTTACATGAAAGACATTAACCCCTCAGTTTCTTTACTTTTACTTGGTGACTCCTTCCTCATACTTTTAATTCTTGAAAAGAGTCACTGTAACAGACTTATTAAGGCCCCAGAGTTAGTGTCATTTTTAAGAACAGCTGACCACCAGCAGTGGACATCAGCTTCTTTTCAAAGCTAGTCAGTTCTTGCCTGTCAGCTAAAGATGCAGTGATCAACTTCATCCATTTCCAGCAGTAAAGAAAAAGTACATTTCCTAAGTAAAACAACTCCAGAGGTGATTTAAGTGACTGGATTCACATATGGCAGGTACCACTTTATACCAGGATAACTTGATTGCTCTTCCCCATGTTCCCAAAGGCAGTGCAGAGGCAGCTGGAGATGTCTGCTGCCTCCCAGCTATTGGTGCTGCTCTGTGTTCCTGTGCTGTTGGGAGAGGAAGCCCGTGCTAACCAGCACGGTTTCCAGCACATTCTCCTGGAAATAGCTCATTGCAAAGCAGAAGTCTGCTCCCACAGGAGTAGGTACAGAGGCAGCTGTCCAAGGACCTCACCAGCACTGAGCTGTGCAGGGTAGAGGTCCCCACACGAGACTTGCTGAATGCTGACGAGGCCACCAGGGATGCTGCAGTCCAGGTGCCATTATTACCCCAGTGAGAATGGAAAGACTGAAAAACAACAAACCTAGGCCTGGCAAATCAAGGCCTCCATTCCTCCTAACAAGTCTGAAAGGCAGAGCCAGCCATTGGCTTGCAGGAGATTTTTTTTTTCACTACTTCCCTCTCCTTCCAGAGTTTGTGAGCCAGAGGAAGGACAGGGAGATTCTGTTTGTCAGGGTAAAGCAAGAAGGGACAATGAGGAAAGGAGAATGAGGGTAGGTTTGAAGGTCTAGTGTAGTGTAGGTCACTGTGGTCACTGCAGTCACATGGGTGAATCTAACTCACAATCTGTGCCTGGAGCTGCCAGAAGCCCTGCTTCCTGCACTGGCAGCAGGTAGAAGAGGCCCAGAGGAACTGCTCAGTTCAACTTCTAACCTTCTCCTCTTATTCCTGGAGTGTTTGTGCATGTAGTTTACCCAGAATATTTTGCCTTGTTTTATATTTTATAGCACTGTAGATTGAAGAGACAAAGCAGACAACAGACTGGCGAGGTATATATGTGGGATTCTCCCTTGGGAAAAGGTGGTTTTATGTGGGTGGACATGAGTAGTCACCAGCAAAGATTGAAGAGAAATGGAAATGGAGCTGAAATTTTGTCACAGTGTTCATGTTGGTGGTGCGTGAGTAGAAAGAAGCAGGGGTATGGGATCTCGGATGAGTAAGAGGAGCTGAAGTGTCTGGGTCCAGGAAACACAAATACTGGAGGAGATCTGAAAAAGCAAGGGAAAGTGAGATTCCCTCTGCTCTTGGGAAAGGCTAAGACTTTGAAGACAGCAAAAAGTCCTGCTCTATCCTAATTGGCCCCTCTTTATAAAATACTGTAATTTCCTTACTTCTCACAGCAGTTTGTGAAGCCAAGTTGGTTTGTTGTTTTTTTTTTTTAATTTGATTTACTATTCTAACAGAAGATCCAGAGGTTGATGATCTCCCATAAGGACAAGGCTTCTTTTCTCCCATTACTAGAATTCACTGCACCTGCTCAGGTTTTGTGATTCACACAGGGAACATGAACTGACATAGAATGCTTTCCCATCCCTATCTGCAGGCACTGACTGAAGCATCACAATTTGTATCTACATTTTATATACTGCAGAATTTTTAGGGTCCAATAAAGATCAAAATTGCTTGACTTATGGGGCCCAGAGGGCAAGGCACATCTATCTCCCCTTGACAAAAAGAGATGACTCAGAGATTCCATCCTGCAGGCAAATGAATTAAATGCAAGTGAAAGTAATTCCTGCCATGAAGTGAATCTCAACAAGAATTTATATTCTTACCTTGCAATTTTTCCACCAGTATTTTCTCTTCAGTTTGGCTGCACTGGTTTCAAACTGTGAGGCACCTGCTTGCAAGGCATCTGCCCGGTTGTCAAGCTCTGAAAGCTTCTGGTCTCTCTCTAGCACCTTGTCCACATTCATCCTCATGATGTCGACCACCTGCAAGGGCACAGCCTCACATAAGATTGCACACACAAAAAAGCTGAAGGTCACCTGAGTGTTCACCCCCCGGAATGTGACAGATCACACCAAAACGGGCCGTTTGCCATTATATGTGGTGGCAATTACTGGGCAGTGCCTCAAAGCCTCTGCCAATGGAAACAACAGTGAGCACAGGATGAGCACAGCTACACTGCTCAGGTGCCCTTAACTGGGAAATATAGAGACATCATGAAATACCAGAGTCAGATTCATTTTGATTTTGATTTCTCTTGGCTAACAACTATAGATACAAAACCTGATGGAGACCAGTCCCTCTGTACTACAATCTGTTTGACTTCACTAAGAACAAGCCAGTATTTTCCTTATATATTTAATATCTTCCTTACCTGAACTAGTGAAATTGGCTAGATAAAGGCCACTCTAAAGGGAACTGTATGCATTTCCTCACCAAGGAATTTACTCATTTTGCAGATCTTTCAGGCAAGATGATTTCCCAGCCATAATTTGAAGTCCTGCTTGAAAGCAGAGGAGGAGAATATTTTACCTGAAGTGTAGCAGGGAGCTCATGCCACCTCATTGGCCAGCCTCAGCAAACAAAGCATGCACATCCAGGACACAATATTTTATACACTGAGTTAGATGAAAATCCTCTTCTAGCAAGCCAATAACTCTAAATGGAAATCCTTTAGAAATTCATCATAATGCAAATTTTAGACAGTATAACAATCTCAGTAAAGTTGTGTCCAGTCATCCTAGCAGTGAATAGGTCTGATGCTCTATTACTTCTTGTATTCTGTAATAAGGAATTCCATGTTGTTTTTATTTAATATAATTTAACTATTACCTGCAAAAATCCAGAATTTAAAAGATACATTATTCAAATACAGTGAGATGAAAACTGGTAGCGAAACTTTGAAAGGACTAGCAGAGGGTTAAATGCTGTTTGAAAACTCAAAAGTTTTGTTTCACTTTTCTACTAAACCTAAAACAAAATCAAATGTTTTGGTCAATCCAAATTTTCTTACTTGCTTTTCCAAACCAAAATCTTCCAAGCATTTAACTTCATATCAAATTAAAAAACAAACTGTATTAATTTCTCAGTTAGTGCTTTGCTGAATTTTCTCTTGGTACAATGATTTGTAGTGAAAATTTTGAACTATTTGAAAATGCTGAACCAAATACTGTACTATTTGCTACCTGTTCTCTCAATTATTTTTTTTTTTTGCCCATAACTATTTAGTGAATCTAACCTCACTGCAGTGAACACTTGTCTAAGATGAGATTGCATTTTTGTCAAATAAATAAATGTTTGTCTAGAATAAAACCATGATCTGGGCCTTAGAAGATGTCTAGAGAAATCAAAGGGGAAAACCCAGCGTGGACATAGCTGCAATACAGTGTCGGCACCGACACAGCATTAAAAATGTCAGTCATTTTATTAACACCAAGAATATTCTCCGAAGCACAGTGGCAATGGTACTGCGATCTCAGGCTGGGTGTGCCGCACTCCTCCGTGGTGTCTGGTGCCACCTAGAGATGACTTTCCCTCAAGACATGGAAATAAAAGACAGGAAATATCTAGGAAGCTCCAAGCAACGTTTACAGATCGGATCCTCAGGTATTATAAACCAGCTTCACTCCAGTGACTTCAAGGGACTGAAAGCCCAGTGGCGTTTTTCTACCTTGGCTGCTCTTATACTGTGATTGCCCTGTTAAACAAGGATCTGCTGACCACGTGCTGTCAACTCAAACCCCATACCAACTGCAGCCTCCCTCTCAAAGGGGAGGCAAAAAACCCATGGATCCTGAATGTCACCCACATAAGCCTCAAATCCTAATCCCTTCATACGGGGTGAGAGTTGCTGCCAAAATTATGTCATCATGCCTTTCAAGAAGACCAATTTGCATGGGTCTGAGTCAAAAGTCTCAGAAGACAGAGTAACTTAAACAAAAAGCCTCACTGGAGCCATCTCCACTGATCTGCTTGGAGAGCCCAATGTATCTGACAGGCATCGCTCATTTTTAGACAATAAATAGCAATTATTTTTTATCTTTTAGGGAAAATTACTTTTGCTGATGCTCATAATTACAGCACCACTATGATGTAACATGTTCAGGACAAGAAAGTTTATTTCATCATTCTGACCCATGACAAAAGCTAAAATGTAATATTCTGTTCCCCACTGGAAGAGACACTCCACTAACATCAGTGAAGTGAGTGTGATGTGAAAATCAGTGACAATGAGAGAACCTGGTCTAGACACTTCTGCAGCCAGAGGATGTTCTAGTGAACAGCTTGGAGCATCATCAGCAATTAAAAGGCCAGAAAGTCCCTGTTTCAGTTCTTCAGCAAAGAAAAAGTTCTCAAAAAAGACAAAGCCCATTTTGACAGGTGTATTTAATTCATCTTAAGTAATGCATTTGAGTTGGATATTGTGAGGTCTTCTCTACTACCTTTAGAGCATACATGAGGCTTTTGAAAATAGAGGCCTTTATGCATGTAAATACATGTTTCCTAATGTGTATTTTATTAAATTTGCAAAAAAGAATCACACAAGCCCTGGCCACTTCCCCATGACCAGTAAGCAATTAGTTACTTAAGGCTTTGCAGGGCTTTAACAAAATTCTTTCCTTAATACCCAGCACACAAATCTGCACAGCAGGTGTGCAAGGATGATACAGCTGCTCCTGCACTGGGGGAATGCTCAAGGACTGCACCGATGAGCAGTGGGATGTTCACCTGTTCCCATCACCACAGCAGTGGGATGGGCACTGGCATTACAGCCGAGGTGCTGCAGGAATTTAAGGATCCCAGCTGGAACAGCCAGATGGTCCTCCAAGACCAACAAAAGGAGTGGGGATTTGTTAAAGATGCTATTATGACATCATGTGTGGGTGCCTTTCTTCAGGGATAAATTGCGATGATTAATCAGTAGAGCTCTGGCTAATTAACACAGGCCTCAGCTGCACAATTCTCGTGGCTTTAATCTACCTCTGAGAAGTCAAAGGTCTGTCTCTGTGAAACAGTCTGTGAGATTGGTGTCTAACCTTCAGGAACATCTTAAAAGAGCTGGTTCCACTATGATATTTCCTCCTAGCCTGACTGACTGGGAGGAATTCCCAAATTGGCACCAATGCCCACATTAATTCTGCAGAAGTGTTCCTGGTACAAGGATGTTTATACTCAGAATCTCACTTGTACTGTCTGCTTCTCACAAATGCCATCCTTTGATAATCCTCATTTCCCAGATCCACTGCCTTCAGACGAGTGTTGCTGATCATGGAGAAAAGCATCTTAAAAAACAACCATAGCAACACTCCTGTGAGGAGCAACAAATCACTTGAAGCCACTTACCTCATCCACCTGGGCTTGTGTCTGCTGCAGCCGTTTGTTGCTTGACACATTGGTAGCAGGAGGAGGCCCTGCAGCCCCAGCACTGGTGGGACCTTGGGTAGGAGCTGGAGCAGACCTACATCAAAACCAGAGAATATAAGTGACTGAGACCATCTTTACTTGTTCACTATCCCTTTCCTGGATCAAGTAAAAAGTACCTGTTTCTTAAAAGAACATTGCCATTCTTTTAACCCATGTTTTCCATTCCTGGATCACAACCCTCCTGTTCAATTCCTTCTCATACCACAGTGTTTACACTGTTTCTTAATAGGACTATATCAAACTCTTCCCCTCCCTTGCTGTCTTTCAAAACAGCAAACAATTCAGAGTATCCGCCATAAGTTAGGCCCATGGCCAAACTGATCACAGGCCTGACTGGCAGGGCAGAGCTTATGTCCCACTAAGGAAACACACTTAGCATTTTGTGTTAATGCTGTAGGAGCCAGGGCTGTGACCCTGTATTACTTCTCAGTGTGCTGAGTAAAGCACTCCCCTGCTCCTTGTGTTTGGCTGGAAGTTAACTAAGTAAAGACAAACAAAAGGGGAGGAGAAAGAAATAGAGGAGAAAATGGGGAGAGAATTGCACATAGTGTGGGGTTAGTCATCTCTGGCATTGGTGGTCACCAAATGCCACCAGAGCAGCTGGCCAGGCTTGAGCATCTGCCATAGATCCTGGATGAATATTTGCAGCAATGCTGTGAACAGAGCCCTGATCCCTGCACATCAGCTCTTTTCTCAAGCATCAACACTGGCTTTCCCCAGCTTGCTCTATAACAAAAGACAAAACAAAGGTTCCTTAAAATCCAAGAACAGACCTGGTCTGTCTCAGAGTATGAGTTAGTGCAGACAAATCACCCTGCTGGCCTGAACACCATTTTTCACACCCACACTTTACCTGTGAAACCTGCCCCTCCTTTCAAGACACCGCTGTCACTTGTTCCTGCAGAGAAATAAAACCTTTCCTGAAGCTGCAGAGGAAATCCCTAAGCATGTGAACTGAAAAGTATCACCAATCCCACTCATACATTACCAATGCCTTCCCATAGTGACAGACTGAGAGAACACAGTGTTTCTCTGTGAAGCATTCCCTTTTACATCCCGGGGTCTGATTAATGCTGCTGGAATTATGGCCTCATTAATACACTGTCAAAGGGCTGAGGGGCACTAAAGTAGTTCCCCAAAGGTACCTTTGCAAAATTCAGTTTGCCAGCATCGCCTGAGGGCTGAGATCCCTGTGGATAACACTGACGCTCAGAGGCTCCCAGAGGTGGAGCAGCTGTCTGCAGACCTGCAGCTCTGCTGTAACTTACACTTCACTTTTTAACTGCAAGTGAGAATGTCCTTGTCAAGGTTTAGTTGAAAGAAAAGAAATGGAGTTGTCCACTACTTGCTCATCATTTGAGGACCCACCTATTAAAAACATAAAAAACAGATGCTGCTGCCACCTGCCATGGAATCATTCCACTGATGGCTGTGGGCCAGCATCCCAACAGGATTTATTCTGAGCTGTCGCAAAGGATCAGAATCTGACTATAATCTATATCTCATACAATGCAAAACAAGATTTCCCTGGAGCATCAAAACTTCAAAGGGAGCTCCTGGTACAACAACAGAGCTAAGATTGAAATTGTAAAACTTTGCAGTTAAGGATGTAAACAGCCATTTTCCCAATCAAAACAAGCAGGATTTTTACACTACTACAAAAGTTAAGAGAGCTCCTCTCTTGAGCTGTGCACTGTTGGCATCCTAAAGGCTACAGAACAGGTGAGAAGTGTCACATGTGTTTGCTGTAAGCACAGTTTGTAAAAGCAGAGGTGTTCTTGGTCAAAGCTAGGAGATAACTCCAAAGTTCTGCCATGTACCTTTTCTGCCCAGTAACTGTCATCCTTTTTTTGCCCCTACCAATCTATCCTTAAAATGGTTTGGCATACAGTAGACACTTCCTAGTCTGTTCTCTTCCAGCATCCTTCTTGCCATCTAACTTGGTTTCAATTGCATTTCCTGGGGCATTTCCTGCATAAGGGAGGAACGGATGGGGAAAACCGTGTCTTTTTACAGCTGCCCTGATCATCCAGCAGGAGTTACTGTAACTAGCAAAGAGAGATGACAATCTTTATGCTAAGGCACAGCAAGCTTGTAATTAACATACCCATCTTAATTAAATACATAAAATCTAATTCAAGAGTAACCACAGCTGTGTGCTGCCTGCAGTGCAGAGCTGTGCTTTCCAAACCTTGTGTCTCTGGAGTTGTGCTCTCCTTACACAGTAACAGCAGCTGCCTCGCTCAGGGCCCTGTGGGTCAGAGCAATGAGCAGAACACTCACTCCCCAAAAGAGTGTGCCAGTGTGGCTCCAGTCCCATACTAGCTTCCATTAAGAGTCTGTCTTTGAACATAAGTTTTCTAGTAAAGAAAGGAACTGAAGGTCTCCATCACTTGAAAGCACAGACATTCTCTGTGATACCTTAGTACAAAAATTCTTGAATGAAATTCCAACCTGCATTTGCATAATTCTTCCTACATTTATATAATTCTTCTGTTATTGCCTCTGTACCATGTTGTATCAGCTTATAATTTCTCAGAAGCATTACTGAAAGAAATTCATGCAAAACATTAGGACTATGTTGGAGAAGCTTCCTTTTGAAATACATGAAGCATCGCAACTTTAAAATATAATTTTTCATAGTCTGGCATGATTTTGGGGACCTACAAAAGAATGCAAAAATCTATATAAAAGCTCCATCACCGGGCCCCTAAGTCATCAGACCTCTGTACTTTTATTGTTAGGAAAAGGAAAAAAATTGATTTTGAGAATCTTCATTCCCAAGAACAGGTCAAATTAATTTTAAAAGGGGAACAAAATTCTATTATTGTTGGTGAAAAAGAGTATAAATCCCTAGCAAATAGTCTTAAATGGCAGCCACCCTGCGATGTCAGAGCACTGGAGTAAACTCTGGGAGAATGCCAAGTACACTCACTGCAGGACAACTGCACCACTTGCCCAGAGCCTGGGCAGCTGGGTTGTTCTTTGTATAACATTAGTGACACCCTCAATTCCCACAATGCCAGGTTTTGCCTCAGTTAGCACAGGAGCCGTCTGACTGAAAGCAGCTGCTGGACCTGTGTGTCTATGCAGCCACCTTGGAAGAAACGCTGAGGGACTATGCTAGTGATTCAGCAAAATGGTCTCAGCTGAGTCAGACAACCTCAGTTCTTCTAGTTGGGCCTGAAACTAGTAAGTCAAAATCGTGACTAAGAGATTTGTCATCTCACCTGGATATTCTGGAAGCAATTTACTACTTAGCTCTGACAGTTAAAGGGAGCTTCAACTCTAATTAAGATAGAAGTGGAGATATCCAGTGTTACTGTTTTGCATTTCAGCAGCAGATGATTGTGTATCTAATATTTTGGGAAACTGCCTGACACATGCTTTCATTTTTCTTCACGTGTGTGAGCAACACAGGAGAAATCATTTTCTTAGTCAGGCTGGGGAAGGGAGATGCATGATGCAAACACCAGGAGGATGCCAGGACACCACTGTGGCTTAGGTACAGTTTACATTGGGACCCCCATGGCTGCTTTCAGCATCTTCTTTTATCCAAAGTGCTTTCTAAAGCCTCCAGCTACAGGACCTAATCCCTTCAAAGTCTTTATCCTAACAACACTGCAGTAAGCTAAGGAAAAGCTATTATCCCTCATATGGCTGGGAAACAGGTACAGGGAGATTAAGTGACTTGCTCAGTGGCACAGAAAGCCTGTGGCAAAGCAGCCCAGCCCTTTTCATTGCCATCCTTCTGCTACTCTCTTCTTCAACTACTGACTAGAGAGAAAGCTCACAACCTATTTCTGATAGCAAGAGTTATTTTCTACCCCTCAGACTTAGACAGTGAGAAACACAGCTGAAGCTTATAGCATGAGGAAAGTGAGAATTACATCAGACAGCTCTAGCTGGTGTCAGCTGGCAAAGCTCAGGGGAGGGGCACTGCATGTGCATCAATGCAGCAGCAGAGTTGACTAATGAACCCTACAAAAAGTGAAATGAAGGAGGCAATTTTCTATGAACCCCAGTGTGCTTCCTCTTTCCTCAAACCCTTTCGCTGTTCTTCAAATAAAACAACATTTTACTGCTTGTCTTCCTTTTTTTTTTTTTACTGTTCACATGTCATATTTATGTAGTAAATATTTACTGTTGCAACTTACGTATATTGAAGACACCATTCTTCCATGTGGATCCCTTCAAAAGGCATCTAACCCATTTGGGCTTCACTGTGTAAGTGGAGTTTGACAGTCTACGGTTTCAAAGGAATTTGAAAAATACACCAAAAACCCCTGTTTAACTGTAAAATAAATCAGAACACTTCCATAGCTTTGTACTCTTGAGATTTAACTCTAAAACAATTATTAAAATTAGCTACAAATGCAAATTCATACATTTTTTTCAGTGACTAAGGATGTCAGTGGAGATCCTGGACGTAAGAGTAGCTGTGAAAACAAACCTCCCTCCCATCGTCCCTGGTGCCGAGAGTGTTCATCTGTGAATTGAGACGCAGTGGAAAGCTTTGAGGTAGGGAGGATCTCCAAGGAAATAAAAGAGCTCTGTAGCCCTGGGGTCTGCTGTTAGTTCTGAACTTGCTTTGTTTATTCCTGTGCAGTAACAGCTAAACCAATTTTCCCACTGCTAATTTGAAAAGGGGGACTTTTCCTGATAATACGTAGAGTCTTCTGCGTTCTGGAGGAATTTGCTAGTTCCCAGTTTTCTGTTAATCTGATTCTACCCCATGGGGTTTTATTTCTGTAGTAGCTCAGTTTAGCCAACACGAGCAAAAAACCTTTCTTAACAATCAGTTTGGCTACATGAGGTTTGTCACAGTCCTACCCAAATCCAGTCTAACTGAATTGGGCAGAGTAGAATTCTGTGCTAGCCTCCTCACATGCCATCTCTCAAAGAAATACATACCTTCGCTACTTAAACTTAAGATCCTGGGCCTTCCAGACTTGAGTGCTTAACTGCACAAACTTAACAGCACGTGCCTACCACAGTTGTGTGTGGAGAGTCATGTTTGTGTCTTGAAATCAAGAGACCTTAGCTATCCATCCCAGCACCTCTTACCAAATTCTTCGGGTTTCCCATAGTGAAATGGGATAGTGTCAGATGGCAGGTCCTGTTACTCTTTTAAAACCACACACTAATTCTGTCAGGAAAGGTTTAGGGAAACTTCTAACACCTGCTTAAAATAAATTTGCTTCAGAATTTGGTTCTCATCCTTCTTACAAGTAGATAATGATGTTCTCTGCCTGTAAGGTTCAAAAGACAACCCTGGCTAGAGAGCATGACCTCCCAGTTCCAAGACATATGCACTCAATAGGAGAATGTGCTTTTTAGTTCAATTGCCCACATAATTATAGGTATTTCAGTTTTCTGGCTCATCTTCCTCCCTTCAGTTATTAACTAGCCTATTTTAATAGGCTGAGTCTATCCTTGTTTTCATTCTACTCATCTCACTTTCACATGGGAATAAAAAAAAGCTGTTCAATAGGAGTAAAGAAAGCCATGATATCATAAAACTGGTTAGGCTGAGAAGATAATTAGCTCATTGACAGGGAAGTATCACTGCAGGGCTAGTGGACATTTGCATAATGAGGCTGGGGGAATTTTCAGACTACAGAAAGATGTTTTCAACCCTCAGATCTCACAGAGGGAGCAGAAACTTCACTTGTAGTGAAGGCTCCCTTCGCTACAAGAGAAGCATCCCTGCTTGAACAGAGATGTTGTTCTTAACTGTGCTTTTCAGTGCTCTATCTGAGCACTTCAGTGTTCAGTATAAATGTGACTATTGACAAGTAAATGGCTACAGACTTAAACTTAGGCTCATTCCATTCTATGACTATCAAATTTCAAATGATTTCTCATGCTATTTGTAATAATTGGGTAGCAGTGAGTAATAGTGAATTGGTGGTAGGAAAAAAACCCCCACGTATAAAAGGAATTAGCATTTGAGGTGTCTTAATTTTGTGAAGAAAGTTCTGCTTTGAAGACATTTCTGTTCCCAAATGCGATTTTCATGTACTACCAACAATATTCTACAAGGACTCTCCCTCATTACCAAATATTTACTCTGATCACCAGCCAAAGAATAATACTCTACATTTAATGTCCTGGGAACACATTTAATTAAATATTCCCACCAGTTTATTATGACTGCATTAACCATCTGGTGTGCTAAATATGCACACTAAGGAAAAAGAGGGGAACCTTATGACATCATCTTTAGTTTGATCAACATTTGTTAAGTTAGTAATGACTAACTGATTTACCTTCTCCAGTATCTTCTATTCAAGCCAAATGAATATTGATTACAAAGCCACAAACACCTGAATTCTGAATCAGGCCAATTAGTCCAGCCAGATTATTTTTGTGACAAACATAAGAATTTTCTAGAAAGAGTTACATTATTTCCATAATTTCTTTAAAATTTAGCCTTCAGAACAACCAGTTGTGGAGACTCGAGTAGTCAGAAAACTAACACAAGGCAGGATTCCTTTTCTGAAATACCAACACTACAGATTTTTTTAGATCCTTCTTTCCCCTTTCTGTCATCTTTTGCAAAGTCTGTGGCTTAAGATAAAGTCAGCTCAGTGCAGGGATATTGCTTCATGTGTTAACCACTGCTCATGTTTTGCAGAGTAGTCCATAGATTTGCTTGAAAGATGATTAAGGTTTAGATGACTCAGGGTGTCAGTGTTCACATTTTATATTCACAAATTAAACCTCAGAGCTCCATTACAGAAGCCAAGGATCTAATGTACCCCACTGTTAAGAGATCACTGATTCACAAAAACCACCTGCACACAAAAACCAGTTCTGCCAAGCCTTGAGATCCCAGGTGACCAGCCTCATCTTCACATTAACTGGACAAAGGAAGGTTTAACAAAGTGGTATGGAATCAGTGAGGAAGACAGCCAAGCAGTCAGTCACCATTATAACCTGTAACCCATCTGCCCCGCTTAAAAGAGTTCAGTCTGCTACTTTAACCGCACTTAGGAACTGCGTTGACCCAGACTGACCAAATCTCAGCTCTACCACAACGTGATATGGGGCTTAATTTTTTACATCATAGCACCTGCCTCTCCAAAAGCAGTGAAGAGAATTCCCCATCTCTTCCCAGGGGGCAGAGCAGCAAATTAGGTCTCTCTGGGACAAACTGCAAGAGGGAAGGAAGAGCTCCACGTTACTGAGCACCCACTGGAGCTGGTTCACTCGTGGGGCAGCCCCACAGCACCTCGTGAGACCTCTGCTAACCTACTGCCAGATCACAGGGGACTTTGCCCCTGACCAACCTCTGCATTAGATTAGCTACAGATCTGTGTAATCTTGCATCAAATTACAGATATTTTTTCACAGCTACAAGGACTTAAAATCTACATACACTGTAAAAGGGGTTGATTCTCATTATTTGCTGATTTGAAACTAACTGTAATCTTTACACTAAATTGATGAGTTTTTTAAATTATAGAATGAAAGCAAATACAGGTGTTAGTAATAATAAAAAACTCTTAATATTGATATTGACATTAACATCATATTGTAAAAAGAAATAAATGTAATTTAATGGTTTCTAAATTTTGCTTATTTAAATTCATAATTTGCATCAGGCTGCTTTCAGATAGAAATTAGTTTAGTAAAAAATGTGGAAAACCCTTTATGTGAAATATGCATAATAGTTAATAACTAAAAAATATCTTCAGTGAAATGTCTACACAGAAATATTAAAACTAATACTAAAAAACATTGTATTACACTAAAAGTCAATTTTTAAAAGGAAATGTTATCCCTAGTTCCTAGGCAGTACTGACTGCACCTTCTATCACTTCTTAGAAGATTTCATAATTGGCAGGTTTAAGGCTCTTTTAGTCATTTCTTTTCATTAGCTGAAAGAATACAAGCTGCTTTCTTTTTTTCCTTTTTAGTTTGTTTATGCTTTTCAACGTTAACCTTGAGTATCCAGGTTATGATGTGGGCTAAAGGCAATAAAACTGCCAAAAAGATCAATTCTGTGATCTGATTTTATCTCAAAAGGTTACCATTTCAAGTCAGTTCCATAGAGATTAAACCTAGTGTAGGTAAATGGGCATACTGCTACAAAATAAATACCAGAATTTTCTCTTACAGGAGTTCCTCATGCTCCATTAGACCTATGTGTTTTAATCTTAATGCGGTCCATCTGAGCTGTGGTTTTCAGCTGCATCCCCGAGAGCTCTTGACTTTGCAAGGTGCATTAGTAGCAACCTTTTTCCAGTTACCAGAGCTCTGTTTTGCACACTGAGCTTACGCACCTGGAAAAATACCACAAAGACTGACCAGCACAGGAAGAGTTGCATTTTTCTACCTACAAATATTTATTAAAGGAGTTTTAGTTTATAAACTATAGTTTTAGTTTAGTTTTACTGGGCATAAAAATACATACACACAAAAAACAGCCCAAGAATGGCAAACACCTAACAAACCAAAACAAACCAAGAAGAGATTCAGCAGGGAAATCAAACCCTCAGTAACACAACACCTTTATTTTTCTGGTACTAAGTTACCAATCTGAAATTAGGGAGAGAGAAAACTGATTGCAAACACAACACTGGATTAAAGCAGAAATCACCAAAGTGTACCAGGCTGTGGGAGAGAGGAAGCCTAACAGAACAAAGGTGTACCCAGTGCCTTAGTGAGATATGTCTGAAACAAGAATAGAACAATAAATACACTGAAAGGGTAGACAGTATCACTGCTGCCATTTCCCTCTTCTTGGAAGATAAAGAAGAAATACAATATGTCTTAAAGACAAACTGTAGGGCAAAGAGACAAATACCAAACACGTTGCTAGAGAAATATTTCCAAAATTCAGAACTCTAAAGCCAGAGTACATTTGAACAAGCCCAGTGATGTTAAACATCCTGGTCTGCCAGATATTCCAGATTCACAAACCTCTCTTTCCAACCTCCAGAGCAATCCCTAAGGACAGAGTTGAGTGGAAATGGCCAGCCTTAAGCACAGTCCCTGAACAGGAGCAGCTGTATTGGATGTTCATGCTGATGTGGTACATTACGGTCAGACGTGGCCTGTGTTTCTCATGCACAGGAGTAAGAGCATCCACTATTTCTAACTTTCTGTGTAGGCTTCCAGTTTCATGGGATATACCCTAAGGTGTAAACAGGCAGCAGCTGGGCAGGGAGTGGGAGGGAAAGATCAGGGTAGAGTTTGACTCAGCCATCCCCTACTCACTGACTCATGTGCTGGTGTAGAAGAAACTGCTATAATTTGTTGCTGGTTGGAGTCAGTTAAAAGTTACCTCTGATACAGAGAAGAAGTGAAGACTCTCAAAAGAATGCTAAGGTTGATATGCTTTCTGTGCTTTTAAGTAATATTTTTGGGGTCAAGGATGTTTTCTGTGCCTGTCTTTTAAAAGACTCAAATTAAAACCTAGGAGGCTTGGGGGCTTTCCTGTAAATTATTTCCCAGCACTCTTGTTGTACTTAGAAGGAAATCAACTATTAAAATGCTCTTGGTTTTTATTTTTTTTAGTCTTTTTTAAAAAGAAGAGACAGTAACAACAAAACAGCTGAAAGTTACATTTCCATCAGCAGTGAAACATTTTTGTAGCCTTGCTATATATATGCCACTGCTAGTCAGTGGCTGTTTCATCACAACTAAACTTTATAGGATATTTACCATCCTTACTTATATTAGAGTTTAATTATCAGGAGGCTTATTAAACTTAAATTTTCTCTAACTACTTGGCCAAGAGAACTGCAATGAATATTTTATCCCACCTATTCATTACTTAAACAGCAGTGCAAGTATAAGAGAACAGCAGAATTACCTGTAGAGAAAGCCAAACTTTCATCCTTATTTCTCACTAAATGTCCTATTCAGTTCTGGAAGAGTTTAGATGAAACACAGCTCCCATTTACAAGTGACTGTATCCTTATCACTGGTGCTCCACCTTCCCACAGTCTTATGATTCACACACAGTGTATTTTCTCCCCAGTTTCAACATCCATCAATTAATAAAACTAGATTCCATTTAACCAATCAAATGCATTAAAGCAATAAAGGGAAACTTCTCATTTCAAGTTCTCATTGAACGAAAAAAAAAAAACAAAACCCCAGAACATTTTGAATACAACAAAACCAGAGTTTTAAAGACCTTTTAAAGAATTGATCTTTGAGACAATTCTGCCAAATAAATCACTCAGCAAAATGATGTAAATTCATTAGATACTAACAGAAAATCACACAAATA
This sequence comes from Empidonax traillii, assembly GCF_003031625.1. Lineage (NCBI taxonomy): Eukaryota > Metazoa > Chordata > Aves > Passeriformes > Tyrannidae > Empidonax > Empidonax traillii. The sequence continues at coordinate 991,531 of NW_020955336.1, read as the reverse complement.
CGTAAAATAAGATTTGTCTATATCATCACCATCATCTCTCCTAAACTCCCCATCCTCATGGGATCACCAAGAGCCTTGTAGCTTCTCCTTAGGCTATGCTTCCACCTTATCTTACCATCTGTCCTCCTCTGAAAACTCTGATATTTTTGAATGACCATCTTTGCTTTACACAAAGACCTATGTTTAGATCACAATTCCAGAACCCTTGGTGTGATTTTAGAAGCTCACAGGTATACTCTGTGGATCAATGCTGAGGCTGAGATGTGGCATCTGATTTTCTAATTTATTTGAGGTATTTAAATCAATGTTGTGCACACCTGTATATTTGCGAAATGCTACAGTCCAGAAACTGAACTTTAATTTTGCTTTTTTTTCACTCCAACTAAATTCATAAGCACCTAATAATTCAGTAAAGATCAGTTTATCCTGGTTCTATCTTTCAGTATTGTTAACACTCAGGAGAGTGCCTTTTGCTGTTTGTGGAAATGCTTAAACACTTTGCTGAAAATCTGTTGTGAGTTGCACCACTATAAGCAGCCCTTGGGGTTCTCCAGATAAATGGAAACTGTCTCCTCTCTGAGTATTGCTATTTTGCTTAACATTCATCTGAAACTTGGAAATTAATTTTTTTTACAATACTTTAGAAGTAACCACTAGCTCCTCATGGTTTTTTTTAAATCAAAAAAGTCATTAGGATTGAGAAGAAATGTTTGAGATTTAAACCTGTTATGCTTTAAGAGTCAAAGAATAAAAATTTGAACCGTCCATATGTTATTCAAGAGAGAAGGACAGGTGAGAATCTCAGTTGAGACAAAGCAAGCCATTTACAATCACCCATGAAGTCCAGTTTATATAAACAAAAGAGAAGTCAGATCACTGAAGCATTCCCATAGCATTCCCTGCCCTCAGAGCTACTCTTCCAGCTCTCTCAGTCTTCCCATCTGTGTTACATCCCTTGAAGGGCAAAGCGTTACCTCCTGCTATTACAATTCGGATTCTAACTTGAGGTTGGAAGCAAATGTTATTCGTGCATTTTGTTTCCATAAAAAAGCTAAATAACTTTCTGCAGCTGCCCCAACTAAATACTGGGAATTAAATCCACCTGTCCACGATAAATTCAGCCTACCTATAGCAAGATTCAATGCACTGATAGAGCTATTACTTTTTTATTACAAGTCCTTTTAGCTCCCCTGTCCTTTTGCATTTGAACCATCAGGCTGGTGCAGTGCTGTGATGCAGTCTTGGCTCTACAGGCTCAGACATCCAGTTCCTGGAACACTACTGGGAACCTTGTGTATGGCACACATGCCAAGCAGAGGGAAAGTGTGCAGGGCTGTAACCAGTTCCCTTGGTAACCAAGTGGTATTTAAAAAGAGAAAGTGGTACCATCGTGTTAAGTAAATAAATGCACACAATAAAGGCCCACACATGAGTAACTTTCCTAGATACTGCTGACAATAGGGAGCAGCAGAACATGTAAATTCATCTGCCTTGGACTTGTGAGGAAACAGAAAAAATTCTCCCCAATTAGATGGTCAAATAATGCCCTCATTCACAAGTTCCTTTTAGGCAGCCAGGAGCACTCTGCCTCTCAGCCCTTTTCCTCTTACCTCACCACTACTTTCCCAACTCTCTTTCACATTACAAACAGCTCCTGAGCAACAGGAGGTTTGCAGAGAATGAGTCACTCTCATATGGCTGATGGGCTGAGTGCAGGATGGAGATTAGTGACCTGACAATGCACAGCCCAGAGCCACTGTGCTTCCAGAAAGCCAAAGTGATCACTGAATGCAGCAAAACTTAATATATTGTAAGTGCTTTAAAAACATATAATTGTAAGTCATGCCTTATAATTCTCACAGGCAGATATGCGAGCCTACAAAGAACACTGCTGTATGTTAGATGCAAAGGTGACATATGACACTAAGTATTCCACACCAATAGGGTATTCCCTTAAAGTTAATTAAACATTAATTAAATTAGATTTTATTTAGATCGTAATATGAAATCCTTGTGCTTTGGACTGATAGTAAAAAATTTTGGGAACCACACAAGGTCAGTCAGTTCCCAATGTAAGCAAGAGATTTTGACATAACTGGGAGCGTATCTCAAAACCAGGCTTCCTTCTGACTGAGTTTTTAGTTTTCTTTTTTTTTTTCCCCTTTAACAGAATAACGGAAAAGAGAAAATTTATCTGGCAAAGGACTCAGGAGTTTATCTGGACCACTCCCGTATCTCCAGGGAGGATTCACTTCTACTTCAGATCTGATACAGGTTTGTGTGCCTCAGCCTTGTCCGATTATTTTCCCAGCAGTATTTGTATCAGCCATTTTGATGGTTCATTTATCACTGTTATCTCAGTAAAAACTCCTAGGGCACCAGGCAGAGCCATTAATCCTCACAGTATGCTTTGCAGGACTTACTGGTGGGGCCCCTAATGAGGACTGCCCAAAGCTTATCTGCAGCACAGACCCCTCAGTCGTGAATCAGCTGAGACACCACAGAGTCTACAAAAGAAAGAGCTGTGACTCGTGAATATGAAGAATCTTGGTGCCTGCATGAAACCTTAGAAGGAAGCTCTTCAGGTTATCCATAAAGTCCTAGAGTGGCTGAATATCCACAGAGAAATTGAGTACAGAAATGAACAGAAGTGTTTTCCTTCCTAGAGTTTGGTACAAACCAAACCTGCTCTACGAAAGTGTCTATGAGACCTTTCACAAAGTACATTTTAACCTGTTCATTGCCTATTCTCTTTATAACTGAGTTGATTCAGTTTCCTAGTCTTAATTAGCACGAACTTGATAAAAACAATTTATAATATACTCATAAAAATATTCAAATTTGCAGTACCTGCTGTCTTGGAATATTTAAATGAACTGAGACAAGAACTATCAGAAAGACAAACTACAGTGTTATTGGGAAAACAGATTTTGAAGCCTGATTTCAGAATTTCAAATGGAAGAAAAAATTACAGAATTAATTCAGCCTAAATGTACAGACCACATTTCCATTTTTCCAGATTTCAAGTAAAAACAACTATCAGCTGGTGAGTAATACGCCGAATAGCAGTTCTGAGATTACTTTCACATTATTAAAAATAAAACCTGTTAGATGCTCAGACTTCTCACAGGCAATTCCAAATCAAAAAGTGAAAGAAATAATAAACTGTGAGTATTGATGCACTACAAAATCATAACAGTTACTAACACAAGACTTTGTTATTCTATTTAAGAGCCTGACTAATTCTACAAATGTGTATACATGAGTGTACATGACCATCAGGGCTCAGCGAGAGATGCTTGACATCAGATCATTCTCCAGTGTCCTGAAAACAAAAACATCCTGGTCTAAGATTAGTAGGTTATCAATTTAAATGGCTAAATGAAGGCTAAATTTCAAATAAAAAACTGGAACATAAACAAACCAATCCTTGATATGATTCAAAAAACTTGTAATGGTTTAAGAAACTAAACTATGAAATAATATAGCTACACAACACAATAAGTCATTTAATGACATTTTGGCCTTAGTGTGTGTTTCAAGCTGCAGTTCATTTGAAAAAAAAACAACTTTTACCTGAATTAATTTGGTTTTTTATCAATGTCTGCTAAATCAAATTCAGATAAAGTATATATTTGGTGATTATGGTAATCTCTCCACACTGCTACATCCAAGTTACACCTGTAAGTAAAATATAATCTTTAATTTACAGAAGAAATAATTTTGTTAACAGTCTCACCTTCTGCAGCATTGCTAATTTTCGAGGTTTTCTTTTGCTCCTATACTGTTTATATAGTCACTAAACACCATCAGAGAGTCTCAAATCTTTTAGGAGTTAAAAGAGCAGCATTCAGCTTCCAATAATGAACTGGTAATTATCACAGCCTCACTAACACTCATCCAACCAAGCATGGTTATAGCAAGTTTATTTTTTACTTTGTGCTCACACAGGGGAGTAAATGTGGTGAAACAAAGTTGATCCATCTTATGGAGCACCTGTCTGGTTGTTTACTCCACTCTTGCATTCTGCTATAATCTTCTTTGGGTGAAGTTCTACCAAATTCACAGCTTCCCTCCAGTAAGTTTTCTGCAGAATTAGGACATCACAAATACCAGGACATCTGAGTTACTGCAAAGTACCACAACTTTTTAGGAATAAATGCAAGTTCTTACTGGTTGCAGCCATTGTGTTGCATTCACGTGCTTACCAGCAGCCATTAGATGTAATGCACCATCTGTGCATGTGTGGATTAACAGCAGTGCTTCTGCCCAGCTTCAAACCAGCATGAGAGAACAGGCTGTAAGTGCTTATTGATGTCCTGACACCGCATAACTATGTTTTATGGCAATACCTCACTTCTATAAACAACCTTCCTAAACAATACCACAACAATAACAAACCCTCTAACACTTTCTGCTAAGCATTTTTTCCTTACTAAGATTCTGACTAACATTTAATGAGATTCAACAGATTTGAAGGGTGTAATTGTGTGAAAAAGCCTCTTTTTCAGAAGTTTGCAGTACCACTTTGTATTGTGGTTTTTTTTTTTTTCTTGTTGGTTTGATTTGGGGAGGGGGGTTGGGAGGGGGTTGTTTTGTGGGTTTTTTTGGTTGGTTGGTTGGGGGGTTTTGTTTGGGTTTTTTTTTGAAAGAATTTCAACTCAGCTTTCAGTTTTGCACATGGAGTTTTACATTTGGAACTAATTACACACATTATATAACTACCCACCTGATGTGCAGGTAGCTCAGAGATTTTGCTTGAATTCAGTAAGATTACTCTCCTATCACTGTAAAGGAAAAGGGGCTAATTTGACACAGGTATTTTACTTGTGAGAAATGCCTTGATGAGTTGCATTTAATCTGAAGAGCTTTCTAATCTTGTAAAGTCAAGGCATTCTGTCAGAGGATATGTCTGAATCACACGTATTTAACTAACACAGCAAAAACGACAGCAACTTCAGGGCTCTGTCTTCAACTTAAGAGAGCAATTATAGTAAAATATTACTGTCACAACTCCTCAGTGTATCAGGCAATGTCTAAGGGGCTTTTAATAGTAGAGTATAGCTCCATTTTACAGCTTTAGGTGTCCTCTGGTGGGACTGGAAACAACAGTCAATGCCCAAAAGGAAAGAACATTTTTGCTTGATTCATATGTGCACTGGGCTCACAAATTTGTCTTCTGTACTACAGAATGAAACAAAGATTTCAGTAAGGGTGCTAAAAGAACTGTATTAGTAATGGCTTGCTTTATCTTTATAATTTGTATGTTAGTTTGCTTGGAAATGAAATGCTTCAAAGCAGGACAAATATTCAGTCCACTGGCTTATTTATTTATAATTATATATTTATTATTATAGAACAAACGCTCATGGTATATTTCTGGCTTTTTTTGTGGTTAGGGTCCCTTAACAGTTTTTGTTAATACTGAGCCTTAACCAATCTACTGGTCTAAAACATCAGCAAAATTCAGAACTACTCTATTTATTTCCTGGTTTGTGGTATTAAAATTGTCAGCAAAAAGCAACCTTTGCAGACTGTACTATGAACTGTCCCATGAGGAACTAAGCCAGTAAGACCTGATTTCATATCCAAAATTGCTCCATCCCTCCCCAGTCACCAAAATACCTCCAGCTTACCTCCCTTACTGTCTTGCAAGGCTTGCTAACCGGTAACACTTTCAGTTCCTGTCACATCCACTTGCTCTTCCTCACCCTTTCTCCTTCCAGTGAGTGGCAGAACAGTCAATGTGGGGAGGTCCCACCATCCCTGTGTACAACCAACTGCAACAACGAAAACCTCCTGAGCTTCTCCTACTGACTTTTCCTCAGCTGGCAGTGGTAAGTGGGGCCTCATCTCCACCTGGCTGCTGATCTGCCCCAGCTTTTAGGAATTTCTATCTATGAGGTCTTCACCACTCTATCAAGTTTAGCAGAATGGAAAAAAGGTAATCACACAAACTCTATTTCCTTGGAAAGGCCAGAGCCTGCACCATTTAAAAGCCTTGCATGTAGACCCCTCTTTCTGGTTTTGCTGCTGTTACTCAGTGTTATGCCTCAGTCACGTCAGGGGCTCTCCATGGAGGACACTGTTCATTTTATGTACAAGTAGTGTAAGAAATCATTCATTCAGGCAATCATTCAGCTTTCCAACAATGCTGATGCTTTTCTTCTTTTTTCTGCATTCAGTCACTCAACTGCCACGAATGAATTAACAACATGAAAAATGTGGGGTGTTTTGAAAGTACAAATAGAAGCATCCACCACAAACATTCATATTGATTTCAGTTCAGAAGAAAATTAAAAATACTTGCCTGAAAATCCAGATGTATGGCCAATAAATAATAATATGTACTCCAAACATATTCCCATTAAGAAAAATCCTACTGAGAAGAGCACGATGGAGCAGTCCAATTCTGTATACTCACAGTACTTTGAATCTTCTTGTAAAAGTCAGTGCAAATGGTCTTCCATCTCTACCACAGACTTGCATCATAAAACAGTAGCTGAAGAATGTTTATTGTTAAGAAGAAATGTAGGCAACTAGATTCTCTTGTGTTCAGTTTGATGACAGATTTCAAGGGTAATTTGAAATTTGTTTTCTAATACCTCTTTCAAAAGTGTACACTTGAGGGTACACATGAAGACATGGACATACAACAATTGATTAAAGCAATCTATATTTAGTTTCTGTAACAGCATTTAATGAGCCACTGGTAACTTACTGTCTCCCAACCTTATGCATATCAGTCACTACTGTATTTTTTTCCTTTTGTTTTTAGAATGTTTCAAGCATTTTAAAATCCCTAGGGGAAAAATAAAATTGGATAGCTCATATACAAGAGATCTTTAACTGAAAAAAAAAAAAAAAAAAGGCTGTGGCTTCCGAGTCACTTCCCTTTGCAGCAGTTGAAGATCTGCCTAAGAATTTAAACAGCAAACATACCAATCTTCAAGCAGTATTATGAAGAGCTTTTTAATTTCTTAAGTCAGAGTAACTGGTGTGGAAAAAAGAAACTGGGGAAAGATAAAGAACCCTGAGCAATAAATTACTTGTAACATCTTTTCTCCAGTTTCATGCCCCACAAACTCTCCAGTGGAAAAGAAGGAGTGAGAACTAGTGATGGTTCATTGATTATTCCCTGCAGATAGCACCCAAAAGTGATAATTTCTTTAGGACAGCAGTTCAAAGATAACCCAGCCACAGGTCCATACTGACTCACACACACAACAGACATCACAGCAAGGCAAAAGTAAACCAAAGGTGGATAATTATGTCACCTGTTATGTGCTGTGCAGCGAGATGTGGGATCCTTTCCTAAGAAACCTACGCAGAAATGAAACAACCAGCCTCTGGAGGGACACCTGTACAGAAAACCTGTAGCAGAAAACTCCTACATAGATGTTTAAGGGCTTCTAATGCAGAGAAAGGCTCATAATAAGTAATTTTGTGATAACTTTAGAGTTTTATAGAAAAGTAAATTAGCTTAAAAATTCAAATCAAAATCTCCTTTAAATTTTATCAGGTATTATCTTTTGGAGTTTGTTCTTGGAAGTGAATAAATATTTCATAGTTATTTATTACAAAGAATATCGGCTATGAAATCTACACCTTAGTCAGTGCTTGAGTATTTATCACACTGCATTTCCTCCTGTTACACAAAAAAAGACAGGCCAAAATGTATTTCAACCCATTTATCTTTAGGGGGCAAACACTGAGCCTCAGGCTTGGATGTTATATTTTTTAACCTGTGAATGTCCAAGCAAAACCTCCTAAGATCAACAAGAGAGTAAATGTGCTTCGGCAGTAAGTTTTTTATAGTGAGATTGGCAGTGAGATTCCCAGTATTGCTTCTGTTTGCAGTCCTTGGAAGTATTTAACTTCCATCCAATTGGGCACAAATTCTGAACAATGAGACACCCCAACTCATAGTGTGTAGAATGCAGATAAATGTCTGTCTTGTTTGTTCAGCCTGTTAGCTTACAGGGACAGGGAGCATCTCTTGTGATATTTGTAGATGATCAAGTAGAAGAGACTCTGAACTCTACTGTTATACCAAACACTGAGAGTTCTAATGTGGATTTGATGTTCCTTTCAAGCAAATACGGAAATTAAAGGAACACCCAAAGCTCTATCTCAGCCACATTAATCCTGTGAAAGCAGTGACTCACCTAGTAATGGCTTTCCATAAATTAGGCAGCTAAAAATGGGTAGGAAGCGTGAAACCATTAACAGTTCCTGTAGTGTAAATTCTCTCACTGCATGTGAAGAAAATCCATGGCAGTAAAAATAAAAGAGATGAAGGTGTCAGCACCCATCATGTTTAGATCTGCTGTTAGTAATTCAAATCTTCCTCCTTTGGAGCGTATGGTTTTAGAATGAATCATTCTCTATTTCCTTTCTCAAATGAAAACTGAGGTTCTGTTGCTCACTAATTCCATATGTTTTCTTCCCAGCTATGAAAAGAGAAGAAATCAGTGTGGCCAATTGCATGTGCTGACAGCATCACCTCACAGGAGTACCCTACTGCAGCAATGTCTGCTGTGCTGTCATCTTCCACACCTCAGCACTGAGATGGAAATGATTGATGGTAACATTGACAATATACAAAAGGAAAGCCATACACAGCTTTGTGAAACAGAAAGAGGTGGAAGAGAAGGAGTCACTGCACTTTTGTACCCAGGAATGACCTTTGGGAGTCCAACTCCTTTTCACTGCACAGAGCAGGTCAGTAGCTCTGGGTCTGGCATGAACAGCATGTGCCAAAAGGCACCACTGGGATTGCTGCTTTGTACAAGTGGAACATGATAAAGTAAAGCCTGAAAACTGAAATTTTAAGACTGGTATATAAACTTAGCTGCTGAACTAAGATGGGATGGTTAAAAATAACAAACAAAAAACCCAACCCAAAAAACCCAACAGTGGTGCCAGACATAAAGTGCACAATTTTCTCATGACACAGAAAGGACTAAAACAGACCTATTCTGGAAGAAAAGGTGGGAATGTCGTGGGCTCCCACTGAGAGCTGGCAAAAGCCTCAACACTATAACAGTTCTTGACATACTGCCTAAGTCACCCAATGGCAGCTCTCCAGTTACTCCACTGAAATTTTGTTGACATCCTACTATCTACAATTCTGAATGTCAAATATTTAGCTCAAGGTCTCTTATCCTCTCATTTCCAGAGTAATAACATTTCTGATCAAATTGCAGCACCTACTTCCCATAACATTTGGTTTTTGGTCTATACTATACTGAACTACACAAGACCTTAAGAGAATAGAAGCTAGTAATGCTTTGCTGTGAATAACTGAATTTTGTACTCATGTTGCTCCATTCCTTCTGGACCATGCAACCCCTGGAATCTATTCCTTTACATAATTCCTTCTTGTCACAGGGACAGTCAAGAGAGACTATTGCTCTTGCAGTTGCTTTAAAACAAGAAGAAAAAAATTCTAGTTTGAAGTGAAACTGTCTAACAAAAAGAAGGGTTTACAATTTTATTTTTAATTAAGTGAACTATATTTAATTTGAAGTTGCCTGTGAGCTGGAAGCAACACAGATTCCCCCATCAGTTTAGCCACTTCTTGGAACAGCACAGGAGCACATACAAAGCACAGGCAGCATTAATGAGGAGAGAGGGCTGGGAGACAAGGATTTACCAGGGCCTTAATCCATATCTCACCCCATCTGGTAATGACCCCACTTTCACAGCACAGAGTCACAGACAAAGCACTATAAATGCACTCCAGTATTGCTTAGCTCTCCATCAGATCACTAATACAGAGGTTACCCACACAGGCAAACTTCTTTCTTGTCACTATACAGATCTACTGCCTTTATCAAAACAAACTTCTGTAGGGAGAAAGACAAGAGGGACAGGTTGTTTCTTAAAAACTGTGAAAAGGCAAGTGAGGAACTGACCCAAGACAGAGGGCAAGCAGGTGTTGCTAAGAAGGAAAGGCACAGATGTTGGGTTCTCTCTCCATGTAGACATCAGTGTCCATCCAGGAAACAATCAGCAGGCTTGTGGAGAGTCAGCTGCTCAAATATACAGAGAAATAAACCAGAGGGGTGAGGAGCCACTTCTACAGATGTGTGGCTGAGTCCCTCACTAGATCCAGTACTTACTTTGTAGTTAGTGCAGGTAACTCCATGTGCATGTAAAGCACTGGCACAATTCCCTTGGGACTCCTCTTTTGTGGTGAGCCCCAAGGAAGGATGGGTGTCCAGATGGGAGAAGTGAGGGGCACCTTCTGCTCTGCCACAGAAGCCCAGCATAGCCTTGGACAGAGTCACCTCATCCCAGCTTCCTGAGAGGCGTTTCAAACTTCTGATCCCCACTGATGTGCATGTCACTGAGAGGGAGATCTTTGGGGGTCTTTGTACCTCAGCTTTAGTTCTCTGTTTCTGTGTGATTGTGAGGCATCAAACGCTGCAGCAGTGCAGAAGGCACACAGATACCTATAGCAGGTGGTCTTTGTAACAGTAACCTGAACAAAAGTTTGTCTAGAGCTCTACACCCATGAACAATTCCCAGCTCACCAGCTTTTTTTTCTGTGATAAACTCCATATATTTTCGACCCTAGCAGGACCTACTTGGACTATTAAAGTGACTTTAAGAGTTATTACAATTACATCAGTCTTGTGTCAGTCTGAGAGGGTCTGGTTGCAGTACAGGGTGCATTAGGCTGTAGTCACCAGCACAGAGCACTGCAATAGAGCAGGAATTCAGGACTGCAATTCCAAGGCTACCTTGACACCACATAAGTGGAGGCTGCACTAGACATGAGGAAAAAATCCCTATTCCCACTAATAGCCCTTTAGCTACAACATATAATCTCAAGTACTTAGCTAGTCATCTAACTATCTCCAGCAAAAAAACCCACTCTTTCCTATTTCCCTCTTTTATGTTTGAACCTACTATTTTCTCCAGGTATTTTTTTACCTTGTCATAATCCATTAACTTCATGCGCTTTGATCTTTCCATAGGGAATTTATTTTCTCTCCTCAAAGATCTTTTCTAGTCAGAGGATATTTTTCCCAGTCCATAGCTTCTGCTCCGTTCACATCACAGCATGACTGCTCTTTTTTTTCTGCTTTTTTCTTTTTTTTAACTTGTTAGCAGTTAAGAAATCAAATTTCAAATTAAAAGCAAGCCAGCAAAGTTTATTCCTAATGGCACAAGATATGGCTGAGAAATCTAAAAGACACATATTGTGCACACACTGCTGAAGTAAATTTGCTCCACAAAAGGGTTTGTTTGTTAGTTACAGTAGAGCAGAGATACTCAAAGGTAGTCAGTTAGTCAAAGATCAAAGGTGAGGAAAGAGGCAAAAAAGAAAGAGCAAGGCAGAGATGGTTATGATTTACCACAGTAACCCACTTTACATGCACCTCACTGGATCAGTACATCTTCTGTTCCACCAGGGTCATGGTATTAAAACATGTTGCTCCCCTGTTTCTCTCACCACTTAACTGGTACTTATTACCAAACATCAGCACATTTACAGGGGTGAAAATGAACAGCACAAGCCACTACCCTGGAGCCACTTTCCCAGCCAAACACTGGGTAAGGGTTCTTTCTTACAGTCTGGTTTTTTCCCCAATACTTTGACAGAAAAAAACATTCCAGAAGAGGACCAGAGTCCTAATTTCTTTTAAAACATCAGTTTCTGGAACATCATGATGGAGACAAAATCCCACACTAACTCAATCCTGTGAAATAATTTTGGAGGACATCAGCAAAGGGAAGACATTCATTAAAGCCCTGAGACAATCATAAGCATGTAAGAGAACTCCATAAATCATTTTTACTCATTTATGCTACTGAATATAAACCAGGATGCTCTATCTTCTCTCTTAATTCCCATTAACAATTGTTAATTCTGAAGGAAAAAAAATCCATTAAATACATGCTATACAGCTATATTTGCCTTAGTTCTCCAAGATTTTAATTCTTCTCTGGTTCATTTGTCAATATTTACACAGTGTAAATCTGTGCAGTGCTGAGGTTGCCAGTATTCCAAGAATCATTTTTCTTTCCTTACACATATATCACAGATCTGGGACAAGGAGGAAAGAGAAAGATGCTGGATGCATCCTCTTCTACCCAGTGTGGTATTACACAGCCCATGACCTTCACCTTTCCTGAACAGGTCTAGTTGCTGGGCAGCAATAGCCACACACTGTCCTTCTACGAAATGTATTCTCAATTTCTCTGATGCTGTAGACACACGACTTAAAATAGTCATTAACTGGTTTGTTGCCATTAAACTTGCTGTGAAGGACACCTCCTCACAGAGAGGAGGAGCACCAACAACACATCCTCTGTAAAGCACAGCACGACTGACAAGAAACAAGTACTCTTCAAACTGGGACAACAGCCACCCCGGTGAGCTGGAGACGAGGCCCCAAAAACAAGATTCTGGGTTCCAACATTTGAATTTGTCAAACAGCTTCTCCATTTCAGATAGTCCGAACAATAAGCAAAACAAATTGCCTATCCCAAAACAACCCATCTAATGCACACATGTGCAAAAAATACCAGCCTCTCGGGGCTCTATTTCTAAAGACAGAGCAAAACACTGAGTTGTCAAATAGAACATGCTTTGCATCATAATGCTCATATGCAGAACAGCTCTTGGACAGCATTATGGAAACTTCTAAACTGAGCTTTCTTTATACACATTTGCACAAGGCAACTGTCATTGTAAACATCAGCAATTGGGAAAAAAAAAATCTGCATGCTCTTAGGCAGAGGTGTTTGTTCCTGTGCTAAGTATCTTCTCACCCAAAAACTTCACACTTCTTGTGGAGTATTAATATCTTCTCTCCTAATCCTTCTAAGGTCAACTTACTTGTCCTTTTGATTTCTGAGTTAAGCTTCCTGAGCATGTATCTGAATACACCCAAGAGCAAGTTCTATACAAAATCTCTCTTGTACTTGGAAATACAAAATATACTACCTGCTGGGAAAGTAAAGGCTCCTCAAGAAGAACCTGTTTTGGTTATGGCAGTAACTATAAGGAATTCCCAGTTCCAAACATCCCCCATTACTTGGGCAGTGGTCTAGTGATTGACTAAACAAAGTCCTTGAATGTTTTTTTTAATTTTTTTCCCCCCCTCTTCTTCCCTTAGTTCCACTTTGCAGACAGGAAGACTAGTATTGTGTTGTTTGGTAGGTCTGTTGAGAGGTCACACCACTTCTCATGTGCCTGGCATAAATGCTGAGGCACCCAGGGTGATGTCGAGGTTAGAGTAAAAGAAGCCTTATCCATCTTGACAATTCTCAGTTTTCTATACTGTTCCTGAAAGGAGGATTTACAAGGTTGGAGCTTGGCAGAACAAAAAAAAAAAAAAAAAAAGGATTCCATAAGAGAGAGTAAAGGCCCTCACCTAAATTCCTCACATATTCTAAATTAATTTTCTTCTGACCTCAGCCTACAACCAGTCTTTTCTGTTACCAAAGAATGAGCCAAGTTTGCCTACTTTATTTATTCTTTCAAAGAGACAGCCAAGAAGAATAAATGCAGATTAATCTACTTTGACCAAATTAAAGGAAATTGTAGCTCACAGCAGAGGGATTCCCTTTGTTTGTTTGACAACACAAGGGAATTACTGCAGTGCTGTCTCCTGTCACCACTGACAGGCTGGTTGATTTGTTTCTGTTGCTCGAGTTCCAAAATGCACGTTACCATCACAGCACAGATTCAAAGCAAGGCCATTTCCACAGGGAGTTAGGCTAGGTAGGAGCCCTCTCTCACTGGGAGCTGTAAGTGATGCTTGCTGGTTGATGAATCTATAATCAACATGTAATCAAGCTACCTCAGGAAGGGAAAAGTCTCAAATACAAGTCCCATTCACCAGGGAAGTGGCAGGAGAAGGCAGGTTTCGAGAAAGACCATCTGCAGGTTAACAAGGGACCACAGTGAAAACAACAGAACTGTATTCAGTGAGTGAGTCACTGCCTGAGACACCTGGCTGAGAGACTCTTCTGTGACTGTGCTGTCAGGAGAGGGAATGCTGGCTCAGTGCAGCAGCCTGCAAGTGTAAACACCTATATTTGTCTCCTCCATACCCTCACCAAGTTGCTACCTCCTGTCTGCTGCTCACAATACCTCCCCACTACCCGTCAAATAAGAAGAGTTTCTCATTTTTTATCCTAAATCCTAGATGATAATTTTTTTAATGAGAGGAAGCAATCTTTATCAAGTACCTTCCTTCATTATTTACATGCAAAATCCCACAAGCAACCTGCACGCTCAGTTTCAAAGCAAAACAAAGGTAATAGAAACAAACATAAGCCTTTGTGAAAAATCCTTTGCTTAAGGGAGTTTTGCAAATGGTTACATATATCCAAACACTAAAGCACAACTACTCTGGTCCAGTTTATGGAAACAGCTGCCTTTACTGTAAGTAGACAAGCAGTGCTAGAACAAACACAGACACAAGCACCACCACCAAGCTACCAAAAAAAAAAAAGAAAAAAAAAAAAGTGAAGTTTTAAATTAAATGAACTTTTAGCTAGTCACTGGTTAGGTTTTGTTGAACGTTTAATGTTTTATAATATTTGGGGATTTTTCAGGTTCACTCAGCAGAGTAAGTAATGCTTAATTCATTGGGAGTTAAGTTACCGTCTGAACTAATTTTTGCTACTTTCTTTTAATGTTTCCCTTCAAGTTATGCAATGCTACTGCAGCATCTCAAAGTGAAAGTACCTTGTACAGAATGATTTAGCTCTGAGCTGAGCCTGATCCACACTCAGTAGCCGTGTTGCCTCTGAGGATTTTGGATTTAGCTTCCTAGACAGCTATGACCTCTTGGACTCCTTTTGCCTTTGCTAGGTAGCACTTAAACTTCTACACAACTTCAGTATTAGCAACCATTCAGTGCAATCAAACATAAGGTTTCTGGAGTTCTTTCACTTGCTACAAGATCTACAGATTCCTCCAAGACTGCAGCAAGTTACTCAGAAATCTTGCTACCCCTTGTTCACTGAGAGCACACAGGAACGAGGGTATTTTTGAGAAGAACTCTGCTCTTCTCTCTGGGTTCATTGCTTCCTTCTCCAAGGTGCAGACCCTCTCTTGATTCTTACACACAGACACACACACTCTGACTTGTTCTTTTCTCTGCCCAAATATATAGTGTTTGACTCTGCAAATGTTCTGTTTTAGTCCAAGTGCCTTCTTTCTGCATGGCAGTTTCACCATCCAGCCTGCTCATGAAACAGGAGGGGCTGGGAGGGGCAGCTCAGGACTGAACACAGTATTTCTAAAACTGTGGTGGTGAAGGAGCTCTTCAGCAAACAGCTATCTGGGAGTCAGCAACAAGAAAAATACCGACTTCCACAGTTCACAACTCTGTCTTTGCCAGGTGGGGGTTAAACAACAAAAGCACCTGTCAGCTGTGATTTCTGTTAGGAGATCATTCTACTGCTAAAACATCTCAGTCTCTGCACAGAACTTAATCAAATCTGCTCATTCTCCCCTAGAGTCAACTGCCTAGAACTGATTGCCACTACAAGGGCAATGAACATGCTGGTGGAAAGGTCTTTGCTTTAACATTGCTGCTGAAGCCACACATCAGTTATGAAGATGAAAGACGAGACTCTGTTGCTTCATGTTGATAAAGCAATTGAGACTGACATGAAAAATGTGTCATGAAAAATGCCAAGATATGGGGCATATTCTGCCTTTCCATTCCCTTCTCCCAGTCTTCCTAAAATGCTCAGTGCAAAGAAAAAAGCATCAAGGTGTTAAGTGACTTGGTATATTTTTGTATTTATACCATCTAGTAAACGAAATTGCTGAAAAATGTCACGGTGTGATCTTCATGCGTGTGTGGGAGACAATATCTCAGCTGTCAGGGAATGACTGTACAGCTCCCTGCTGGAAAGAAGAAGTCAAACATTTCACAGACTTTTATAGGCTGGTGGGATCTCTGCTAAACACTTGGGATATCCAGACTTGATTGCTTCCAGGAAGATATCTGCTGATTCATCCTGGCAGTACCCACTCTCAAGCTGAGCTCTCCCCAGATCCCAATCAGCAGAAAGTCTTTCAACCACAGTGCTGACGCCAGCTCAGAGAATTCTGCCTTGAAATCCTTGGGAAAGCCGGTGGGCAAAAAGTCATCATCAAACCTCAGTCAGCTTTTGAAGTAGAAGAAACAACCCCCATGCCCAGAGCCTTCTGGAAGGACTGTTCTGTCAGTGCACTTGTGATGTTTTTGCTGCTATTGATTAAAGCTCTTTGTTCCTTTGCTTCCCTTCCCCTTTCCACACCCGAATTGCCACCACGGGTGGAGGTGCTGGATGACAGGTGTTCTCTCTGTGCACACACTGGAAATGGATGCTACTGGAGACACATGAAGGAAAGAGAAGGGGGAACCATTCAGAGCTATCAGCAAACCTACCTGGAGTCCAGGAAGATTTCCCTCAGATCTACCTAAAAGAGTGAGGGACAGAGAAGGACAGAGAGGGGGTGAGAGAGTTTCGTCTCTTTTTTTCGATGTGGTTCAGGATCTTTGAGAGCAGTAAGAAATGTACAGGCTTAGAATTCCCCTGTAAACTCCAAAATAATTTACAGAACACTAAGTCATGCAATAGTCTGTGTCGACAGCTGGTGGGTAAGAGCAGATCAGGTTTGTTCTTTCAAGCAGCAGTGCCCTTTGCCTTACTGAGGCACACTGTAATTAAGGCCCTGCGTAGGGCCAGGTTCACTAGCACGATAAAGAGGAGTTATTTTTGTATGTGAATTCAAATGAACAAATGCAACTTCTAACCATTAACCTCTTGAAGTAGATAACAAGTGGGTTTAGGGATAATTACTGATTTTCATAGTTTCTAGGAAAGCTTTATCAGGACCCTTATGTTTTGAAAACTCTGACACGTCGCGTGATCCAGGACGTCAGTGTCTAAAAAGGCAATGAGTGCATTACGACAGCCCCCTCATCCCAGAGCCAGCTCCCCTGCCTTTCTGTGTGTGCAGAGGAGATGCTGAGAAGCCTAGGGAGCCAGTTCCCAAGTCTCCTCCCTCCCTTGCTCGTACATAGGCAACCACATTTCAGTAGAGCTGAGTACTTTGGGTGGATCGCTCAGTTTGCAGGTTCAGAGACTGATTCCAGCAAGAACTGGAGTTTGCAAGACTCACTGAGAAAACTTGCTCCTCACCTCTCCTCCAGAGGTACATGAAGTCTAGCATGAGAAAGGACAGCTGGAGAGGCAGGGAAGACGCTGGGCTAAGGATCCATCCTGCTTCTGACAGCCCAGAAACAAGAGGAACCTGTTACCAGCATGGACATCGGGAGCCTACTCTGCTGAGTGAGCTCCTGCACAGCTCCACAGACCAGGATCCACCTCCACAGCCGTGCCCTGATGCAACACAGTCCTTTGTGCTGATCCAACAGCCAACATTTTGGTGAATAAACCAGGGATTAAACCCACCATTTCCAGAAGTTACAAACTCAGCTGCAAAAGCCACAGCTCTGTAGCAGTGGGTTACAACTCCTGCCGTGGCCAGCACATCACTCCCTGCTAACCTTAACTTGATATAAGCTCATATAATTTTATTTAAATGATCACTGCACTACTGAGGCAGCATTTACAGGGGAACAGAACAATAGCTTTTTCTAAGCTACCAAGCTCTTGCAAGACATGATGTAGGGAGATGGGAGCTGACACCAAGCTAGAGCAGATGGCATTGAAGATGAAAGATGAGAAAGCTCACTTGCAGGGAACCTGGGTTTTGTTCTCTGTGGGAGGAACATGAACTTTTCCATTCAAGCCAAATTTAATAATGCATTCCAGTGATCTGCATTTTTTTAAGCTCCCACATTTCCTCCCTTCTTGAATACCATATGTTTTCTCCTTCTATTAGAGGTATTTCTGTGGCATCCACTGCCAACAGGTTGAAATCAAAGTGCTACCAAGTTGTCATGGATGAAACATCAATATCTTGAATGTTTGGGAAACAGCCAAATGTTAGTTTAATTAGCTTGAACATATTCAATTTGGACTGACCTTTTCAAAGAGAATCAAAGAAGCACTGAGGTTGGAAGCAACCTCTGGAGATCATCTAGTGCAACCATCTGTTCAAAGCAGAGCCCATTAGATGAACTTGCGTAGGACACCATCCAGTCAGATTTTTTAGTATCTCCCAAAACAATTTACAAAATATTTCTCCTGAACAGGGGCACTACAGTCCTTCAAGAAGTTATTTCAAACCAAATTTTGCAACTTGATTTCCTATGATGCAAAGAAATCTTTTGATAATTTTGTAACATAACACATTTTCCTGAATCCAGAATAGGAAATAAGAAAAACCTTTTTGCACATTTTTAATACTGTTCACTTTTCAAATTTCAATTTCCAATTAAAATTTTAAAAGTTCAGTATATAAATTCCTATCTCTATCTTGTGTAAGCACCTTAAAAGAAAATCAGCACCTCTCCAGTCTCAGGGACTAAGAACAGTTCAGTACCACACTTACCGCTGAGTATTTCCTCTCTTCAGCTCTTTTCCAGACCCCATAAGGAGTTTTGAAAACTCTGGGGACATTTGCTTGCCTACTTAGACTCCAGCACAAGGACACCACTGGATGAAGCAGGACACATCACAGCCTCTGGTGTGTTCCTCCCACCCAGCACTTCTGTTTCTGTCTCCAGCTACTTGCAGAGGCCACTTCAATTCGGCATAGTATTGACATATTTCATAGTATTAAAACCTTCAGTGAAGTTCACAGCACTGACTCATCATAAATACAAACTGTCAGCTCTCTGGTGCTTCCAGATATGCAGCGATCACACACTGGAAACCATTCCCATACATTTACTGGTTAACACTGAGAGTGCACTGCAAAAGATAAGAAGGTACTTTAAAAAAAAAGCCAAACCAAAACACAACTCCTGAAATAATGTTGATTTTATCTCTAAAAGATGTTCATAGGAAAATCTCTATTTTCTAAAAGAGTTCTCTTTTGACCCTGTGATACTGAGTCTGGGTGTAATTTAAAACACCAGATAATTTTTTCTCTCATTTATTCTGAAAAATAAATATTTTTATGTTTCTCATTAAATTTTTTATCAGAAAAGATCATGGAACTGGATCACATAATTCAGATCATTTGGTCAGGAACTTCCATTCTAATTATTCCACCCAGTACAGAAGCTGCAACAGAATTGCAACTGACAAAACACTTACTTGCAAATGTACAGACAGCTCTACTTCAATGAGTTACTTCTTTACACTGAAAAAACATAAAGTTGTCATAACTGAGCAGTTAAAAAAAAAAAAAAGCCTTGCAATCATTTGATGGTTCTTCAGTGAATAACGCAAAAGAGTGTAAAGGACTCAGGCACAGACCTCAGGAAAAAGAGAATTGCATCATTAAAAAACCCCAGCCCAGTTAATTGCAGGTAATGGCTATGAATAATGACAGCAGAGAACACGGAATGACGTAAGGGAGAGAATATTCTGAGTCGTAATTGCTTAAAACAAGCAGTTCAGTCAATCTGAACTTATTTGGAACAGTCTGTCCTGCCCCTTCCAGGGCACTATAAACATTTGGCTAAAGCTGTCAAGGAGCATCTTCCACGTGTTCTGCACCCTGCAAATGGTGGCAGAAGAGCCGTCCCTGCCTGTTCACACCAGGCACATCCTGTACACACATGTGCGCACAAACATGGCTCTGCGACCTAATTTGTCAGAAGAATTAATATTTAATTGTGTAAATAGCACCTAAAAAGAGGAAATGTTCCTTTGGCAGACCAATTCAGCTTCTAGTGCAGCCACTTTAGGTGTCCTCCACAGCTGGGACTGTCTATGTTAAATGCCTTTAAGTCAATAGGAACAAGTTATGGCCACTGCACGGCAGAACAAATGAGAGCTAAGTCACAAGGACAAGGACCACCAAACTAAATATATTTGGGTTTCATCTACCTCACATTAGTCTGTTTTGGAGAATATGTGTACTTGTCACATGTAATTCTCAGTTGCTCCCATTCTGAGATTATTTTCTTCACTGAGGTCCTCAAGACAACGTTCAGTTTGATCTCTACACTTTCAAACATTCATCACCAAGCATGCAAAAGACTCATGACTTACTTGGGCCAAATGGCAAGTTGAGTATATCAGGAATAA
Source organism: Empidonax traillii (assembly GCF_003031625.1). Classification (NCBI taxonomy): domain Eukaryota; kingdom Metazoa; phylum Chordata; class Aves; order Passeriformes; family Tyrannidae; genus Empidonax; species Empidonax traillii. The sequence continues at coordinate 971,392 of NW_020955336.1, read as the reverse complement.
CACTTCATGTGAGCTTGAAGCATTTATTTTTAAAGCAATACATGAAGATGATCTGTGTGTGCATGATGCCACAAGAGAGCAAGTCAAGGGAAGCAAACAACGAACAAAACACAAGCACTCCTCTGGTGATGTCTCAAAGCAGCAGATTAAAAGCAGCTCCTATTCCCAATGCCGTCTTACCTCAGGAGCTGTGAGCCTTAGAACCAGCAAACAAGAGTCCAAATAGAGCCATGCTGAAAATTGGGTGCTTTCCGCTTCTCAGCATCCTCTTCTCACGTACACAGCCCTGCTCCACGGAGTACAGCCTGATTATTTTTACTACAAGCTCCATTATGTCCCTTAAATGAGAAGAACAACCCCCTCCTTCATAGCCGTGGTTGTGTGAACCAATACTAAAGACTCTCAAACCCTGGGTCCCTCTGGCTGACTGTAGGGAGGAGGCAGAATGTCAGCACATGTCAGTACTGAACTTAGCTTGGCTGGGTCTGAGGCTGGGCCTGCCATGTGGAAAACCCCCAGAGCTCCAGTGGACTCAAATCTTCCTGCCACCACGGATTTACAGAGCTCTTGGGAAACATATTTCTAAGGGAACGCAGGCACTTACAGCATGGAACAGCTGCACCACTTGGAAAATTTATCCCTCCATTTCATGCTTGTTAAGACTTTCTTAGGACATGCACTAGCTGCATGCACTTTTGTAAGCTACTAAACTGTCTAAAATCAGTGGATCAGGACTGTGTAGAGTTCTGCACTGAATTGGTTTGTCTCTGCTGATCAGTACAAGAGAAGGGTAGGGAGATTTTGTCAGGTGTTATAAAATTATGCCCACAAAAGCAGGGCTAAGTACTGCTCTACTAACAGCAGGAGACCATAGCCATGACATTCTTCTCTGAGAAACTGAATAGACATTCAATAAGAACAGACTCATTACTACTGCTGGAACCATTTAAATCCCATCCATCCCCTCTAGGATGTACCCCTTGCTGCTCTAAAACAGGCAGAAGGATTTTTTTTTTTTTAGGAAGCTCTAACTGCTACCCAAGGAATGAGATACAATTTTGCCCCAGGGAGAGCCAGGTGCTTTGCTGCTTGTCTCACAAAAGTTGTACCCTGCAATAGAGCACATTTGTATTGGATTAATGTAATCAAAGGCACCCTGCTGTCTGGTCACTGACCTGTCTGTAAACAACAGATGACATGACGCCGTGAGCCACTATTATATATAATTACCTATTGAGTTGTGACCGTTGTAAAAGAAACAAAACCATATACTTCACCTGCTGCTGTTGGTCTGTTTTCCAGGGAGGAACAAATCCTATAAGCACCTCAACTCTGAGCACCATTTTGTTCTCATCTCCTTCACTGCTCTTCACATCTCTTCCAAATACGTTTGTGCGCTCTTCCTCACATCTGGAACATTTTTCCCAGCTGCACTAGCAAAGTGCAACCTTTCTCTGTTCTTGCTTTAAATCCCTTTTATATCCTTCTCCTGTCCTTCAACCTTTTGATGTCACAGTTTCCTCTCTGTGCCTGCACAAAGGTGAAAGTTGTCAGTAACCTGAATGTATCTCACCTGCCCTGGATTGTACTCACTGTGATAGAGGCCACAGGGACAGACTCCCACCTGATGTAACTCAGGCAGGTCTGCTGGAGTGATACACAACCACGAATCCCAGAAAACATGGTGAATAAGGAACACTTTTCTCTGGTTTCCAGCACAAGAGTAAGATCAGAAGGAACCTGTTACCTGCCAGCTCAAAACCAACAGGAAGCACCTTTCACATCCTGTACGATCCAGCTGTGGAGCTCCTTGCCCCAGGACGCTGCAAATCAAGCAACTGAACACCATAATGAAATAACAAAATCCATCGGGAGTCATGAAATAAAAAGAACTCTCCTCAGGTCCAGACACTGCCCAAGCCTTAAATTGTTGGGAACTGGGAAAATATTCTGGGAATACCACTGCATAGCCACTGTACTCCTCCCTGAGCACTCCCTGCAAGCTGCTTTAAAGGACAGGACAGAGGATGGATGGAGCTGGCGTTTGACCCAGTGAAGGAGATCTTTATGAAGAGCAGTTCCCACCAGCTGAAGACACAGCCTCGTGTCTCACGTGCACGTCTGTACAGCCACATGAGGAGCCCGAGACTCCTACAGGTGTAACAGCAGAGTAACCTCTGCAGAGTATTTGGTGCTCACCAGCAACCAGCTTTTGTAGTCAGTAAACTACAACTGTTGCTGCTGCTACAAGTCAGTAGCTAATACACACTTATCTCTGTTGTTCATCAGGAGCTCAGAAGCTACTGGCACATGATATTCATGCAGATAGATGTTCAAAGAAAAGTTTTCATTACAGGATATGGCAATGAAACAGAAGCCAATTGAACCTGCCAATGACAAGCTGCTTATTTGTCTCGGCTTTCTTTTGATTATCAAACTGAAAGTCTGTGTTGCCAAATTAGACAAAAACTGCTTTCCCTTTAACTTTTGTCAGAAGTCTGATGGAAATCCCCTACAGAAGAAATATGACCAAGTTATATTAGCATTATCCATTCTGCTTCATTTACAAATGCTATCAGGAATACCTATTTACACCAAGACATGTACACATTACATTAAACATTACCTCAATTATTGCTCAGAACAGCTTCGATTGTATACAACTGCAACAGCAAACTCTTATATTAATCATTGAAGAACAGCTCACATACAAATAAAAGTATTTGAAGTCATCACCTGGCCAAGGATAAACACAGCTAGGCAACAGAAGCTTACTGAACTGGGTTTACTAGATACACTTTGGTGTTTATATAAGGATTCTTCTACTAGATAGCAATTTTTTTACTTCCGAGGAATTCCTTGCTTTGGAAATATTTTGGACATCATGGACAAAAGCTTACTGTCTGAGATATTATACAGGAAATAGCATTAAAGAAAAAAGTCAACATTCCAGAATATGTGACTGTAGACTTTATTTTTTAAGTGCCTCATGAAAAACAGTTTGTCATTGGAAATATTTTTAAAGTAATTCAATCACAGACTGCCAAGACTGCACTCCTCATCTTCTTTGCATCAACCACGCTCCAGTTCTTCAAAGATCAGGCAATACCAGCATAAATGACTGTTTTAGACATCTTCTCTGGCTGTCCCTTAAGAGTCACTGGGGATGAATTGAGACAATAGTAAAATGATGCATTTAGCTGCCTGAATCCTTTTGTGAATGAAGAGGGGTCTGATCAATTCCTACTTACCTCAGCACACTTCTGGTTTCAGAATTGACTTTGGGGGTTTCATCACTGCCTACCACAGAACGTTAACGCTTTCATTAATGCTAAATGTAAAGACTTGGAAGAGCTATTCGGAGAGATGCAAACAAGAAGGAACAGATCACTATCAAGCACTGCTGACAGGAAGCCATTAGTACTGGAGATGGTGAAGCTGAACTTATCAGACAGCCAGCATTTGGGAGAGAACATTTCATTAAACAGTGAAACCAAACAGGACCCATTTGCTGTGGAGCAGCACCGCTGAGTGACTCACGCTATTGAAAAATCCTGACTTAACCTGTTGAAGATCTTGGCCCAGCGTTTCCTTTTCAGTATTAATCCGAGCTCGAAACGTGTCAATAAACCTCTCCGCTGCTGCCTGGCAGCTGGATAAGCAGCAGTGCGAGCTCCTGAGTGCTCGCAGGTTACCAGCAGCACGTTAGACCCGGCTGGTGCTGCCGCGGAGCCCCCGCCCTGCGAGCCCTTCCCAGCGCCCGCAGCCCCTCGGCGCCGGCCGCGGGGCTCCGGCAGCTCCACACGCTCCATCCCTGCGCCCATCCCCTCAGCCCACCCCGCCGCACACCCCGACACGGGCCGACGCCCTGCGGAAGCAACAGGGCAGGTCCCCGTCCCTCCAAGCCTCGGGGCGAGGGCCGGTCCCCGGGTAGGCGGGCGCGGCCCCCGGTACTCACATGGTGAGGGGACGAGCGGGGTCTGCTGCCTCCCTCTCCAGCAAAGATGGCTTTCCGGCTCCGAGCCTGCTGCCAACGCTCTCCTACTGTTGTAGGCACTGTTGCTGAGATAGGAGGGGTAGGCACCGGCTACTGAGCATGCCTGCGCCTCATCACAGGGTAGGAAGTAGAGACAAGGCACGGAGGTACCCCCTCCCCACCCTCACGCCAGCCAGGAGAAAGTCCAGGAGTGACGAACGCGAAAGGAGGCTCCGGCTCCTGCCCACATCCCGCCTCCTCCCTGTGCGGAGCAGGCAGCGTCTGGCTGGGTGTGGTCACCGGAGCTCACTCCAGCCAGGACGCTTGCGGGGATTTAGGTGAAAAGGTTTGTGTGTTTCTGCAACCACCTTCTGTCTCCCTCTCCTTTCTAGGAAGAAAGAGGAGGGGAAAAAAAAAAAAAAAAAGAGAGAGAGAAAAAGGAAGAGAATCAAGAAAAGTATTGCTGTTCAATCCATGCTGTCATAGGTGAGCAGCTGTGAATGAAAAAAGGCAAACAGTCAGGATTATAATGCCTACCCACAACACAGAGCAAACCCAGAGTCAGATAAGCTACTGGATCAGCCACTGACTGTGAAATGGTTGTGTCTCCGATGAAGTACCACAGTTGCCAAGTCTCTGCTCCTGGCTTTAACTTCACCTCACACTAAACCTACCCACACATCCAATCTCACCCTTGAATCTCCTTCATTACCATCAGCACTTCTCTTGCATGTCCCACACCCTTGTACAGCACAAAACTTCTTCTGAAGCAGAACATGCTCCTTCACATTGAAACCAAGGCCATCGTATACTCTAAACAGAGGCCAACGAAGAAGAAAGTTTTTCAAGAAGTGGCACTTACCATTGCTGTTCCCAATGATAACTTGTTCCTTAAAACCAGGTATCTGGGTAAGGCAAGGGCTTACCCAGAACACAAAGGAGCTTTTGTAAAACCTCAGATCTCGAGGTGCCTTTTGGAGATAAAGTACAACAGTGTCATCAGATAAAATCTGTGTTTTCTTTTGTGGGAGTCAAAGAAAAAGTGAATTGTTCCTCAAGGTAACAGGCAAAGGCACAGGTACTAGGGGTGTGGAACACATCAGTCCCAATGTCTAAACTTGTGATCAATCAGTTGAGTATTTTCACAGAGAAAGTAACCAGGGAATGTGACAACACCCAGAGTGGTGGCACACAGCCAGACCTTAGGACACTCAGTTATTGCCTAAATCCAGGCTCAGATGCTATCACAGCCTAACTCAGATGCAAAGCCCTTGGCTGTCAGCTCTGAAGGGGATCCAAACCTTTGGGGGAATGGTGGAACTCCTCAGAGTGACTTAGTCCCAGGAACCTCTCTCCCCTCTCCCTCTGCTACCTGAGAGCTTCCTCACAGCATTAAAGTCTCATCATACCTGCTGCCACTGGAGGGTGAGTCTGTCTCTTCTCCTGAAGGTAATTATTTGCATGAATGAATAAATGTCATTTTGAGCCTTACTTTTCTACATTTGACCACATCAGCTTGGCCCTGAGAAACTTTTCCTGATGGAAGTGGAAAAGAAAAAAAAATAATCAAACTGGATTTTCTCTATGTAAAGATGGAGTTTCAGCCAATGCCCTGATGACAGGTAGAAGATTCCTGACTAGCTTTAAGCTTTATCCATCCACAGATTATTTAGCTCAGCACTTCTCATCTGGAATTCCTCCATGAGGAATCTTTCCTCATGAGGATGGTTTACTTTTCAGATCTTTCCTCATGAGGATGGTTTACTTTTCAGATATCCTAGACAAAGATACATTATCTGATACTTCTGTAGCATGCAGCCACACCAACACCCACACATAGGCATACACTGAGTACAGGTAGCACCTGCTACCAGTCTTCAAACCCAAACCACACTCACGTACTGAGGAAATGAAAAGTCATGCAAGACTGAGAGGCCAGGAGCTTCTGGGACAGAAGGACCTGCTATCTAGAGCTTCCTGCCCCCCCTCTATGCTATCACTTCATGTCATTATGGGGAGAGTGGACCAAGTACTGATGCCAGACCAAAGCTCACAAGACTGAAAAAAAAAACCTCCCTGGAAGATTCCAAACCCAACTTATTAAAATGTTTTATTATACATATATGGCCACAGCTTTTTCTAATGTGATACAGGAGAGTTCTCAAAACCAAATTAAATAACATCACTGGACTGTGGCTGCTAAAGAAGAATTTCCTACCAGCTAATGAAGGCATCACCATTCCAGTCCAAGATCGTGATCCTAAAGAAAATTCACAGCTAAACTGGGGGACATTTTCCTTTAGCCCTACATTCCCTCGAGCTCACAGCCTGCCATTAAAGGCTACTAAAGCCTTTGGTGTAAGAAGAGATGCAGAGACACCCTGTGGTGGCAAAATAATATGATCAGAATTAGGTCCAACAGCTGAAATTTCATTTAAGACACAGAAGTGGATCAGAAAATCTGCATCCTGGGGACACCAAGAAATTCTCCCCAAGTTGCTATTCATGCAGTTTCCTCTCTCCAGACATCCTTTCCTGTCTGGCATCTTTTACTCTGTGTGTTTGCATGACAGTCCCTGCCACAAAGATTTTACCTCTTATTCTGTTTGGTACTTTTACTCCAGAGGACAGCAGCTGAATCACGGCTGCAACAGCTGGAGGGATGGTCGTGGAAATGCTCTGCTTTTGGGGAATTGCTTCCTGCATCTTCAGCCTGCCAGTCTTGGCTAGGAAAAACAATCAGTCTTTTGTAAACTGTTGCTGTTGATTTTTTACCCCATCCATAATTCATATTTTGTCTTGCAGTCAAATTTTATACATGAAGGCAATTTCAGAGCCACCAATACACCACTCAGGACGTCCAGAAATGAAAGACCATCAACAATCAGCATCCATGCAGATCAGTTTTGGCATTTGAAGTCTTGCAGGCCTAGACCTTGCTTATAATGAACTAAAGACAACCTACAGATACAACACTGAGGTTCCTGAAAATGTTGTCCATTGGTCACATATGATCTTCATCTGAAGGAAACATATTTTCTCCCAGATCTGCAAGTACAATCCCCATTTTAAATAGTCATTAACAAAACAACTCTATTAGTGCTAGATAAGAAAGGTGAGAATGCTTGGTAGATAGAAAGCAATGGTAGTCAAGTTTCACAAGATTTAAGCAGAGAAGAAAAGCAAGGCAAATAAATCAATTATTCAAATGCTGATTTGGCAACACTTTTAAACAGTTAAACCACAGAAGGATTTCCCCTCACATCATTAGAACTAATTACACTCCACACAGTCAGACAAATTCATCTTTAAAAGAGAAATAAAAAACTATATTTGTTCCAAAGTATAATTTTTCAAAAATTATCTAAAATGCTTAATAAAAGATCTGAGTATCTTCAGTGCTTTGTTACCAATTTTTACATGTTTACTTTCAATGTTACATTTTCTTCTCTTGATCTTTTAGACAAGTGGTATCAGTACTGAAAGACCCTTTTGTGAGAAGCCTTTGAAGCTCCCTCATCAGAAGCAAGGGAGATGTCTGCCTCCCCAGTTGCTGATTTTATTAGACACAGATTGTTCTGTTCTGCAGAGCTTCACCTCAGCATCACTGTATGCTTAGAATGGGTCTGGAACTTGCAGATTATTTTGTCACCAATTAAAACCCGAAGTCTGTAATTTTGAGGTATGTAATTTTCTTTCATTCACAAGTCCTATTCCTTCATATCTTAGTAATTCTTTAGTGACAGTTTCCTTTTACAAGTCAGTGGACTGTTTGTAATTCCATTCATAAATGGTCTTTTCTGCCATTTCTGTGGGAGATACAGGTCTGACTTACCTGGGTTCTGTTAAAACACTGGGTGTCTCATGACCATGCCTGAGCAGCAAGGCGTGCCACTCTGTGTTCCTTCAAGGAATTTACTCTTTCTTGGTAATGTGTATTAACATGCAATTTTGGTACGTGATTCTAACACAACTTAAAACTGTTTCAAGATGTGATCCTGCAAAGCATTTGTAAAGTGAGTCCCAGTCCCTGCCTGTGTGTCCTAAGCTATGAACTAGCTATGGAGAACTGTGCTTAAAAGACTGGGAGGGATTGAGGGGAGAGCAGCATACAAGGAGGGAACAGATGAAGACTAAAAGCAGAAAAGTTCAAAATGATTGTCAATTTTGTTTTTAAGCCCACAAAATTTGCGTGATTTTGTATAGAAGATTTGTGGGAAATATTTTTAGCAAGCAGGAACAAGACAATAGACATAGGAGGAGGTGAACATAACCCTCCAAGTCAAGCAACCAAAAGTTAATGCAATTACCAAGTATCAAATGTAGCACAGAGAGACTAATTCAATCAGAGAGGCCAAAGGGATAATTCTTGGAGACAAAGCATCATAACGCGGAAATGCAGCCTAATCAGCTGCTTTATCAAAAGAAAAAGGAAACAATTTCCAATCCTTAACTAAAATCCCCAGTTGGTTCTTCATCTTTTCAGGGTTCTGGTTTTTGCTTTGCAGTGTTTGTTCCATCTCACATTTGTTTCACTGCTTCTGTTCTCTGCACAAAGCTGCTTCACTGGCTCCTGGCTCTTCGCTTCTATCAAACGAGCCGCCTCTGCTCTTGGTTTAAGCAACCAGCCTAATCAGGAAAGAGAGCATGTGGAGAGAAATATTCATTATGTTTAATGTCCAAGCCTACTTCCCATAATTACGTGGAATAGAGCAAGAATATCCAGAGTCACCTTGTGTCTGCAGGATTTTTCAGAGCAGGTATTTGCTTCATCTGATGGAAAGCAGCTGCTCCCTGATCTCAACTAAACCTCCCGCGTAACCAGGACCCTTTGCAGGTAGAGTAACACATCCAGAGCTCGCCAGGTACAACACAGCAAGGGAGAGGCTTTCCAAAAGCTACTCAGACTTCTGTTTTCGTCTAAACAGGTGGTGTTGTTATGACAGATAAAATGAGCTGGCACAAAGGAAAGAAGGACCTCACAGAAGGAAGCACAGGAGATGGGAAGCACAGCCGAAAAAAGCGAGAGCGGCTATTTAAGAAGAGATTTTCTGGACTGAGCCTCTTCTCTGGGTCTCCTAAGAATAAACTGTAAGTACAGCCTAGATTATATTTTGTATACATTTTTAACCAAAAAATTTTGTAAGTATTTCCAGAGCAGTTCTGGAAGAGCCACAGACACTTGTTACCCCTGCTGTATTAACTGTTTCATAAACAAGGAAATGGTTATGGACCAATTAAACAACTTGACCTAAAAACTAGGAAGTCTCTGGCAGAAGTTGACACAAAATGAACGTCTCCAAACATTGTGTGTCTGTGTGTTTATCTTATAACCATTTCCCAACACTTCCAGTGAGAGGTTCAGAGAGGCAGCTTGTCTGTTCCTCCAGATACACACTAGCACTGCCAGCACAACAACCCAGGACACTGGTCCAGCAGTGACACTGCTGTAGTTTTTGTTGCACCAACAGCTGTAACTCTGGGGTGTAATGGGCAATGGCAATGTATGGGCAGCAGCAAAAATCACTGTCCAACAAAGCCAGTACTACTAAGTTTCTTGAATCAGAGCATAATTATTGCTTGTGTTCCTACAATAGTGCCTTTGTACTTGCTACTTTTCAGTTAGAAGGAGAAAAAGCAAAACAAAACAAAAAGACAAGCAATGCAAAACTATTCCTTCTTCAACAAAAGTAAGCAGAGGTAAAAGTGAGTTTAAGCTTACTGCTTTGTGCAGGTATTAGTTTTGAGCCATTATAATCATCCATATGGGATTTGAAATTCTCTTCTTGGGTCTTTCTACTTGATATTATTCATATTATTCTTCCTTAACACAAATTAAACAGAGTGTATGCAACATACTAAGATCGGGAGGGGTTTCCAAAAAGTGTTTTTTTCTCATTGAAGACCTGTTTTCCCTACAGATCTCCTACAAAGAGTCTGTCTTTGATAATTATCATGAAATTACCGTCTTAGCAGGAAGTGCACGCAAGTCTCCACAATTACTCAGCTAACTACATTAAGCTTGATAGCCACAGCAGCTGGTTACAGGCTCGACATAAGATTAAAATACACTAGCCAGAAACAAACCTGAGAGCCAGATTTTTCTCTCAGACTGATCTAATTGCAGCACAACTAATACCAAGGGCTTGGCTTTGGGATTTATCTTGCTGCACTGCTAAGGTACTGGACTAGAAACATAGTCAAACATCCAAGAAGTGAATTACAGCTGTGAGTATTCTCTGTTGTTCATGATTTCACTGAAGTGTGCATTCAGGGGGCAGACAAATCCAATTGAAGCAGTAAAACCACATTTTCTGGACCTTGATCCTTACGTGTCAGTAATAAATACGGATTTCCCCAGTCTAATCAGAAAAAAAAAAGAATTAAAAAGAAATTGAACAGGAATGTAGGAACCTTCTCCCATGGTGCTCTCACATTAATGGAAAGAGTCAGTCTTCAGACCTTACTAGATACATTTCTACAGACACATTGCATGGCAGTGGTTTTTAAACACATTCAAGCCATCAGGGCCTACAGAACTCTCACAGTGGTATAGCCAAATCACATAATTTCTACAGTTCAGCACTGATTTGTGAGCTCTTGTAAGGGATTATGGAGGTTAGCTGCTTGATTTTGAAACACTATTTTATATAAAATACAATGGTATATAATTTGATCAAGAGACCTTTTCTTTCAGCTCTTCCATCTCTGTTCAAGGTCAGTGCAATATAGGGCTTATCTGCTGGCCAGCATTAGTGTGCATCGTTAGTGCACACAAGTGGAAAAAGAACCTTTATGAGGGTATAGGGGAGGCCTGCTAGGTCAGATGTCAGTCATTTAGATACACAGAGCTGTAAGGAATTTGTCTTCATGCAAACACATGAGGCTTGTGCCACAATGACCCACAGAAAAGCTGCATATTAAAGCTCCTACCTAGCTAGCTGGCATCACTGGTTTATGGCTTTGTTTAAATGATGGAAATCCTTTAATCATTCTGTGTTCTAAAACTAATGGTTTGTCGCTGCCATCACAGCCAGACTCTCCTTTTTCTGTCTATTCCTGCTTTCTGCAGGTGACCACACATTGCACCTGCTCCTTGTGTGCACAGGTACAGCCTGGGCAAGGGTTCATAAATCACAACTAACTGCTTCTGCTGCCCTAGGAAGTGCACAGGCTGAACTCCTCACCTCTCTTTGTGACTGTTGTAGCCCTCAGGGAAGAAGTCAGCTTTTTGAAGACAAGAGGAGATGTTTACACAGGAAAGGCTCCAAGAAGCTGAAGCCAGCGCGGGAGGAAATCTGTTCTTTGAGGCAGCCGCGCTCCGGGAAAATGTGTCCGAAATGCGAGATCCTCACCTGCCGGAAGTGCGAGACCCTGCACTCGGAGAGCGGCTTCATCGCCCACAGCCTGCTCGACCACTACGACAGGGGAGGAGCCACAGCCCGCCTGGGACTGCAGAGAGGTGATTAAAGATCTGCTGGGGGTGCCCTGCCAGTACCCAACCACATCCCAAACCCTAAAGCTTGGATCCCTCAGGCTCACTGGGGCTCTGGCCTGTGCAGCATCAGCAATTTCACCCATACTGCAGCTCATACTATACACAGCAGATGCACATGCAGTAATTTACCCACCATGCACCCTGCAAGCAAAGATCTGTAAGCTAAAAGTTTCTCAGCTACTAAGGACAAGGAATTGTTTCAGAAATAATCTACAGTTTTCTTTGTCCTCTCAAGGAAACCAGATTATCCCACTGAGTTTCAAAGAAGGAAGTGACTATTGCATGCAGAACACTGGGTGCATTACTCTTACTTGCAGTGCCTTGATATGTTTCAGTATTGTTTGTGGTCTGGAATATTAAACATTTTATTTTTAAATTAACTAGCTTGGATATGCAACTTGATGTGGGGAGGGGGCTTCTGAAGGCCACAAGGATGGCAGATCAAATCCAAACACCCTGCTAGAATTTCTGACCTTTCACAGGCTTTCAACACCTCTCATGATTCAGCATCTTGCCTTAAAAGAAGCAACAAGGATCACAACTCTTAAAGTATTTGAATTTTCTTTGGGTTCTTAAACCCAAACCTATAGTTTTTAAGGAGTTCTTAAAACTGTGTAGTGCATCTCCAAATAATAGGCCAATACACAATGGTAGGGGCAGGTGACATTAAGGTCCAGGCCTACATAAGACTATTTATCTTCATGGAATTCTTAAGTACAGGTGAAAGGAGGTAGTAGCCTCTGGAATAGGTTATCCCAAGTTTAGCAGCATGCATCTTTTCCTCCCATGGCAACTGGCCAACTCTGTATGCAGAATGAATTCCTCAGTCTGTGGTTGGGAACAGGCTATACAGCCTTAGTGTCCCATAGCCATTGATACTATGGGTTCTTTTATTTAGCCAAGCAGACAGAAGACAGGCTGGGAAGTTTGGACCTGTTTCATTAGTCCTTTTCCTAAGGACTCTCTGTGTTCTTCCTGCTCCCCTTTTGGAACTGTTCCATTTTTGTTCCAATGGATGTTTGATAAGGGGGCTGGAATCCTGATTTTTTTTTTTTCCTATCCCTAGGGAGTACTTTGACTGAGCTATATCATCCATTCTTGTGTTTCGTTTCCACCCTTTCAAAAAACAGTTTCAACAGGAAGAATTCAGAGCCACATATACATTCCTGTGCTCCAGAGTTATCTTGAACAATACTGCTTAGCTCCCTTTATGGAATGTCAAACACTCAATGCTCCTTAGCAAGAGATAGAGACCATTTCAGAAACCAGACTGAGCTGTCCAATGCCCATCAGGTACCATATGTAGGAGAAAACCTTAGGCAGGATTCACAAATAGGACTGAACCGCTACCAGGAATGAACCCTTCTGCCCAAACTTCACTGGCTCTGAGTCCTTCTAACAAGTGCCCAGACTTCCTGCCCAAACACAGACTTCTAAAGCCAGAAATTAGATCTTAGGAAGAGCCTTGTGCTACAAGGGCCTTAATCCCTCAGAAACCATGTTTCCATGGTGCCTGATTGGAGCTTCCGCTCATTTGCTTCATAAAAGCCAAGCAATGCCTGGCAAACCAGAATTAACCTTTTACATTTCCCTCAGACTGCTATTCTTAAGCTGTGGTCCTTCACAGCTTTCCCAAGAATAAGCCATGCCATTACTTTAGAAATATCTATTCATCCCCATTCCTCTTCACCAAGCAATCCAGAGGAAACGTCTCCAGACAGTCACCTGAGGAAGAGCAAGGTGACAGACTGAAAGGATGAAGGACTAGGTCATCACAGCAATATCTTTTAAATTTGACAGTCCACTCCAGTGAAACCAGTTCCAATAGGTTACATGGCTGAGCTTTCAGCCAGGTGTTCCAGAGGGGACAGAACAAGCATCTGCCCAGTAGGATTTCCTTTGTGGCTTGCTCGAGTACACCCAGCAAAGCTCCTTAGGGGGGCTATTAGTGTGGAAAGGTGTCTAAGTAATAGCAATGTGCAAAACCAGCTCACTTAAAGGAGCAACTTTCTCTTCCCCTCGCTTCCCCTACAGTCAATGCTGTCTTCCTGTCCTATTTGAAGGACAGCTGCTAATATGGGTAAGGTAAATCATTTCCCTGGTCAGCACTGCAGAAGCACCACTCTCCTCCTCTATCAGTCATGAAGTCAAGCTTGGGAAGAACAACTACAGCATTTCTATTGTGCACTGAGGAAGCAAGAACAAATATGGTACTTGTTGTCTGAGTAGCTGTTAAATTACTGCACCTTTCCTGGGCTGGCTGCTCTGCCGGGTACTGTGAGACCACGTTTGTTCCTGTCATACCCAGGTTTATGTGTGTGGTATTGAGGTCAGGCAATAAGGCCACTGCCTTGAGCTTAACCTGACTTTTATCTCACCGGCCACAGCACAACGAGGCACAGTTGTCTCCAAAAACCCCACAGGCCCCTGCAAATGGTGAGATCCCAGAGCCAGGGAGCACTGGCACCTCTATGGCAGCACCCACTGACACTCGTCCATCAGGACAACTCCACCCCCTCAGCTCTTATGCCAGACCAGTAATTTTTAAAATTAATTCAAGAAAACTTGCCAAAAACTGGAACACATTATGTGAGCACAGGATTTCAGTTTTAGATTTTAAAGCCGGTTCAAGACACAATTATATTAATACAATACATTGTGAAAGAATTATAATAGAAATACTGATTACACATTTAAAAGATTTAGGCTTGAAATCATTCCTAAAGAAAAAAGCTATGATCATAGCCTGACATATCAATTATTAAGAGCCTGTACTCTTTAATTATCTGATTCCAATAGCTCAAGGAAATTTAAGAGGAATATTGGCTCTATTATATTAAATACACAAATGGGCTCCATCAAAGGCACTCACTGCAATGTGAGTGACTTGTAAATCAACACACCCCTGCCAATGCAACTGATACAAGCATAAAAGGGAAAGGAAGCAACTCCACTGGTGAGGGACAAATCCATGGGAGCTCTTTCCCTGGAAATCCAACACAGGACAGGCAGGAATATAAAAGCAGCAGTTGTCACCATTTGTTCACAAATCAAATGGTTCAAGGTAAAGAATGATTCAAATCAAATAATTTAAGGTAAAGTACCCACAGAGTACTCATGCAATCAAAAGAAAAACAGAATAAATTAATACAATATATACACTGCATATACCCAATTTCAACTTTGTTTTTTAAAGCAGCCTAGGTAACTTTCTTTTTTGCCAGATACAATGAAGGCCTTGAGAAAGAAAAGTAATTTTTTAGTTGGCCTGTACAGAGCAGACTAGAAGTAGACCTGGAGAAAAGTAATTAACATAACATGAGACTATCTGAACTGAAGATGTTTGTTATCAAAGTTGTACCTTATGTTTCTTTTCTACAGCTGCACAAAACGACATCCTTTCCAAAGCTTCCACATTTAAAAAGGTTATGTTTCTCCTTATTGTTACAAACAAAATCTTAAACCTCTCATATTATAAATCTGACCATTTGATGCCTTTTGAACTTTGTAAATGGTCTAAAATAATATGATCCCAATCAGCCCACATGAACTTACCATTTCAATACTGCAGCTGGATACTGGGAGGTAAGTACAGAAATAAGCAACAGATTGATGTGCCAAAATTCCAGTCTTTTCCTCTTGGATGACAAAATGTGAAGGACAGACTGTCTCTCTTCCAACATTTCACAAAGCAGTTATTTATTTATTTGTTTGTTTCCCGAATGAAAGTCTCTATACCACAGGCTGTAGCAAATACGATGAAAACCAGGGCAAGTGGTGATCTATTTACTAATACAATTCAGCAAACCAGTACTCCACTCAAAACTTAACATGAAGGTATCACAAAATTAACCTCGGTGACCTTAGAAACACTGCTTGCTGTCAGGTTCATCCCTGAGATGCCAGCCTGGAAGGCATTCCTCTGAGATGTGCCATCTTCTCAGCTATTTGACCAAGATGAATTTACATGAGGAGAATGCATCGTCTTTGCTGAAAACACAAAACCAGACCATTTACAGGCCTGTAACTTCCTCTCCCCATTCTTGCTAATTTATTGCCAAGAGTAAGTGTAGCAAAGGTAAAGACAACCAAACACAACACAGCCAGTTCAAGGGCTGTCAACCAACACAAATACTGGGCAGAAGTAGTATTTCTTACTAATCTCTAAATACCTTCCTCAGGGAAGATGGTGAGGAAATCCCATTGCTTATCCCAAGTACTTTTATAACCTGCATCAAAATCACATCCCAAAACAATCTCACAACACAAAACGACTTTATTCAGTGCAATTTCCTGGTGGTACTTGAGGGAAGGTGTTCCTGCACCTGGAGGTCAAGGCTCCTACCTCCAGTTTGGCCAACAGGAGTGAGTCTGAGGCACAGACTTGAACAACCTGTTCCACGTCCCACAGGCAGGCTGGGCTGGAACACGGAGCTGACCCTGTCAAGCTGTGGATGTAAAGATGCCATCACACTCCCTCCTCTCAGATACCACACACACCAGCTCCAAGCAGCCAAGCGGAACTCGCCAACTTCATCTCAAAAGTTCTGGGAAAGGTTATGTCTCCCTCAACAAGACAGTGTAGCGGAGATGTCTGATACTCTGTTTCACAGAAAAATACAATGTGTCCAAGAACAGTTACTTATGCAAATTTACATGCTGTGAAGTAGCCGAGGATGAAATTACTTTTTCCAGAGTTATCACCTCCAATGTAGTTTCTTTTTAGCTTTCCTGCCATCTGTTGTAGATTATATATATATATAAACCCCAGGGGAAAAAGCACTTTTAATGCTACTATATTGTATAAAAAAAAAAAAATCAAGCCCAACAAAACCAAACCAGAAACCACTTGTTACTTTTACCATATTCTAGAACCAGAAGTCTGTTCAGATAGATAAGCCCAATGGGTGAGGGACAAGAGAATACAGAATGCCACCTTGGCTCCAGGTAGGTTCTTGACCTCTAAAAGAAACAAGGAAACCCCAAACCAACAAAAATAAACCACTCTCAACAAAGTAAAAGCACCTTTCCCTAAATTCCTGCCAACAATAAACCAACATTTCTATGCAGAACAACTGTTTAGTCAAAAGGTAAATATATATGTTTAATTCTCTTTCAAATGTCAACAAGAATCAAGAGCTACCAGTGTTCCTTGGAGAACAAGCAGTAGTTAAAATCTCTCTTGCTGATGTTCAGAAACAGTATGTTACATCTTTGAACCAGCAGTTCCCTATTGCACGTAACAAATTTGCTCTCCATTTAAGCACCTACAAGCCTGGTACCTCACTAAATAAATTAAAACAAATCCAGTTTCTTCAGCAACCATCTTTGACATATATATCTTGGTAAAGCAACATTACTGCAAGCTTTTAATAAATACAGCAAGAAAAGACCAGTGACTTCGCCTTGGAGTTCTGTGAAATGACCTTTCCCCATCAACACTTGCTTTTCCAAACACTTGGGGTTTTTGGTGTGTAGGCTCTAAAAACCACTTTGTGTAATATATTGAATTAAAATGTCTCTTACATAAGTCAGTACATTTTGCAGGGAGCAACTAATCTGAGATACAAATTTCAGTGTAAGGCTGTGAGAAGCTTCTTGCTGAACCTGAACCAAATGTGCCCCTCGAGGTACTGAGGGCAAAGCCCCAGAGGCTGAGCGGGAGACCACGAGGGATTCACAGGCACGTCTGGAATTTGCCTCACCTTCCTGATTCTAAAGGGCTTCTTTTGTGTGTGTTATGTCAGAGGAACAAAACTGTGCAACCCTGAACATTTGGATGCTGCATCATTCCCAAAGATGTTCCTGTCCTTCCCCAACCCTGCCAACATCCACCCTTCCTTCAGCAGCAGCACGAGACGTGGAGCAGCTCCCTGCAGTACAGTGACACTGTGCTTGCTATTTACAGTAGAATTAATGCATCTGTGCCAGGAGGGCAGAGGTCTTATGAAAAATATACACAATATGGTCATTTTTAGCCACATTAGGATATAAAAAAAAATTTACTCTTCAAGTCCCAACTTTAAACAAATAACAGTTCTGTCAGAGGTCTTCAACCCTCCCGAGTATGTTAGAGTACATTACTCTAACGTATAAAAACAAATATTTACACCTCCATAAAGTACCAAAGAATTTTTAAAAATGCCTAGTAGCTCTCAGCGTGCAAAGTCAGCAGGAACTGATTATCCAGGATGTTCACTGTTTCTAGAGACAGTCTTGGAATCAAGCATTCAGAAGCAGAGTGCAAAAGACTCAGGAGTTATTTCAGTCCATTTCTTTTCGTTGTTTGTGAGCCTGAGAGCGTTATCCAAACGATTCTTGAAGTTTTGTTGGTCCATAGGACAGACACCCTCTAAAAACACTTATCAAGCTAACCTTCAGCTTAGTGCAAATGCAGAAGTCTTCTAGGATCTATAATCTTTTCTAACAGTGTGAGCCATCCAGTTCACTTTAGTAGTCCAACTTTCCCGGAGTGCTTCATCAAACTTTTGCTTAAATTGTTTTAGTGCTTCTTCCTCGGTCTTCCCTAAGGCAAGAGAGTCCTAAGACAACAGGAAAACAAGTACTGTCAGGAATTTTAAAAAACACAGTTAAAACCTCCATCACCTTTCAACATAAACTGCATTCTGGTTTGTTGTGTTGTGTCACTTCTTCACCTATTCATTGAGCCATCAGTGTACTATCAGAGGTATTTTCTGGGTTTTAAGATAAAACTGAAAAAGAATTAAGCAAATAATTTTCCCCTTTATGGGTCTCTGCTTGTGTATGAGCCAAGATGGAAACACTACACACTACATTTAAGATGCAGGGATGCTGAACTCATGAAAGGAACAGTTTCCTTTGAGCACTAGGACTGACTACAGAGCTGAAAAAGAAAGCTTTGAGGACTGTGTGGAAATCTTGGCAGAAATGGAAAACAATTAAAATGTATTAATCTTGGAATCAAAAATTCCCATCCTGGAAAAATGCTAAGTCCCGCTGAGCTGTAAATCTTACTTTACCTTGAGATACTGGATGTCCTTGACAGAGGTCAGCTCTGGAAGCCCTGCAGTCAACATCAGTGCAAAGAGTGTAATAAATAGGTTCCCGTGTTTCCGCAGGATCAGGTAGGCTTCTTCACAATACTGCCGGAACCTTGGTGTCCCACAGGGCACATGGAATGAACACAACACGTGAGAACTTCCACAGAGGACAAAGGTATGGAACCATTTCCCAAATTCCTTATCTGGTCTAACACATGTATTGTAGGGACAGAAAGGACAGAGATGTGTGCAGAACTCTGATGCATTCTCACAAACATATCCCATGGCTCTGCAACAAGCCCCTAAAACATCAGTACAAAAGACCACCAGAGGTCATGCCAGTGTCCCATCTGCTGAGAATTTGTTAGGTGAAATTCCCTGATGATCCTACTGAGTGCACCTACAGTGGAAAAACAAAAGCCCTATAGCAGTCCCTCGATATCAGCCCAACCTGTCCCTAATCTCTATCACCTGTAATTCCTTCCTACAGACAAGGTCAAAACTGAACCAACTGCCAGATGTGGCTGGATTTTGAGCAAGTGGCTCTCTATGCCCAAGTGTCCAAGCAAGGTCAGGATGGGGTAGCACCCTGAGTGTGCACTGATGGACAGGAAGGGCAAAAGGGAGCCTGCTCCTAAGGCCAGTGCTTCATCTCACCTGAACAAGTCTGTGGCACCCTTGCCTAAAGCCCAGTGCTGCTGAAGGAAAAACTGAATGAGCCCAACAAAAGCTGCCACCTCCTGCTGTGGGAGGTAGAACTGCATCTTCCCACTGCACAGCTGCAGCTTCTGGTTATGAAATACTTGGTATGTACATTCTTGCTCAGGTAGAGAAGCAGATAGGACAGTAAATGCATTTAGGACACCTCCACACAAGTGCAAATGCGCAAACCAAACCCAGATAGGTTCCTGGCATGCTGGAAATTATCACCAGAGATCATCTCGGTTACAAAGCAATCAAAATAATACTCACCGACCAAATTTTTCAGTGTTCCCTGTTTTTCCTTGTTGAATAACATGAATGAAATCATAGGTGAGTATGAAAGGTACCCGTTCCCTTTTAATTCCAAACTTGGACTTAAAGTTTCCAAGAATATGCCCAAAATCTATGTGAAAGAGCTAAAAAAAGAAACAGAATTGGAAGTTAATTTTTCCAGTGAAATATGTCACTTTTCTGATATCTCTGCAGGATGCTGGTACTAAGAACAGTTGTAACTCCTAATGCAACTCTCCACAGCCCATGGTTTCAGCCCTTTGGGGTTTGCTTGAAAACATTTCAAGATTTAAAGTCAGTGATAATGTCCACGCTCTTGAGTGGCCACTGCAGCAAATCAGAGTGCAAAATATTATCTGAGGTTTAAGGTCTGCCACTGGATGTCCTGCTGGCAATATCACCCAGAAAAATGAGCCCAAGGATGAGCCCACGAGGCTCAACATCATCATATCCAAGGACTTCCCACATAAAGACAGAGGCAAAGTCAGCAGAATTAAGTTAATCTTAAGGAACCTGTGGCAGTTCTCCCATTTTAGAATCGAAGATAAGGACATTTTGGCTTTCTTCCAGGAGGTACAAACTTAAACGAACACTGCAAATGTCTGTAGAACTCTCACTTTTATAACCTTTACTAGTTTTCTAGGCAGAATGATTTCAACTAAATCAGACAAGTTTTACAGTACAAATTAGTCATTAAGCAAGAAAATACATGTCTAAGAGCTCACCCAGGTGCTCAGGGCACAGCATTGTGCTGGTACTGGTTCCACACTGAGCATTTCTGCAGGGCTGAGCTGCAGAGGGTCCCTTCAGGGAAACTGCATTGCTCCAAAATGCAATTCACGTCTTTTTAAGGATGGTCTTTTGCAAGATACTCTAAGGTTACTTTTATTCAATGATTCTGAACCATTAACAGACCTTTTGGGTGTTCTGAAAAAGCTCTACAGAACAGCCTCTCTTGATATAGAATTGCTTACTGAAGTGGTCTGTCCTTCCACCAGCATTACATTTCCTCTCCTTGAAGCTTTCTTTAATTCTCAGTGAACAAAGGCAAAATTTCTAATCATCTGTGGATTTAATTTCACCAAGACATCACAGAAATTACAAGTTCTCCAGACAATTCCTGCACACTGTTATTCTGCCCAGGGAAAGGATTTTTACCTGCCCGTTTTTTCTGACCATGATGTTGTCACTGTGTCTGTCACCAATTCCTAATACATAAGTAGCTACACAGTAGCCAGCACAAGACAGAGTAAATTCTTCAATGGCTCGATCCAAGTCATCTCTGTAACCACAAAGACAAACATTATTAGTAACACTATTGGTAATTCCTGTCATGCCTTGACCCCAAGTAGGATTTTTGCTTGTATAAACCAAAAGTCCTTCAGGATGCTGTAAAACCAGGCTTACTTGAGAAAAAAAACTGTAAAAGTAGCCATGGAGAATAGGCAGTAAGAAAGGCAACAACATCAAGACTCAAAGCCCATGTTTTTTGTTTTGCCAAATCTAGTATTACTCAACAACATGCAGTGAAAATGCTGCAAATGCCAGGTCCAAGGGCACCAGGAATCTGAGTCAGAATTTGACATAATAGAAAAATAATTAGCAACAAACCTGCCAGAAGAACAATACCTCTCTCAACATTAAAAGAGAAACTTAAGAGGCATTTTGTAGCTCATACTATAGCCGAGAAAATAACCATAGAAATTACCCTAAATTGTATTCCTTCAGCCAGTTCAGGAGCGCGTCCTTGTTGAAGGCAGCGGCTGCAGCAACGTTGCTGCTGTTTAACTGAATGTCAGCAATGGTTTCTGAACTGGAAACAGCCTCAATAAGGCCAGAGTGATCTCCAGTTGCCAAACAGCCATAGGGCAATATCCTGAGGGGAAAAAGAATCACGTTAAAATCTGATACAGCAACACGTTTCTTTAGTGTATCGATTTTCCCAGAGGGCTGAATATTGACACTCATTTGAACAGTAAACCTCTCAAAGGTCAACATACACGAATTGCTTGTAAAGGTAAAATACCAGCAATACATTAAAAGCATTAATTTTTCCTATTATGTACATATATGTAAAAAAAAAAAAAAAAATCCTCCTGATTTTTTCCAGTAATTTCACGGGACGACCCACAGAGGGAGCCCCGGGTTTGCATTTGTTCATTCCTGCCCGGGCAGACACCAACACACTCCTGCTCATTCCAGATACATCACTTCTGTAAAAGTGGATCTGTAAAAAGGATCTTATCCTTCCCCCCCATCCTTCTTCCTATTTCAAATTAAAATGCTAGAAATCCTTCTAAATATAGACATTTAAAATGTTTCCCAGCTCTTACTAAATTTAAGCACAGAAACCCAATGAAAAACAGGAATACATCTCAACTTACCTGGTATCTATGAACATACCTGTGCATTCATATACTGGGACTAGTAAAAACATCTCCAACAACATCACTGCTTTACAATAAGACACAGTTAAGGATATGAACCAAGGAGAGATGTGTCTAAACAGATGAGGGTTTTCTCACTCGAGATGCTCACAAAGCTAACCAGGATGCCAACTCCCCCTGGGACGGGAGCTCAGTGCGTGCTATGGAAACTCACAGCAAACTCTTCAAAAGCACTGCATCCCAAACTGAGGTGTCTGTTCTCGTGCCAGGCATCTCAGGTGAAGAATATTATCTCAGTTGTGGTTGTGAACCCAGGTATAAGAGAAGAGATGCCCACAGAAATCTAACTGCAGTACACAAGCTGTAGACTAGCAGTCACTAACTTATAGAGCTGTATAAAACAATTGCAGGATATATTAAAATTAATGTGTGTGCATATGTACATACCTATACATGTACATACATATCTATCTATATGTGTGTGTGTATATATATATATATATATAAAGTGCTGCTGGTGGAGCTGTCACTTTTATTTATATATAAAATAGATATTACATTTCATTGCTACAAAGCAGAAGTCATCCCCTAACTGACACAGCCTATTAGCCCAAGCCATAGAAGGAAAACAAATAAAATTCCATCCAAAATCAGTCACTTTTTTTTACCATAACAGCTATCAGGCAACTGAGCAGTTTCTCTACCTCAGGGATAACACAACTGAAACAGCACAAGCTGCAGTAACTACATAGTCTGGGACTCTACTGGCAACAAAGCCAACTGAAAACCAGATTCAACAGGGTATTTCGAGAACACTCAACTTCAAAACAATAAAAGAAGCGCAGACTTGGAACCTTCTTCCCGTTTCTATTCTGATCTGTGTCCCAGTTACAGCCCAGCTCCCCAGACCAGCAGGTCTCACAGTGACCACAACGGGGTCTGTAATCGCCCACCAGCAGCGCCCACGACACACGGAAGCGCAGCCCGTCCTTATCACGACACGACAAATGGGAGCCAAATATTGCCAGGTTAAAGTGCACGCTGGCCTCCTTCCATGGCATTTCAACCCACCCTGCTGCAGCTTAGCTGGGCACATGGCCAGCAACTTCCCCTTCAAAAGCAAGCAATGATGAAAGCCTTCAGCCCCTTGAGGGCTGTGTGCTTATAACTGGAGGAAAAAACATCCTTGTCAGAGAGACGGTTTGACAGGAGTCAAGTTAGGGACAAATCCTCTGGGCCCTTCCCATCTCATCCTGGTCTTTCTGACTTCAACATCTGCCAGCAGGATATGCTCCCTGCTTTTTAAAGCCAGTGAAATCCATGGACAGATCAATACTGCAGTCCTGGGCAGGACAGTAATTTTTCTCTCTACTCACTTAAAACTTTTTTTTTTTTTTCCCCAAGAGTTTAATTCTCCAAAGCAGTATCCTTCCAAATACACACCAAATTCTGGTAATTTATCAGCATATTCTCTGTAACTTCAGGTCCAATAGTTTAAAACCATGACAATCTTTGGAGCTGTAACAAATACATTTTCAGTATTTGTGTGAATTCTGATTTCATTCATACACATCCACGTAACATCAGACCTCACTGGTAAGAGAGGTGAAAATTAAACCCCACAATAAACAAGCACAAAACAAAAAAGTTCTTTGGAGAACACCCAAAAAAGTAACCAAATACTTTTATGACAATTTACCAGAGCAAAGGTGACTCAAAGTAGATCAAACTCCACAAATTCAGCATTTTCTGTTGCTCTGTTCCTTTACTGGTTTTTCCCTTAACACAGCTTTGCTGCCCTAATACAGGTAAAGCAGCCAAAACACTTCCTAATGCAAGGATTCCTTTCCTAAGAGGTGCAACACCCCAGACCCCACAGCATTCCTGGGAAGACAGATGTTATTCTCCTCTACTGTGACACGTATCTGTAATAGTTAAATGTTCCTCGTGGAAATAGTAGAATAATCCACGTAATCTACTGTGAGTATGCCTGTGCATACAGAATTTTTGAAAGCCGAGTAACTTGAGGAGTTGCAACTTTTCAGGGAGTTTCAAAGTTTTTCTCTCTCAAAGTTTCATTTGTCATTCTGCAAATGCAGACTCAATATTATTACTGTTTAACTTCACAAGTTTGTTCCCTAACCTGCCTACATTTAAAGTGCAAGAAACAACTAGAAAGAAACTACAGAAGAACCTGAGGAAGTTTGGCTGCACATACTTACTAATGTCTTAGGCCAATTATTTCCTGCTCAGTTTTCAGGTAATAGTTTGTCTTAAAATTAATAGGTGTGGGGATTAACTAAAAAACATGCTTTTCTGGTATTTTCATTTCTCTCTGCTATTTGACTGACTGAGGTTTAAGGTGAACTGACCTGAGCCAGACTCCTCTGAGTGTCAGAGCAGTGTTTGCCCGGGGTGCAGGCCCCTGGTGCTCATGGCTGGCTCTGTACTGGGAAGCAGATCAATCTGCACCTCAGGTTTTACTCAGCTGTGTGTGCACAGTCCCCTCAGTGCCAACCAGGATGAAGGACCTACTGGAGCACTGCCGCATCCTCCTGCACAAACACATCTCCTTTTCCATACTAACCCTGCCCTGGGTGTTGCTCAGTCAGACCTCACACACAGGAACCCAGGCAGCACAACATACACGTGCAAGAGGCCAGTTTACCCACGAGACACATTAGCTGACAGTTAAACAAACAAATAAACACTTCCCCTCCTTCAGCTATGGAGATCTCAAAATCAATATATACTTGGTGTTCTTCTCTAGAGAAAAGAAATCCCATTGGGAGCATCATGCCTGCTTTAGACACTGAGCTAAGATTTGCTTTCAAATCACTCCTGAACTGCTGTGGATCACAGTGCAAATAAAAGGGAACTGATGACGTCCCAGACTCCTCGAGGGCAGTGCTTCGGTTGCCATTTGAGCCACCCTTCATAGAAGCTGCACGATTTGCTTGAGGCAAAACACGACTGATGGGGAGAGGCAAACAGCAAGTGCTTCTGCCCTGACACCAGTGACACAAGTAAGAAGCCCTGATGTTACCTGGATGGAGTTATCAGAATTTCTGTAGTAGAGGAAAGTTGAAAAGTGCAAAATCCATTATGTACCCACCAATGTTATGAACAACTTCAGGGAAACTAAAGCCTCCAAGGACAGTACAGGGCAAGAAGCAAAGACTCCACTCATTGGTACAGGCGTATGACACTATTTTTCAGGAAAGCAGCTCCATTTGACACTATTTTTCTGCCTGAGATCATGACTCCCACCCAAACAAAAACAAGCCAATGAGTCCTGACTCATGAACACAGCAAAGACCTCACCAGCACCACTGTTAAATCATAGATTTTGGAAATGTCTCTTCTTGAGAGACCTGCAGACTGTAAACATGGAGATGATAAAGTCTTACCCTCCTACCTGAATGCTCCAAGCATTCCGAGTGCTGCTTTGTCCAATTCTGTTCCCAATAAAGGCCATCTGAGAGCCTTCTCTTGGCAAGTATCTGATTAATCTCTGTCAGACACAGAATTGTAACCCTGCCCCAATCCCAGAATTTTATGATGGGAGCTGTGAGAGGATGAATGGAAGGAAGATGCTCCCAGTTAAGCAAATAAATGGAAGAGGCCAAATATAGAACTTCAATTCTCGCTAGGAACTTCCCCTTTCTACTTTTTTTTTCTCCTCAGAGTTTTAAGAAAAAACTTGGACATCAGAGCCACTTTTTGGTTTTCCTTTGCTAAGTTTAAAAAAATGCCTTTGTCAGGAGAAGCATATTTGATGACTCTAATCACTATTCCGGTTTGCTAAGCACAGTGTGTGGCCCAGGCTGGCATCACAAACTATGATTCTGGGAAGGCAGCAACCAAAGGATGCCACAGCTGGAATTCCACAGCTGCCAGAAGCTGTCCTTGCCCCTAAAAAATGGACTGGTCTCCTCAGAGTCTATTTATAATGACATAAATTATCTGAGGTTTCCTCAAGTCAGTGTTCAACTTAACACTCACTCAGCCACCTCACAAATGTACATTTCCAGAAACAGTTTGGAATTCACATTCCTATCTTTCTGTACGCAAACAAGTAACAAGTTTATAATTTCACTTGTCTGTGCTGATGTTAAGTGCCTTATGTAGCTCCCACTGTTGTGCTTGAACCATAAAACATTTGAAATGAGCTCAAAGAATCTAAAATAAGTATTTCAGATAATATTTAAATAAGTACTTCTAGAATTACAAAAAAACACCACACTTAAAAATTAAGCACAGCTCTTTCACAGACATATAAAATTGAATTTATGGCCTCCACATGGTTTATAATAATGTGACACCCCGTACTTTCTTTAGGATTACTTTTCTAAAGACCAATTAGAATTTGAGAATCATGTTACCTAAAAATGGTGCATAACTTTGGGTGGAAAAGTTCCCCACAACTAGAGCATTGCAGGATAACATGGAACAATGCCTGATCCTGTTCCTCTTTGGAATACTCTGATATTCCTACCAAGATGTAATGCTCATCTTGGCAAGCACATGAAGGTAAGAAAGCTGCTTTGCAAGAGACTTTGAAAGATACAAATATATTTCTGGTCTGAAGAATGTCTTCTGACATCCAAATAGTGTTTTATCAGCAAAAGCATGCGGAGTGGGATCCAGCAGGTACACTGAAGGTGCTCACAGTGGGAACAGCCATAAGGGGACTGCTCAGAGCAGGAAGGAGAGAAGGTTCACCTTGGCTGTGACAGTTGAAACCTCTGGGCATCCATACAGATGTTTAGAAAAGGGGCAGTAGGGAAGGTACTTAAAACCAGGAAAGCTTTACTTGTAAAAGTAGACTCTCTATCCAGATAAACCAGAGCCCTCCAGAGATCCTTACCGGAGATCCAGCCCAGCTTCTTTCCAAAGGATGTCCATCAAACGCAAAATCTGGAGCGTCAGCATGTCCTGGCGGAGATCTGGAACCAAAGGGTGAAACTGCTGCTTCAGGTTCTCACTGTGTTGCAAACAAACTTTCTAAAGTTTATAAGGTCCTCAGACAAAGGTATCTACAAACACTCCTTGAGCCTAAGGGTTACAGTGGCATCAACCATAATCACATCATCGTGACTGGCCATGCCCATACTCTGAAACTCAGTCAGAAGAAGATGCTGAGTGTTTACCAGTGTTAGAGTCATCCACCTTTCCATTATGGCAAAACACAGCGACACAGCTTAAGTGCAAGCATGGCAATGAAGAAGGAAAAAGGAAAAAATTAAACTTTCTGGCATTACTTACCATCACCGTTTTTAAAGATGATCCCTACAAGATCTCCTCCAAACATTTTGTTGTTGTACACTATCCACAGAGGCTTCATTTTAGAATCCATGTATCTACACTTCTCAACACTAGAAGAAAATACAACAGAAGATTTAGTCAAATAAGAAGAATTCAACTGAAAAGGTCTAACCATGGTTCAGAACATGACAGAACACAGACTTTCCATTTGGAAATACCTAAATGCTCTCTCAGCATTCACTCTGCAGATATGCTGTGAGCACTTTCCAAGCTATGGACATATTATAGATGGACTGTATTTGACTGGCATACACATCTCTAGTGCTTAAATCAAGCACCCTCATTTTCAGAGAAAATAGTTTTCTTTCTATTCTTTCCCATCAATTTTTAGACTTTATGTGCTGTGAGAAGTTTTAGTGACTTCTGTGCTTATTATTATAAACAGATGGAAGGAGTGCAGCTCAATGCACTTTGAGGCTTATATTTAAACATATTCAGCTATGCTAATGGATCAATTAGGAGAATACTGAGTTTCATGGTGGATCACAAATATCTTCTAATTAACTGGTATCTTAACCTTAGGAAGATTCCCAGCAGACCTCTCTCCCCATAGGAAAAGCTCCCCATGGCAGCACATCTGCTGAACAACACAGCCAGAGGAAGTTCCTGCTCCTGACTCCATGCAAAAGCTACAGTGAAATCCACTCATTCTTTACTTACTGCAGTTCTGAAAGTATAACAGAAGGATTCAGAGGAGACTGAAGATCAGAAAGTGCTTCTCTGTAAGCATTTTGTTTCAAACACGTATGCATGGCATCTTTTCCTTTTGCTTTGCTTTGCTTCATGGCATTCAGCTTAATTAGACTATTTAAAGTCTTCATTTTATTAAGGGCTTCCACCTGAAAGAGACATTTTTTTCTTTAAGAGTCATTGCTCTGATATAATACAGTGAAAAATCCCATTTCCAAACAAACCAATGTATTAAATAATTCTCCAGCTTTTTAAAAATGGAAATAATAGATGGCAATTAAGTCACTCATCTTCCCGAAATACCATTTTCATAATTAACAGAGACACTGATGGGATGAAAGCCCTTAAGTTTCGAGTCACTTTCAGAAGCATGACTTAACATTTCCCAAAAAATGAATGGGGCATTTTAATGTATGATACATCAACACAAACTCCTTCTTCAAAATACAAATACTAACTCAACCAAGCACATAACATAGGTGCCTCTGTCCATACAGAACTCAACACAAACACTGAGTGCTTCCTATTTCTAACAAAATCAGACACTGCTGAGATGAGCTGTGGATGCAGATACTTCACTGTTCACATTTAGTTGCACCCAATAAGATGTGGCCACGTGACCACTTACAGGCAACTGTCACAGATCAGAGTCTGAAATGTTTGTCATTAAAATGCTGCTGCAGTCAGGCATAAGGTAAAAGCTCAAACCAACCCAGGTGTTCCAAATGATAGCATCTCAACTAAACAATATTTTTAACCTAAAAATGTGTAAAAAGGTAATTATTTGCAATAATACAGGCAGTTTGACCCTTTCTTTCCCTTCTGTTTTGGAAAGTTTTCTACTGGTACATCATTTCTAAGAAAACTACTGTTGTGAATGTACAGCACTGACAGAGCAAAGCCCTCTGGTAAGAAACCTAGAGAGCACACACAACAAAAACAGTTTCTACAGCTAAACAACTCGTTGGTCAAATATAAAACAGTTCTTATAACAACCAGCTGTGTTTGCACCAGCCACAGTTAATGTGCTCAGCAATACAGAGATTCTCCAGCAAACAGCACCAGGGTAACAATTATGAAAGCTGATTTCTATACAAGGAAGCTTCAGTCTAACTTACGAGGTGCTGAGTCAAAACTCACCCCTCCCACAGACTGAACCCTGTCAGGCAGGATGCTGGGGAAATTGTATGCAGTTTGATTATAAAACTGGCAGTGGAGACCTGCCAGGTCAGCCATCTGTCAAAACCAAAAGCCCTCTGCTTTTCCACTATTCTAGGAGCTGTACAAACATCAGTGACAGGGGAACAAAATGGAACCTGTGTTGTACAAACAGGAACTTTTTGAAGTATTTCTACTTTGAATTTCTTCCGTGTTTGCACAGTTGGGAATTTTTTTGCCCTCTCTTTGATTGTACTGACATTTGCTTCCTGTAAAGTGCGCAAAAACTTTACTGACCTTACCTCTATTGCTTAAAGCATTTCACTACCTAATCTTTTTATGATTTTGACAATGTTAACTAGCATACATATGTAAGAGATGGTCTCTTCCATGCCCTGTGAGCTGCAGCAATAAACAGCACAACAGAATATTCCTGTTCCAAATGCCTCCCAAAGGAGAGTTTTAATGCAGACAAATACCACTCACCAGTTAGTCATCCACTGAGTGAGTCTTTGTGACCTGATGCAGTAAATACATTAACTCCAAGAGAGATCATTTTTCAAATATTTTTATGGTCACAATCTGAATTAACTCACTAAAACTGCACTAGAGACTTCAAACATGATTTGTGAGTGTCTCTTAATGATCTGCTGATAGACTTAGTAGTGTTTTTGAAAGCAAACCTCTTATGGTTTTTAGGGCATTTAACGGCAAACACATCTCTCTTCTTTCCCCAACCCCCCAGAAATGGTACATATATATTAGCACTAAAATGAGTATTTGGGTTACTTCAACACCTCTATTTCCAGGGAGCACTACACGATACTACAACTTCAAGGGGTTTTGCATCACCTTTAAACAAAAGCCAAAGCTGTAGGAAGTAGTCCTGGAGTCATCCAGGTAAAATTTAGAACATGCTGCCTTTACTGAGGGGAAAAAGGTCGAGCGCACAGAAGCCCTTCTTCAGTTATCAACCCCCAGAGTCTGCTGCTGTCCCTGGAACACATCCACACTGCTGCAGGTCCCTCTCACATCCTGGAACACCATAAACCAGCTCGCTACCTCAGAGGCCCCACAGCACAGCCTGCCCTCTGTACCAGGGAGGCAGCTCCATCATCCATTTAGCCCTTTTAATTCTGTGTCACACACGCTTCCCTCCCTCCCCCGTTCCCAGCAGATGGGCTTTGTCAAGGTAACCAATATACCCCACAGGAACAGGGGAACGAGTGTCAGAGTCACAAGCTCAGATAAGTCAAGCCTGCCAGGAGAAGGGGAGTCCATACCTGTTTAGCGAGCACTTTCATGTGAGCAACACTTCCCCTGCAGTAAGCTTCCAGAATCAAACCAAACTGCACTGAGACAGCAGGGATGTGAACCTCCGACCTGAGAGGAGAAAGGCGTCTCGTCAGACCGTGGCACTTACACATCTGTGTTCTTCCAGTCATTAAAAAACCCCCAAACAAACATAAAACCACATCGTGAACATGCAGATAAAACAAAAAGCCAGAATTTTTAAGAAATAGCAGAACACTTCTGTGCTGAGGGCTACGAAGACAGGCCAGGTTTGATACGTGCCATTTGTTCCAAGGTCCAAGACTGCCCTGGAGGCAGTGGTGGAAATGTTTGAAGGCAGCAATTAAATACCTGTTTCAGAATCCCCTTTTACTCAGAACAGGACCGATAAGTCACAGAAGATGATACTGACAATGAGGGCTGATGTTAAACCTTGTGTTCCCAAGACTTTGTAAGGGCAAAGCCCAAATTTGTCCAAAGGGGAACACATCAAATCAAACCGCTGAACCTTATACCAGAGTTTATTACCCTCTAAAACACTGTCATGTAGTACTTGCTCTTTTTTGTTAGAAATATTAAAATCAATTGTGCTTTGAAGCCAGAATAAACCTACAGTCCATTCTGCAAGGCTTCTGCCATTCATGAAACTGCTCATCAAATGTAGAAATGACACACAAAACTACTTTTATTCTATTGTAATTCTTTCATTATGTGGCAGATTACAAATCACTTTAATTTATTTAATGACAGACTTGCTCAATAAATGCCAAAGATAAAGAAACTTAAAGAGGACTTGTAGAGCACTATGAAAATGGCTCATTTAGCAAAATCCTCAAGAAATCAAATTTGAAAGTCCAATCTGGCTCAGCAGTTTCAGAAACACAAAAAAAGGGAAAACCTCCTACCTTAGGTGCCAGAACAACATCTGTCCTATTCTCCTATTGGCGAGTGCTCTTTCCAAGAGAAACCTGGACAGTGCACAATCCAGAAAAGGCTCGTACTTCAGGACTTGCACAAGTTGGAGAAGATACTGAGAGAGCTCTTCGTCACTAGAACGAGATACATAAAGGCAGTTAGTGAGAGCAGCTAGAGTAATGGTACTCCAGAAATTCAGATGCACATGAAAAATCCAACAATAACAGATTTGTTTCAATAGCAAGAGTGTTCCCCAATTTTTCAATCGCAGGGAGAAGGATAATACACATCTTAGTGCAATTGCCAGATGGAAATAATTCCAGACATAACAATTTGGTGTTATTAGGATAGCCCAGCAGCTAAAACTGCTTGTTTGCATTTGAAAGAAGGCCAAACAATTTATTTTTTTCTTACCCCAAAAGTCCAGCCTTGACCATTAAAAAATCAATCATTAAACTATTCACCACAGAGAATTCAGAATTCAAGGACAGGAAATACGCAGTAATGATAATGTTACACAAGTCTTGCCCTAGGTTACAGTGAGGAGCAGAATGAAATGCAATAAAGGAAGAGAGAGAATGCAAAGAGAGAAGGCTCCTGTGAAGAACAAACACACCAGTAATTCTCTCATTATTTATTATATGCTACAGCTTACATTCCTCTTTTGTGATGCAGCCAGTCCCTGACACAGATTGTGAGGTGGCTGGACATGAGGTCTTACAGGGTTTGACTACTGTGATATTTCTCCCTTTGTTTTTAAGAAGTTCTCACAGTATCTCACTCTCCCTTTGTCCCAGAGAGGGCTGGGTGTGTTCATCCCTTTCTTGGACAAAGGGGCACTTTGCAATATGGAAAATAATCATTGCTGACTACAAGATGTCAGAATAAACAGGTTTTATTTGGCTGCCAATGTCCCTATCTAGAAATTCGACTGCTTTATTTGGCCACCTATCCCTGGCAGGCAGAGTGTTTAACTCTGTCCTCTCTGGGATCATTTTTTTTCTTGTAAACAAAGTGAAGGCAGTTTTCCACCCCAGAAAGCCTCACATGGTAAAGTAACACAACATACTCACCTCATCTGCTTTAAACAACCCACTGCATATTCCCTGACATACTGATCTGGGTAGTTGAAATCCAACAGTTCCAGAGCTTCTCTGGGCAGCAGCTTGGGCCAGATCTGAAGGAGGGCCTGAAGCTGTTTTAAAAAGAAGATTATTAGGTAACAGGTAAAGGAACTATTTAAGAACACAAATGGGTGTAACTGCCCATGGAAGTATTCATACCAACAGAAGACCTTTTTTTTGTTGAAAGAAATCTTCACCAAGATTATTTGACCACCTCAACTGATGGAGCTTTTTCACACACTCATTGTGAATAACAATAAGCTTAAATTGTGGAAAGCATGATGAAGGTTAGATATTTTTTTAAAAGAAATCCCTATGCGATATAATGTGCTGAAAAACATGACAGAACACAGCAGTGCATCATTTTGGACAACCAAGAAGAACAACATGCAGAGGTCTCACAAAATAAACTGGGTTTATTGCATTGGAATGAAACTTGCTGCTGAGAGTGTATTTTTAATAATATGTATATAGTTGTATGACTGAAACAGTGCACTATTTCTCCAAATAAACAAACTTGAATATATAAATGCAGTGTATCAACAGCACAAGATTTTCCTTTCTGTAGGATTGAGTCATATGACTCATGATGAAAATACCCTCTCCTGCAAATTAGATAATAGAAATTATTTCATATTTAAATAGTAACTTACAAAACCTGAATGATTTTTTGACTTCTACTGAAACACATCTAAAAATTAACATTAAAAAAACCTTCCAGTACAACAGCATGCACAGTGTAGCAGTACAAACACTGCAACCTACAGCTACCACAATAAATGTTTAATTTTAATGAGAAGTAAATTATGGGTGCTACTAATTTTGGAACTCATAAAATTCAGGAGGCTGTCTTGCCTTACCTGAAAAGGTAAGCTGTTGGGAGTACTTACAGAAATATTTGGCATGTTTAAGGATAAGATCTCATTTTTCAGAAAGAGTATCCTTGCTGCCACAACTATAAACTGCACTATTCCCTATACATAAGCAACATAAATACTACATTCCTTCCAGAAAGTCCACAGTAACAAGATGACCACATATTTTCAGCCATCTGCTTAAATAAAACGCTTTATACATATATAATATTTAATGTTCCCAAATTTAAAGGACTTTGAGCAGTCAGTTGATATCCACATTCCAAATAACTTTTCAAAGCTGCTGCCAAGGGCCACATTTCAAAGCCCACAGCAATCAGAACGCCTTTTTCTTCACATATTTTAATGAGTAAACAAGTACTCGCTTATATTTCTACAGTTTGTATTTCCAGATAACTTTCAATAACAAACAATAAATTCAGAAGCACAATGGAATTACCAAGGAATGAGGATTCTTGCACATGGAAGAACACAAGTGAACAAGGAATGTGTGGATGCTCCATGTTATTAGTGTGGTGTTCGTGGCACAGACAACTAGCAAGGATGAAATTCCATTTATTTTTAGGAGTTCACACAACATATACATCCATCTGGTAGAAAGGATGTAACAGGAAATGAGCTCCATGCTGGAGGCAAGCTCAGATCTGACTGGATAATCAGAAAAACTGCATGATAAATAGACAGAAGGTGAGTTTGGAGTGGCTTCCTTTTCTTCCAGCTATTAACGGGTGAAGGTCAGAATACTAAGGCACAATAGAAATCTATACTATCAATCATAATCCTTCACAGGAATCAGCTTTTTAGCTCTAAGGTAATAAAAAATGAAAAAGAAATTAGTTTAAAATTTAAAAAACTAGACTCATGGAAAGAGATAAATATTATCTCAGTGTAATGGTCTGCAAGAAGTGGAGTGCTATTTAAATATGAATTCTGTCAGGATGAGCAGGTGACCAAAACAACATCTGGGTTCACCCCCTGGAGCGAGTGCTCTTTGTTATTCTGGTCAGACTTTTAGTTTGGTCAAACTGTGCATAATCAGACTAAAAGGTTTCAGCACCAATCCAGAAATTTGTTATTTTATTACTTTTTAAAAATCAGTCTATCAAGCAGGAATTGTCTTACTATAAGCTCATACAATTTTTCTTATTAAAGGTTAGAGTTCAACTCCAAACAGGAGTTGGATTCTGTTTGGGTAAATACAGCAAAAGGCAGCTACACCAAGTTCTTTAGAGTGTAGTGAAATAATTGTGCACATCTGTACAGCAAACAAGTGATTTCACTGAAAATGCATCTTGTTTTGCAGCACCAGCCTTCATGTCCTTAGTAACTGACGGTAACTTCAAGGAGACTCTCTTTGGTCAAACAGGCACATGATGAAAATGATGTGTTTTGTACCACTGGTGGGGATCATATTTCTTTGAAACTCACCTGTCTGCCTGAACGAGGTTTAATTACCCAGACTGAGATGTGGATTTTTACTCTATTTGAGCAGTTTAGTAATTTTTATAAGAAGTTTTGTTTCAGATCTTGACCGATAAACCTTTTCTTTAAAATTTTTAGTAGCCTTGTAAAAGATGTTGCTGCTGTGAGGAGGGTCACACATTGGAATATGTGAGAGAGACTGTGGAGTCTCCACTGGTGAAGATACTCCAATCCCAGCTGGACACAGCCCTGCTCAGGTGACTGTGTTTGAGCACAGGGGGCTGCACTGGGTGTCACAACCTCAGGAGGCTCCTTCCAACCTAAACAATGTTGTGAGTCTGTGACATTCCCTGCATTTAAGATCAAAGTGGACACAGGATTTTAAAATTAGTCTGTATAAATAATTGCTGTACTTTTGCCAGAGGACTATTCAGAAGTCTGATGGAATGAAATCCTATTTACTGATGATTTGACTCCAGCATTTTTTCACACCATTGTTGTCTTTTCCCTTACCTGAGCAACATCTTCAAGTTTGTTCCATTTTAAAGAGAGCAGCAGTTTGGGCAATGATTGTGGGAAATTTTCACGACAGTCATATCGCAAAGTCCAAATGAGATCCATTTCATTTTCACAAAGTTGAGATAAAGGATCTCTTTCCATTATTTCTTTTAGCACAACATAAAACTTCTTACCACCTCGACCCTAAAAAAGGAGAAAGGTATAAAGTTGTGATAAATTCAGTAAGATTCGTATATTTTAGCTCAAATACCAGCAATTCCACAGCAGGAGGAACATCAGATAAAACTCAGGGAACACAAGGGAATGACTAATGTGCCTTTCTTTCAGATTTCTTAAGCTGTAAGCGCTACAACAAACAGATTCCAAATTCAGCATGCAGCAGCTTCTGAAAATGCAACTAAACTTTAGAGTTAATGACACTAGATGGCAACATTTCTGTTTTCCAACTCCAACATGGAGAACTTTCATTTAGGATGCATATTTCTTCTTTTGTTTTTCAAATGAAGAAATTTAATAGATACATATGTATTTATTTCTTTTAATTAAAAGCAAAAAACAAAACAAAACAAAACACTTTTCCAATAATAACTAAAAGAAAGTATATTTGCCAAGTAGTCAAAACACATATTTTTGTCTTCTAATCCTAACTTATTTTCCAGATCTAATGTAAATCTTAGCTGTGTTCCAACCCATAGAGTATGTAAAGCTTTTTAACAAAATAATAGCCAAGTCCAAAATATATTGGAAAAAGCAGATATATACATGAATTTTAAGGCAGTTCATCAAGTGAATTATATAAGAAAACTGAGCCAGTAAACTCTTATTTGAGCTGTAGACTTCTTTATTTCCAGACTGATGTAGAAGAGCCAAAAACCCCCAGAAAATAATTTTAAAGTAGTCTTTAGATGATGCTCACCGCCATTGCAGCATTGTCGCTGTTTCTCGCAATCTCAGCTGCCTTTTCAAGTATCTGCAAAAAGTTGGTTTTAAATACGTTAGATTTAACTCCAAATCTGATTGCACTGAAAGAATAAACATTATGGAAACAAAGGAGATAAGGAAATTTTGCTATCTTTTAGATAGTTACAACGCTATTCTTTCGTATATACAGTGGTATAACACAATGTGCCCCTTTTCTAATCTGCAGGACTAGGGAGATCAGGAATAGGAGTGCCCATGATTACCTCAGTTTTTTTCTTCTTCAGCAATCCTGAGCTAAACAGGTTTTTTTGTTATCACCTTGCTTTCTGTTTCTGTTTGCATTTTCCTCTTATTTCCCAGTGCAGCAAACCAATTCCTCGGCTCCAAATTATCCTTTGCTTTCTCATCTCTACTTCTGCTGCTTTCAAGGGCACTGTTTCCACACATCTAGCTGTCCATTCCAGTGTGAATTCACAGACTCAGTCCCTTCACCACCTTCTCAGCTTGTCCATGTGATCTCAGTGTTTCCAGGTACTTCTCTAGATCTGGGATCTTCCCTCAGGTAACACCAGGACCAACCATCTTCCAACAAGAAGCACGTAATGATACAGGGAATATTCCACCCACAAACTCTCAGCACCAACCCTCAGAACAAGGACTGCTGCTTTTGTGAACAGCAAAGCCACATTTCCCCAGAAGCTCAGCTCTGAGTTACTCTTTTTCACTTTTTTTTTGGCCTTTGGAACTTTCTATCTGGTTTTTGAAGTTCACGTGATAAACCAGGATGGATAATTAAGTACAGCTGTAAATACAGTTCTTCCAACAGTGTTGTGCACACACTGCAGCCCTGGACAGGTGTTAGAATGGTGACTGCCTGAGCCCATTAGACCAGCTGAACTGGTCCAGTTGGCTGTCTAACCTCACTGCAGGAATGTCTATCTACACTTGTCAGATGCTGCTGCTTTGAGGAATGAATCATAAAATGAAATCTCAGCTAATAAAGATGTCTAAAGAGTCACACCATCTCCTTTCCCTCAGAGCTCTGCCTCTCTCATCACCCAGGATTACAGCAGCACCCCCAGACACAGGTTCAGCAGGACTTGTGCTGTCTTCACTCAGGCAATGTGAGAAATAACAAAAGACTACAATAACCAGAGCATAAATACCCAGCAGCTAAACCTCTTGAAAAGGTACACTAACTTGTTTTATTTCTCTCTCTGAATGAACCTTTTATTAATATCGTGTATTACATCTGCCACTCAGCCGCAGAGCTTGTTTACATATTGTGTGTGAAAACATGCATAAACAAAACCACAAGGTCCTAATTCCATGTTTGATGCCTCCCTGTGCTTCCCAGCCCGCAAATAAGCTTTGAAAGTCTTTGCAAGTCCAGCTTTGTTCAGGTGAACCCCA
This sequence comes from Empidonax traillii, assembly GCF_003031625.1. NCBI lineage: Eukaryota > Metazoa > Chordata > Aves > Passeriformes > Tyrannidae > Empidonax > Empidonax traillii. The sequence goes on along the minus strand of NW_020955336.1, from coordinate 933,858 downwards.
AGTGTGCCAGCAGCACTGGTCATTAACCAGCTCTTGCCTCACACAACAGATTATTACCAATGGTCCAGGCACTTCTCCCTCAGCCCCAAACTCGCTCTGCAAGTGGGCTGATGACATGATTGAACATTTTCATCTATTCTTGCACATTATGTTTCCTAGAATAAGTATCTGGCACCCAATTGTCCAATTCTTTGGCGAAAACAAGCCATAACACTGGGAAAATTAGAAGCAGCAAGCAAGTCTCAGCTGAGACCATTCTGAGCAACAGACTCTTGGCTGATATAACCCAAGCACTGCAATGTTACTTCTGATTCAACAGAACCTTCACTGAGCTTGAGTGTTACATGGGTGGTGAAACCCATTAGGCATCATCTTAACATCACTACACTGGGTATCTCACTGTATGTGATTACTAAAGAAACACTTTCACCTAACCTCTCTCTAATATGCACATCAAACCAAGGGTTTTTTTTCTTTAGAAATTAAATACATAAAGTGTAATGAGCAAAAAACTTACAGCACTACAAATAAATCAACACCAAAGCTGACTAAGATATGTCTCCACTGTGAAGAGTCAGCTGGTCAGCCATAAATAAGGCAGCAATTAGTCAGCACTGGTTTAGTTCTTACTGCATTTCCAATGCTGTTTTAACAAAAGAAGTACTGACAAGGACAAGGGGGAAAAAATCAACTCAAAATCAAAACAAAAACCCTTTCTTGTTACATGGTTTCATTTTGGTGAGCCTTAAACCCCAAATCCCCCTTTGATCAAGCTGATAGAGTTGGTGGTTTCAGTCTTTTCGTTCATGCCCCCCAAAAGGTGCCAAAAGGCCATTTTCTTTAAGTGGTTATTGATTTTCTCCAAACCAAAATTCAGACTAATGTATGTATGAGTTAAAGGTTGTTTTTATAGAGCATCCTTAGCTGTCTGGTTTTAGACTTATTTTATTGCTTGTCTTAGCTTTATTTCCTAGTTTGTGAACAACTTTTTATCTAGCATTCACCCTTCAGACAGTACCATATGTGCTTCAAATATACATTTCCTTTCTAGATATTCACATCTGTGCAAAACTGCAGGGCAGCTTCAGTGGGTTTAGTTCAAGAGCAGACCTTCAGAAATCCCTTTTCACGCAGTGTTAAGAGTCTATTTATCCTTTAGAGGACTTGAGCTCTTAAAGCAGTGTCCCAAGGAGTGGGTAACACACATTTGTACCAAGAAAGAGCAGATCTTTATAGATCACAGGCAAACAGAGTTTGAAGGTTTCCAGAATAGCAGATAAATTTAGCTTTTTGTTAAATCATACATATGGGAACTTATTATGCTTTTGACCCTCAGAAGACTACGTACAGACCATTTTTAAGAGCAGACATCTTCAAAATAGACCCTGAAGTCAGAGCAGTGCCACTCACGCAGTGCAAGTTTAGAAACTGCAGTGTGCTGACTAAAAGGCAGGAAGAGGGGAACTCACTGGAAAAGGCAGTGTTGAAAGGAAAGAAGTAACAGCTATTTACACAAACTCTCCTGACTGCTATTTAGGTCATAGCTTACCTTATCAAAGGGAGGGTAATTGATAGGCTGTTTGGAATATTCCTGAAATCTAATGTGCAAAGCTGTTGCATTTTCAGTGTAAGGGTTAGTCTGGACGGTTCCCATGGGATTCAACATTTCTTCAAGTTCATCTGAAACATTGACAGAACAATTGATATTATAGGTCAGGCACAAATTAAAATTTTAAACCTCTGAACGGCAAGGACACAGTTAAAAGTGTCTTGATGTGCACAACAGACAGCAGCACGTTCTGCAGCACAGCACTTCTGGTACAGTGCTCTGTACCTCCAGCATAAACTACCTCCTACATTCCCAAATGTTGGATTATCACCCAAGGAGAAGCTGATTTTCTCTTTCCAAACTAAACATCACAGTCAAGGGAAGATGAGATACCCCTGTAGTGAAACAAATCCCAGGAAGATCTGCAGCTTCTGCAACCCAGGACAACACTGCCTCTGTATCCAACAGTACTGAGGAAGAGTTTTAAGCCAGTTTTCTTTCAGCACTACAGCAAAGCTGATACAGGGTTTCTTGGGATGGAATAAATAGTGACACGGAGGTTTCACACACTCACTAACCAAGCTGAATATCAGGGAAGAAGACAAAACCCTAATTCACACTTTTTGCTGATGCAAATGTTGCCACATACACTGTAGTTTATCTGTTTAGTTCAGGATGCACAGCACAGGGGACCAAATGAAACCTAAACTGCTTCTTTAAAACAAGAAACAGTAGATATAAACATGCATGTATTTGTATGTGGTTTTCCTTCCATAACAGATAAAACTTTTAAAATACTAATTCCAAGCAGACTCTTGCTCTTCCTCTTCCCTGGTGAACAATACTTTCAAGAAAGAGATTAGGATGCTATATATTTATCCATATAAAAAATACAAGCAGTAAAGAGACTCTTACAGGGGAATGGGACATGCATACACTAAATATTCTACTACTTGATACTAAATTCTCCAGTACCTAAAGCCCAAACCTTAAAAGTTAGACTTTACCAGGAAATGATGACCAGCTGTGCAGTACCAGTTCTCCATTCTTCAAGTGTCCTTTATAATCAAACACCATGGTATTTACCCAGGCTACAGGATAATGCTGTTAAAGGAAATGAGTTTTACATGGAAATTTAGATGCCAGCAAATATTATTACAAAGCAAACACTACAGTATAAATAAAATTGAGAAGGTGGCTCCTTTTTTTTTTTTTTTAATAGTGATGATATCTTTTGGAAAAGCAGTTGATCACATGCTTAGTTTTCAGCATGTACTTCACTACCACTGAGGACAATAAGACTTAATTATAGGGGCATCAACCTGCCAGTGAAAAAATACACATTTCCCTGAGTGGGAGCCTATCCCTGAATGTAAGCCTAATGTAATTTGTTTCATCTTTTCCCAATCACAACTCATCTACAGCTCAGAATAAAACTGACTGTTTAAAACACAACTCTTTAAACAGCTATGTGACAGCTGACTTACAACTGACATTTTTATGCCTTTTTCAATGTCTGAGAAGTATCAAAAGCTTTTTTGTACCAAGATGTGCAATTCTTAATACATATCCTCTTTTTAACTTTTTATTTTCATTTTGCATTCCTGAACGCTTAAGCGAGGAGAAGTAAAAATTTCTGAATGTTCACTTCAATCTAACTCAGAGGTCACTCAAGAAAAAGAAATGAAATAGTTACCACTTTTCCTGCTTTCCTAATTGTTTGGTATTTGGAAGGATTCATTGCCTTGGTGGACTTTTTAGTTTTCATCTTATCCATCACAGCATAAACTGCAAAGCAGAGCCTTGCCATCCTTGGCAGGTCACAGACATTGATTTCAAACTCCAGCTCCTCATTCCAAACGTGGTCACTTCTCCCAGATATTTCTGTGCTTACAGTAGTTTTACAAAGGAGCTCTGTACCATGGAAAAGACCAGCCCTAACATGAACCTGCCATAAAGAAATAACAAAAATAAAGCTTATCACAGAACCTACAGAGTTCTCCATACAATATTATACAGAATATATATGAATTTCAACAAACAACTAAACAGAATGAAAAAGTTAAGATTAATTTCTTGAATGCAAATTGAAGTCTCCAGGTAGAGCCAACTTGTGCTTCAAAATGAGAAAAGCTTTGGGGTTTTTCCAGCTTAAAAAGAAATCATTTTGTACTTAAACTGTTTATAAAAATCTACAGAGGGAACACTGCTGACTCCAACATCAGAAATCACCTGTAATAATAATGACAATGTACATGATTTCCTGGAATTGTTTCATCTTTAGCACCCAAAAAACAACAAACTCAGGTAGCTTGAAGGATGAAAATAAGGATCAGGAAAACAGAAGAACAAGTGGATAAAAAAGCTGGAGCTACTGGCACTGAAATGAAACCTGTTACAGGTGAATGCATTTCTATTTAATAACATATGTACCCAGAAAAGTGCAGAGTGAAATATCCCAACTTCTTTCAGGTGGCCTTCCAAAAATACCAGTGAGAGATAAAAACCCACACATGTAATCCTTTGGTCAACACCTAAGAGAAGTTCTCAGTGTTACAGTTAAATGTGTGGAAGTGATCTGATGTTTCAGGTTCCCCGTGCTCCTTGACCAACCTTCCCAACATTCCCTTTAAGCTATCATATTATCCTTTAAGCTATCATATTATCCTTTAAGCTATCATATTATCCTTTAAGCTATCATATTATCCTTTAAGCTATCATATTATTTCTGAGCACTGCAAGGAAAAGACAGAGATGTTTCAAACTTCATCAGGTTTTGGATTAAAAAAAAAATTCACCTTTCTAATTCTAAAATTTCCAATCCTGTTAATGTAAAGGCTTGGGTCTCTTTTTTTTTTTTTTCTTTGCATTCTGACACTCCCCTTTTACTGATGAAACTGTGCACCAACTGTGCAGGCAAAGAGCAACACAAAAAGACAAGCAGTTTCCAATGTCATGCCTTTAGATAACGGGTGTTAGACAGATGAATGAGGTCACTTGTGCTCTAGGTGAAAGTACTCCACCCAGCTCACACTATCGCACTGCTACCCATCTGACAAATGTTTTGTTTCCCCCCACAAACGCTGCATTTGTGAACCTTGGTGGTGGATTCAGCAAAAATAGATGAATATTGGCTTGATCCAAAGCACAGTGGGCGTAAATGAACAATGGCAGTGAATTAAACAGCCTTAGAATCAGGACCAGAAAACAAATGAGTTCTCAGTAGTGACAATTTCGTAACAGTGTAGACAGACAACACAGGGAAACACACGCAACTTTGCAGGGTTGCTCTGAGCATTCTTGTTCTTGGGTAAGTACAGGACTTCAAAGTTTTCAATACTAAAAAGCATTCAAAATACTAAATAATATTTAGGTGGTGCCCACAGGTGTTAATACAAAACAATTGTCATTTTTTCCTGTTTCTTATAATCAAAGTGTTTTCTTTTTCCTCTAAAAATGTACTCAAATTAACCACAACTCACTTTTTAAAGCCTGGGAAATACACCTAGAAAAACCTGGTAGCTACATTGCTTCCAGAATCCACCTTTTCTTTTCCCTTTCTTTTCTTTTAAAAACTTGAGAGTTTACAGAATGCAGAGATGAGAAGATATTAGAACAAACCAAATAATGGTTTAGAAGAGGGAAACATCTAGTTTTGCAGGGATGTATTTCCATAATCAGAGTCTCAGGTAGTAAAATATAATTATGGCTCATTTAGCTATGTAGTAAAATGAAGGACTGCAAATTTACAAGGAGGTTGTAACAATAGTTTTGATGAAATAAATGCACCAAGTATCTTGAATAAAGCATCAGAACAGCAAATATCCATGGCTAATTGGATCTCTTCCTTCTCTACATGACTGGTTATACAATCTATCGATTATTTAACAAAATAAAGGAAATTTAAGTTATTCTATCTCACAGGCATTGCTCTTGTAAGGCCTTAAAGTAGTTTTGCAATAAATTCCCATGTGTTAACTTGTGGTCTGTACAACAGTCAGTAGCCCAGTCATGTACATTTTTACAGGAAGTGATACTCCAGCTTTCTTTCTTTGTGTCCTTCATGCTTAGAAAATAAAAGACAGACTGTACAGAAGCATGCAGTCCATGTTTAGACACACAGAATATATTCAGGGCTACAAACCCCTCATGTGCCACTGTAAAACATTTAATATTTCATCTGTGTCAGGTGTTTGCGACAGTCTCATTTAAATAAGCCTATTTCACATCAGTATCAGTAGTTTACAGAAACCATCTTTTAAAAAATCAAGAACCATATGAACATTCATGTCATTCTGTCACAATTACTGCACTGTTCTAATGCACATATCCAACTTCAGACAACAAGGGAACACCTTAGCAGTAAAGCTGGATTTTTAACCAGTGCTGCCAAGGTCACTGGGAATAATAAAAATGCCTACAATTTTCCTGCATTGAAACCTGTATGTCTTTGAGGTCACTTAACATTGGAAACCATTAAAATGATGAACAGAATGTCTTCTGATACTCCACACAGTTACTTACTTTGGCATTTTCTTCCGTATTTAGTTTATTCCCCTTCAACAGAATAATCTTGAAAGGGTTGGAAATATCCCATACACTCTGAGAAGGGAAACAAAGACACAAGTTCATTCTTCATCAGTGTAACAGTGAGATTTATTTTATAAGCTAAGCATTTAAAGCAATTCATAAATACAAACAAAAATGCCCTCTTAAAAATACAGATCTGAAATCTTAATGGATAATTTTGTCATCAGAACTACAAGCAGATAAAGTAAAAACTCAGCTGAAAGGGGGCTGCGTTGGAGAACACACATCACGTACTACTTCTGACAATTCAGAATAACCCTTCAAATTTATTGTTCATTCTGAATAACTGCAGAGCGTGTAATAGAGCAAAGATCTGCCCACATTTCTTAGAGTGACAGCACATAAAATATAACTGTGCTGTAAGGTCGTAAGTTTAGTAATAAAGGAAGCACCAGATTATAAGAAAGTTAGATGCATATTGTGGCTAAAATTGCCCTCACTGCAGTGGCAGCATCACGTACAGTATCTGGGCTAATGCAGAGATCCCAAAGCACTGCTGCCCCAGCCAGGGCAGCTCCATCAAAGCTGGAGAGCCCAGGTTCTCCGCAGTAACTTCTCCAGCTGTTGGTTCCACACTATTAGCCACTCCTCTGGGTTGTGATTTAAAGTGCAATCAACAGCAACGGAAGGGGGGAATGGGTGGTGCAAGGGGAGAAGGAGGATGGACAAGCTGAGGGTAGGTAAGAAATTCGCAAGAAGTCTCAAGGTCTGCTATTTCTGAGGTACATCTCACAAGCAACAGGAGGCTCTGAGTACACCCAGGTGACCTACACTGGCAAACAGCAGTCACAGCATAAAATCCCAGGATCTGTATTCCCCAAGTCACTGTTGCTTTCGGGTATTAGGCATTCCCCACATGAACTTACAGTTGTCGCTCTTGTTTTTTTTGGTGGCAGAGGAAGAGGAAGGTTGGATGATTTTCGGTTTATGGCAGCTTCTATGGCAATCATCTCCTGCTCACACATCTTCTTTATGGTGCAACACTCAACCAGAGTCAGCTGAGGGAGGGTCCTGTTCATCACGCAGTTGCGGATGTACTAAAAGCCCAGGGGAAACAGTTGTTACCACCTAGCAGAGTGTTTCTACAGCAACTTTCAAATCCAAGAAACAAGCAATTCATTACAAAGACACAAAGGGGATGGTGCACACGTATTTTGCAATTGGAGAGGGCTGCAGACACAAAGAGACAAGGTGTCACTGTTCAGCACAGCCAGACACCCAAGGGGACAGGGAGCACCTCTGGCCAATGCAGCAGAGAATTGTTACACCAAGTCCCAAAAAACTTTATGTACCTGGAACTGAATTAAGGGGTGATCACCAAAAACATATTCTAGCCTTCCACTAACTTGCAGCACATAGTCAGCAGGATCAACTTCCTCATCTTCTTTCCCATGGATAGTCAAACGTTTTCGGATTGCCAGCTCATTCAGCTTGATGGGATTCATGTTAGGAGACACCTGGAAACTAAAGACATCCTAACAAAACACGAGCAGGAATATTGAATGTCAAGCTTGTCAGAGTCAGATGTACAAGGCTTAAATTGTAGCACACATAATAAAATAGAGTAGAAATAATAACTGCCAAACTCAGCCTATTTTAACAGTTACAGTTAATGTTTATATCTGTAGGGCAATCACAACAATAATCACCCTAAAAGCTGCAAAATGTCAGTTCCCAAAGTTTTATACTACCAGAAGTACTTTTAAGAACACAGACCTTTATCTATTTGATTCAACAGTGATTTGAAGACTTCTAGAGCAGTGCACTGATCCAGAAGCTTGCTTTTGGAATGTGACTGAGGGAACAATAAGTCATGTACATATTCCAAGGTATTTAGCAGTACTAGATGTGTTAATTTTTGCTTCTTTCTGTCCACTAGCAATCTGTCCTCTAAGTACCACTGTACTCAGAAGAAAAAGAAAACTTCAAGTAATAAAGCAGAAGAAACTGTTCATGTGAATAATGTACAAACCCACCATCAAACCAGGAGAGCAGAAAAGAGGAGTAGCCGTCAACACCCATGGCACTCTGACTACAACATGCAGAGACTCCGCATTTTCCAAGCATTATTTTAATCAAACCTTTAGAGGTTATTTATGTTTCCAAAGTAACTCTAATTTCAATGTGTTGTAAAAAAATTAAGGCAAGAAGTTACTTCCTTTTGTAAGTAAAAAAAAAAAAAGTTCAAACTCATTTCAACTTCCTAATGTAACAGATCTGTAAAATGTTTCATTTACCTTAATGCAACACATTATGCTCTGCATAGGCTTGTTTGCAAAGATTGATTCAGGGAATTATTTTTTTTAATTATTATTTTTTATTTACACACACACACTTCTGAAGATGTAAGCATCCTAAACCCATTTATTAACAAATGTGCAGTATTGTCTGGCTTACATTCTTTTGCATTGTGCTTTATTTATATAGACATTTACTGGTAAGAAGCCAAGTTGCCCTAATGGAAAATACAAAGTCTGTAAAGTCATGCTAAATTAATTCTGTATTTTCTCAGTTTCTGCAGGGTTCTCAACAGCTCCCTCCTTTCAGAAAGCTCCACCCTGTGAAGGTTTTCTCCTAGCAGTGGGTAGGCAGGGAATAACACTTTTTCTTCCCAGAAAGCTGGTGCTCTCTGGCACTGCCTTCCTTCCCAATTGTAGGACTTGACACATCTGTCACAGAAACGAGGAGAAGCCTCTCTTGCTCCAGAGAGAACCAGGCAGCTCTTATAGCTCACCCTCACCTTCCAGACTAAAAGTATTTTCTCTTTCTCACTCTTACAGCTGAAAGAATTAAAAGACCACAACAGTCCCCACATCTTCCCTTTAATTCTTCAAGGACGATTACAGTGCTCAGTACAAGCAGCACAGTCTGGAAAAGAGTTTACTGCTCTCAAAAGCAGCTCAGATTTGAACTGTTGGTAGCTCTGGAGGTCAGAGTTGGCAGTAGAAGCATTTGAAACATTTGAAATGTCAGCAGCCCAAGCTATTATAGTGGCAGGCAAATCCATTCTGCACCAGCACCAACTTTTGCTCTGCTTCTGTGCTGTCAGCACATGCACATACGTGCAGTGTTTCAATCAAAAGCTGACAAACACACAGATTCTCTCACTACTGGACAACTACAAGTTCTCTACTAAGCCAAAGAGGATTGGAAAATCCTCTTTGTTGTTGTTTTTGTTATAATACAACTTTGCACATAATATCAGCTGGTGTTACTGGTGACCAAATTTAGTATGCACCTCTACAGTTATTGTTTCCAGAGGTAGATTTTATCTTTTCTCTTTTTTTTTTATTTATTTATTAAGTTTAAAGAGATAGCACTGGAGATTACACAGTTTTGAAAATAAAATTAACTGAATCATTAGAAAATCAGTATCTAGCAAATCGGGTCAAAAGCCTGATATATTTACACACCTGGGAGATTTTTAAGGCTTCCAATGCTGATAATTCAGTTATCCAAAAGAACAGAATGTATAAAGGAGTACCAGGAACGCCGGACTCAAGCACAGCCACAGCAACTTCAACATCAAAAAAACTGAGGCTACAACATTTTAGGTTTTTTGGTGGAAATTAAAGGGCTTTTCATTTAAAAATAAGCTATAGTTTTGTTAACCAAAACAAAATGGTAAGTAAGTCTCAGTGTTTTAATTGTCTGTGTGCATTTTGAGAAGAGGGAATACTAATTTTTTTCTTTTTAAATGCATTGCTCAATCTAATGAGCAGATCAACCCCAAAGATGTTCAACGAGCCACACATAGAGGGAAGTGCGTTGAATTCACCAGCAGCTCCTGATGAGCTGAGCTTAAAACTGAATGCTAGTGAAGCAACACAGTAACAGTTGTCCAAAAATAGTCCAGACAACTTTAAATCACGTTTTATGTTTAAACAAATGTGAAATAATATAGAATATACAAGTTGTGCATTTTGCCTTGAGAAGCAGAACAGTAATTTGACTTTAGGAAGTTCAGTTCTCAACTGTAGGTTCACATTCTCGCCTTCTTGCAAGAGTCAAGGACCCTGGTGATAGAATTTGCATTTTAAAGCAAACACCACGACGTTAGTATTCTACTTCATTTCCATCAATCCCATGCTAATTCAGATCCGGATAAGAACAGACATGAAGTGTGAGGAACAACCACTCCTACCTGGCAGTTATCAAAATGAACAGCCACTACGAGATTTCCACTGTAGAGCTTATCCTGGAAGCTCTCTGGGATGACAGGTTCCTGCTCTGGTGGGTAAGTGTGTTTCAGCCAGTCCATCCAGGAGAGACCCACAAGGGACTGAATCTTTTCCTCGCTGATCTTTCTCATTTTAGCTCGGAAGTCGTTCACTTCAGGATCTTGTAAGGCATCGAACTCATGGAGACCTGAAAGAATCCAAGCAAGCCAAAAGATACATACCTGAACCAATGTGTGTCTTAGATACTATTACAGGGAAAAGCCAAACTCACCCTGACCTGAATACTGTTTGGAAAGTCTCTCCTCACAAGAGCAAATGAAGAGAAAGCACAGCAAATGCATCATAAAGACCTCAGAGCAGAAGAAGTGTTGGCAAACTGCTTTTTTTAATCCCACAGAAAGA